>NC_045548.1:21118138-21443138 GCF_009769535.1 Thamnophis elegans
CAATCAATACAAAAAGAGGGAAGGTACCCCAAAGTCCAGGATCCTACTGAAGAGCAACTTACCATTAGGAAGTCATCTTCACTGATAACTGACAGTAACTAACACTTTAGCCTACAGGGATGAAGTCATAAAGCCACTAGAATTCCTAAATAGATGACTCTCCTCCCTTATCTTCCTATCAAAGGGCACCTGCTCCTCCATCTTTTTGACCTACAGTGGGACCTCAGGTGCCAACTTTAATCCATTCCAGGACTTTAGTCAGCAGCCAATTTGTTCGTGACCAGAAGCAAGACTGACTGCGCATGTACGCACACACACAAAAAATGGTGCGGCAGAGGAAATTGCCACAGAAGGTAAAATCACTATGGCTGTGTTCATTTGGCACTCAAGGATTGTTTGTGATCTGAGTGCAACATTTAGGGGTTTTTTTTTTTGGTTGGCACCCAAACTGTTCATGGTATGTGAGCAGTTCGGGATCCAAAGTCCCACTGTACATGCATGCCACACAAATGTCTCTAGGAAACTACCAAACCAATCAGTAAAAAAGAGGGAAGGTACCCCAGAAACCAGGAATCCTACTGAAGAGCAACTTACCTCTAGGAATGCATCTTCATTCTGATAACTGACAGTAACTGACACTTTAGTCTGCAGGGATGAAGTCATAAAGCCACTAGAATTTCCAGGAAGATGACCCACCTCCCTTATCCTCCTATCAAAGAGCACCTGCTCCTCCACCTTTTTGACCTACATCTATGCCACACAAAGGTCTCTAGGAAGCTCCCAAACCAATCACTAAAGCTGCCTGTTTCTCATGTTTTGCACAGAAACCATTGGTCTTTGGACTTAGATTGCCTCTTGCTATAGAAGCTCCACTAAGCACTTCAGCACTGCTGAGCAAGCTGGATTTTGCTTTCTAAAGTCAGAGGTTGTAAGTAGACTTGATTGTATTTAGGATTTGTCCACTGAAATCCACAGGACTGAATCTAAGAGATATCACTGCTTTTAGTGACACAATTTTGAAAAACTTTAAATCTAGAAAGATCTGGAAAGACAAATAGATTTTAAACCAAAATGATTCAGCCTGTCCCATTTAGACTCATTGCCGTATATATGATGCATTTCTTTCTGCTTGAGAAAGGGAAAAACTCTTTTACATCTATTATTTTCTTATCTCACTGTTTGAGATTTCTGTCTTCCAAACATCTATCTCTTCCCTGCCTTATTTAGTCAGTGAAGCTCGTTCTGTGTTCCCCATCAAAAAGACGCAAAGCTATAAACAGTTGAGAAATGACAGTGGAAATGGAATACAGAGGGCAAATTAAACTGCATGCAGAGAAGATATCATTCTTTTAATTTGTCATATTGAAAACATGATATAAATGCCACAGTGATTTATAGACAGTTTTGACTATTTCCTTATTTCTGACTTTTACAATTTGGCAAGTTTGTTTGAGTAGATAGAGATACCAAATCTTTTATAAAAATAAAATAAAAATAAAACCAGGGATGGTGGAATGGACACATGGTGTTTGGCGGTAAAGCAATAGTATGACAGCATGTTCAGATAGATTTCTTTTCAGAGGAGTCTTTATCACTCTTGATGGAAGCATAATTAAGGGAATGTTTTCCACTTTTATTAGAAACTAGCTGATTATCCGACGTTGCCCGGGTATTTATTTATAGGGGGGAAATATCTGGACCAAACGTAATTTCTAATGTTGGATTTTCCCCCTTACCAGAGGGAGCCCCCTTGTGGAGTACTGTGAAGCCTTATCATGGCAACTCCACTGCACTGCACAATAGAAGTCATTTTAAGGCACAACAGGCTGTATCGTAACAGAACACACACCCTGAGGGGTTTTAGGACTGTCTTTGTATTTGTTTCCAGAGTGTAAGTCATCTGTGTACCCAGTTTGGTTAAAATTGCTCGAGGAATTTCAGAGTTATGCTGGCATATACACACACACACACAGCCGTATATCTATCTGTCTGTCTGTCTATCTGTCTGTCTGTCTTTGTATGTGTGTGTATGATGTATGTATGCATGCATATATGTTTTCGTAGATTTTCATGGGTGTAGGTATGCTAGTCTTGTTGTATTCAGGACTTTTCCCGTATAAGATTGAGATTGTCTTGGCAACGTTTTGGCGAGGTCTCACTCGCCATCTTCAGGCTGGTGTTTTCAGCTTAAAGCATGGTTGGAGCTGCCGTCTTTCTATAAATCTTGGTGTGTGTGTGTGGAGTGCTGCCATTGTTTCAGTAAGTGGATTGATTGGCTGTGTGGCTGTATCATGATTGGTAGATTCGTGCTGATTGGTGCTGGCTGTGTGTACATTGTTGTTTTGTGTTGTGACGGCCTGGTTGGTGCGTGGGGCTTGTTTGTTGACCAGGGCTGGTTTCCAGATGTCTGGCAGGCAGGAGGTATCGTCATGTTTATTCATGTTGTAGGGGTTTTTCTCTATTTCAATAGTTTCCATAATTATTTTCTTGTTGAAGTGTTCAGTTTTGGAGATTAATTTGGTTCCTTCAAAATGAATTTCATGTCCTGTAGTTTTAAGGTGCTGGAAAAGGGAGGAAGTTTTTTCTTATTTTCTTATTGCGTTCTTGTGTTCTGTGATGCATGCATTTATTTGCCTATTAGTTTGTCCTATGTATGTTGCAGGGCAGATTTTGCATGGTATTTTGTAGACTTCTTGGTTTTCTAGCTGGATCTGTCTTTGGGGTTTCTCACAATATTAGCTATTTTTTGGTCAGTGTTGAAGGCTGTCTTGATATTGTGTTTGTGGAGAATTTTTCTGATTTTATCTGTGGTGCCTTTGATGTAAGAGAAGGGGGCGATGCCATTGTCTTGTTCTGTGTCTCAGTTTTGGGGGGGAGTCTCTCTTTGGATTAGGTTGGCAATTGTTTTTCTTTGGAATCTGTTGGAGATTAATACGTTTGTGAGGGTGTGTAATTCAGTTTTCAGGTGGTCTTTGTTGGCTAGGCATTTGGTTCTGGAGATGAGGGTCTTGGCTACAGAGTTGATCTGTACAGTGTGGTGATGGGATTGTGCATTAGCCCTAGGACACACCATCTACCAGAAAAAAACATACACCAACTGCTACTCAAATGCTGCCGCCACCACCACCATGCTCCGAGCATAACCAGCTTCCAAACTCCGGAGATCCGCTGCCAAGTCTTCCGGCAGCGGCCGCTCTGGGACTATGCTCTATGATTGTGGGCTGGCTGTGGGAAGACTAGAGTCTTCCACCAGCCAGTCCACAACCATAGAGCATAGTCCCAGAGCGGCTGCTGCTGCCGGAAGACTCGGTAGCTGATCTCTGGAGTTTGGAAGCCAGTTATGCTTGGAGCATGGCGGCAGTGGGGCTACAGGGCAGCAACAGTGCCAGTGCCCTGGCCCAGCCCTGCAGGGAGAGTTGGGCATGGTGAAGCAGGGAGGCAAGCAAGCTGGAGGCAGAACAAGTGCTTGCGCAACCTCTCTTTCCAGCTGGACAGAGCACCATGCGGCTTAATGCCTTTGGGATATTACTGGGTCGGTGAGTGGCTCTGCCCGGCTGCAAAGAGGGTTTGCCGGGTGGCTGCTCATGAGCGTGGTCGCTTCATGGCTGTTGTTTTGCGCTGCTGTGACAGTGCAACACAGCCATTCACCCATGAATCTGTGCCCGGCTCTTTGGGAGCCCGCTCGCAACAGAGCAGTCTCCTGGCAACCCTAAAACAATAAAATCTCGCCCCATAATTAATCCCAAGCCATATTTTGTAGGTAAAAAGAAAACAAGACCCTGTCGTATTTTCAGGGAAACATGGTGTGTGTTTGTGTGTGTGTGTGTGTGTTTGTGTGTGTAAAAGGGATAGGCTATACCATCTGTCTCAGATCTATTTGCAAAATTCTTTCTTGATTGTTTTAGTTCCTCCCCCCATCCATCGCAAACTGTTGACTTTTCCAAAAATTGGACTCTTTTCTTGTGTTTCTTTGAAAAGGATCAAGTAAATCAAGTAAATTCCTAGGAGATTCTTAATCATAGTAGGTGCTGCAGACTGAGTGCATCAAATTCACAGAGTGTTATAACAACACATGGACACAGATTATTTAGCATATGATGAAAGATGTTTATACGTGTGCAGGAATCACAGGACTTTTTTAAAAAAAAAATGTATATATATATATTTTCAGAAACATTGCTGAGAGAACTTGTAAATACTAAGCAAATACAACATGAGCTTCAGAAAGCTGGTTTCATCACTATCAGAGTCTAGCAATTCAGTAGTATGCTTTTAATGTACAATTCAGTTTCATCAGTTGATAATCATCTTCATTTGGGAATGTAAACTAGAGGAAGAATCTGAGAAGAAGAAAAAATGCAATTTTCTCTTTTATAAGATGACACCCCTTCCCCCAAAGTTAAATATCCATATTTTTATTTCTCATAAAAGAGCTCTATTATCAGAAATATGACTCTTAGAAGTGGAATTTGGAAAACAAAATTTATCATGTAATCCAATATCTTCCCCCCTTTTCTAGATTTAGATCTGCTTTTAATTTTTTTTATTCCACATTATTTGTAAAAATAACTTGAGGCGGCAAACATACCTAGTACTCCTTTCTCTTACTTTCCCCATAACAACAACCCTGTAAGGTGGGTTGGGTTAAGAGAATGTGATTGGCTCAAGATCACCCAGTTGGTTTTAATGCCTAAGGTGGGACTAGAACTCACAGTGTTCTGGTTTCTAGCCTGGTATCTATCCACTAGACCAAGCTGGCTCTCTTTTAACTGTTTACTCCAGTTCTGCATTTCGTTTTCTTGGATTTCTTTTAGAAGTGGCATCTATCGTTGTTACTCAGTTAAATCATTAGAAAATTCTGCCATATTGTATTGATTCACTACAGGCTTCACTAGTTTGCTGCTGCTGATAAGCCAAATTCTATGATTCTATAGAAACCAGTTTGACAGCCTCTTTAATATTTTCAATCAAAACAAATCCGCTTATGGAAAGGGATTCCAAAACATTAGCTGCAAACCATTCTATTTTCTGCTTGTTTTATAATATTCCTTTATTATTTTTACAACTTTCTCTGTCTTTTATCTTTTAAACATTTTGCATTTGATAAGCCACCCAATAGATGTCTATGAATGTTTGTATGTGCATATGTTTGTGTTGTAGCCCAGCAGAAGCCGTTGGAGCTGCAAACAGACTCCGCCAGCAAGAGGCCTTATGAGTTGGCTCTGGAAGAGGTGGAGGACCCTGGATAGGGTTCCGACTCTGAGCAGGGCGCAAAGAGGCTGGTTGGCCACCAGGAGGCACCTGAGGCATGGAGCAGCGGTGAAATCCGAAGGGAGTGTGCTCCTCAGGCCTTGGAGCAGTGGTGAGTAGACAAGGGAGGTGGTCCTGGATGCCCAGCAATGCCGGGCAGATTGACGTAAAGAACAACTACACAGATACAAAAGATAATTGGACTCAGGTGGTTGTAATTAGGCTCCTTTCAAGATTGTATTTAAGGAGAGACTTTGTCAGGAATCTGGTTGTAGGATTCAACTTATTTCTTAACACTGGAGAAGCTGTTATCTGTATCTGTCAAAGTCTGAATTGCTGCCAAGGTTCTTATCTGTTTGTCTGCTTGGGCTTTCAGCCACCGAGGTTTATGTTTCCTGCTAATAAAGTGCTGTGGAATTTCCAGCTAAGCTTGTCTCAGCATTTGTTACTGGACAGAGGAGGGGGTCAGAACATGCTTTTTTTATAATAAATTTTGATAATAAATAAATAAATAAATAAATAAATAAATAAATAAATAAATAAATGCTTGTATGTTTGTGCAGAACATATACACACATATGCATATATGCTACAATATCTTTCAATTATATACAAAAGCAATATTTAAAGATGGGAGTGGGCTGTTCATAGGTGAGGAGACAAGAAAGCAGCAGCTTTGTATTACTTATTATTAATTATTTACTGCAATAATTCTTGCCTTGGTGCAAGGATTAAGAACCGTGGTGGTGCAGTGGTTAGAGTGTAGTCCTGCAGGCTACTTCTGCTGACTGCCAGCTGCCTGCAATTGGGCAGTTCAAATCTCACCAGGCTCAAGGTTGAGTTAGCCTTCCATCCTTCCGAGGGTAAAATGAGGACCTAGATTGTTAGGGACAATATGCTGATTCTATGAATGACTTAGAGAGGGCTGTGAAGCACTATGAAGTGGTATATAATCTAAGTGCTATTGCTTCCAAAGTATTGTAATACCCTCATTATGTATGACATGCTCCAGGGAAGAAATGGTGGACTAAAGATGTCTTTTAAAATGGTGCCAGTGACCATGAAGAAGTGAAGAGCCAGAGGGTAGAACAGCTTTTCAATAATTTTTTCCAGGCAAGGAGAGGACTTAAGTTTTTCCAGGGTTCCATGTTCCTCATGAGGTGACTGCAAGAATAGTGAACTCAGAGGTTCAGAGGTCTGGAAGAAAAGAGAGTAGACACTACGTTTCTTTTCTAATAACTTTTGGAAGCTTCCTTTTCTAATCACTTTTAGAAATTGCTCCTTAACTGTTTTTCAACTATTGGAAACATTTGGACTGACATAGTTTTCTTCAATCCTTTGTGAAGTTGTCTGGATTCCTTAAAGGTGGGGCTGCTTTCCAGAAGGTAAAGAGGCAGTGAAGCTTGGAAAGTTTGGTCAATAGGAAGAGAGTTAAAATGCTTCCTCCCTAGCTGTTCCCAGTATATTTATAGTTATGAAAATAGCTGCTTAAATCTGGCAAGATTATGTCTGTAGGTAAAGAACAACAAAGGAAGTAATTATTCATGTTGTTCTTGGTTCTTGGATCCTGATATCAAGGAACTTTTAATTACAAATTTAAAACCTTTTTTAATTAACAAGAAAAGAGTGATTAAACCTTTCATTTAAAAAATGAAATACGATTTTGGAATCAATTAATTTGATTTTAAAAATCAGAATGAGATAAGACTTTAAAAATTGGAACCACTATAGTGACTTTCTAATATTGAATAAAGCAAAATATTTTAACATTGGATATGCTGAAGAATATTTTTAACAATAAACCTGGAAGACCGTAAGAGCCTCTATAAATAGACTTGTCTAAATGCTGTTATGAAAGATCAAGTCCTACATGAGAACTGAGACTGACTTGGAAGTGGATTTAGAAATGACAGGTACAAGAATGGCATGGAAAAAGATGCTACGCTGAAGCCTTAATAATTAAAAGGGATATACAAACAACAATCAAGAAAGTGACCTGGGTAACTTTCCTATATTGGATTCACAAAAGAGGCTTGTGAGAATTTGAAAGAATTTTATGAGAAATGACAAAAAAATGAAAAGATATAAAGTTCTGACATTATTTGAAGGGAATAAGGATCAATGCCTGTCTTGGCTTAATGAAAGCTGTGAGAATGCCCTTCCGAAATGCCCAGATAGAATTGTTTTGAAAACATTGAAAAGTTTGTTTTAAAACTTTTGCACAACTCCACTCTGTAAAGAAAAATAAGGTGAGCTTCATTTTAAGAAAAAGCAGTAGCATAGGATGTAAGTAACTGCCAGTGGGGTGGGGGGTTTACCATCATTTGAATGGTACAACATTTAGTTACACAGCTGCCTTAACTTTTAGGGTATGATGTTAGATCAGCCAGCTGCAAAATAATATAAATAAGGGAGCAAAGTATTCATAAACAGGTACTTGCTCAATAGAGTAAGGATCTGCTTTTTTATGCCTGGGAAAATTCTGGACCAAGACCATAGTATTTGGTTTTTTTTTTTCAAGTTACTGCTCAAATGATTTTCTTTTTACTTTTGAGCTAAATAAGACAGTGATCTGTGCAGAACAACTGATGTAGTGGAATGTGAGCTTAGATTGTTGGCATCGAAGACAGCAGATAGGTTCTCGCTCAGTGATTTTGACCGGGAAGAACTTGGCATCCTTCAAGATGAAAGTAATGCTGTTAATGAAGAGATTGAATAAGAGTGGAAAGCTAGAATGCTTCCCTTCGTAGAAATAATTTAACACCTTTTGTACAAATAATTGAGTCATAAGGCTTTTTGTATAATACCTGACTTGAAAAATGATACTTATGTGAGGTCTCATTACTAAATTCAACATCCTGATATCAATATCAAATGTTTTGAATTTGAACCATTGCTAGTTTTGACCTATAGACTGAACAGAATTCCATGCATGCAATACAGTTTTCTGTTGGTGATGTTAAGATACTAATCAACAAATTTTTAGAGCTGTAAAATATTGGGTAAGGCTCCCATCCAGATTTTTGACTAACCAAACTTCATGCGATTGAACAAATGAGGTATATATTTAGAAAACATTCCTACTGGTTTTCCCAAGGGATGCAAATACTCACTGATTCAATAGCTGTGTAGTTTAAGAAAGGGATATCAGATATTTCCACACAAATTGATCTCACTACCATTGGAAATTAAAAAAAATGTCCCTTAGTATGCATTAGCAATCACACTTATATACCCCTTCACAGTGCTTTTATAGCCCTCTCCAAGTGGTTTACAGAATCAGTACATTGCCCCCAACAATCTGGGTCCTCATTTTACCCACCTTGGAAGGATGGAAGGCTGAATCAACCTTGAGCCTGGTGAGATTCAATCTGCCAAATTGCAGGCAGCCGGCAGTCAACAGAAGTAGCCTGCAGTACTGCATTCTAACCACTGCACTACTGTGGCTTGTAAAAAAGAACTAGAGCAGAATACGAGCCATTTTTAAAATATATCACTACTTCCTCTCTTCAATCCATCTTGACAAAATTTGGGATGCAGCTATTCTGACTGAGGCTTTCCAAGAGTACAAAATAAAGCAAACCCCCAGCAAAAAAACCACATTTTATTAATTTATAGTGAATTCTGTTCATTCACCACTGGCAAGTCTTTCAAAGGAGGATTTATGGTCAAACACCTTATCTGGCTTGGAGAGCTGACAGGCCGATATGTAGATAACTTGGCAAGGAGTCTCAGAGAGTCACTAACAAATTATTGAACTAATTGTGTCTTGTAAACTCCACTCCCCTTTCGCTCCTCTTTTATTTCCTCTGGGGGGGGGGACACTCATTGTCTGGCCTTACTCCCAAGTCGACACCTGCTCTTTAGTTTTTCCCTTCATCTGGCAACTCTGCACATTCACATACTAGGAACAGGCTCCAGCTGTTCGTCTGCCTCACTGCTGTCTGACAACAGCTGATAACTGGCATACGGCTCTGGCCCCCTCTCTGCCTCTGACACAGAGCCTTCATCAGAGCCTTCCCCAGGCACCAGGACTGGTCCATGATTCTCCCCAATCTCCTTATTGTCCAAATCTGTTACTTTTGAGGACTGAAAGGAGGGAGGCGACCACAGGGTGAACGATAACTTTATTTATTAACACGTAAGTATGACAGCGATTCGAGAGAAACACGGTGCGCGCCAAACTATATATACTGACACATCAACCAATAGGAGCCCGGGGCTTGGGCAGCAACAGCTGTCAAGATCCCGGTCCAATGAACGCTAACAATCTGCCGGCAACAGCCTCCTCCGCGTCCTAGCCAATCAGGACGGAGGAGGCTGTTGCTGACCTCCAAAAGGTGCTGAACTCATTATTAACCAATTTATTGGTTTGCAAGTCTCATGAATATTCAATACCCCTTCCCCCCAGTTCCGCGCATGCTCCCCGGGTGGAGCATGCGTAGTCCTGTAAATAGGCGGGGCGGTGCCGGACCCGCCCCGACCTTCGCAGTTCCACAGGAGTCGTCGGCGGAGGTGGACCTCCTTGTGGTAGCTCCTCCCGGAAGGGGGTGTAGCTCCAAGGCACGCCTTCTTGAGAAGGCCCAGAAGGCGGGCTCAACGGCAATGGTGAGCTGGGGCGTGGAGGCGAGTCCTGGATGACAGAGTTAGGTCTGGGCGGAGTGTCACTGGGAAAAAACATAGCTAGAGGTGGGGCCCGTTCCGCGGCGGCTTGAGCGTTCGGTTGGAGTCCCCTGCAGGGGGTGCTCGGGTAGGCTGGGCCTGGTGTGGTGAAGGCCCAAGGCTTCGACTCTCCGGATTGAGCTTCTGGTGTTTGATAGGAGAGGCCTGGTGTGGCGAAGGCCTCAAACTGCAACCCCGGACAGGCGGTGCTGACTTCAGTAGGGTCCGGGCTGTCGGCCGGTGGCGGGAGGCGCCTCCTTAGTTGATCCAGGTGGCGCCTCCATTGGGATCCGTCAGCCAATCCGACCCTAAAAGAACAGGGGCCTGTCAGGGCAGTTACGGTGGCTGGAACCCATTTTGTAGGCCCAGAAAATGCTCGGGCCCATACTGTGTCCCCCAGTTTAAACAAACGGGGAGGGATAACCCCCAGGTTGCTCGGCTGATCCCCTGAATACAACGGGTGTAGCCGATCCAGGGGAGTCCGCAGACGCCGGCCCATCAAGAGCTCCGAGGGGCTTCGGTTGGTTGTTGGGCAGGGAGTGGAATGTTGGCTTAGCAGGTAAGCCGCCACTTTCTCCTGCCAGTCGCCCCAGTCCATACGGCCCAGGGCCTCCTTCGCTGAGCGGACCGCCCGCTCCGCCCGGCCATTGCTGGCCGGGTGGTACGGGGCTATGGGCGCATGCCGGATCCCTTGCTCGGCCAGAAACTCTTGAAACGTGGTGGACATGAATTGGGGCCCATTATCCGAAACTATCAAGTCCGGCAACCCATGGGTCGCAAATAGCCTCCTCAAAGCCCGGACCGTACTCTCAGCCGTGGTGGAGCCCATCAGGACCAGCTCCACCCAGCGGGAGTAGGCGTCCACCACAATCAAGAAATTCTGGCCGTGGAAGGGACCAGCGAAATCCAGGTGGAGGCGTGACCATGGGCCTCTCGGAGCCTCCCACTCGCGAGCAGGCCCAGCTGGGAGGTTTGGCCTTGATTGTTGACACGGAGTGCAGCGGCCAACATAGGCTGCTATCTCTGAATCCAGCAAGGGCCACCAGACATAGCTACGGGCTAATGCCTTCATTCACGCTATGCCAGGGTGGTCCTTATGGAGCAGGGATAGGACTTGTGGCCGCAGCGCAGTGGGGATCACTACTCGATCCCCCCAAACGAGGCACCCCCCGTGGAGGGAGAGCTCCGCTTGTCGAGTTTTAAAGGGCCGGAAGCCCTCTGTCACCTTGTCCATGGGCCATCCCCTCAAAACCCAGGAAGTGACCTGGGAGAGGATAGGATCGGCCTTAGTGCAGGCCGCGACATCCGCGGCAGAAATGGGGAAACCGGAAGACGCGATGGAAAGAATGGAGAGACTGGGCACCTGGGCGGTATCGGTCTCCGGCAAGGGGCAGCGGCTTAGGGCATCGGCGTGCCCTAGCTGCTTGCTCGGACGGTACTGCAGCGTATACGAGTACGCTGCGAGGAACTCCGTCCATCTAGTCATGCGGGGAGAGAGGATGGGGGGGTCGGCTTGTCGCCTGCCAGAAGCCCAAGGAGTGGCTTGTGGTCGGTGACAAGAGTGAAAGGCCGACCATAGAGGTAGTCATGGAACCTCTTAATCCCGGACACTGCAGCCAGAGCCTCCTTGTCGATCTGGCTGTAATTTCGCTCCGCTGAGGAGAGTGTCCGGGAATAATAGGCCACAGGGGCCTCCGAGCCATTCGGGAGGACATGGCTCAGGACGGCCCCGACTCCATAGGGGGAGGCGTCACACGCCAACGTCAGTGGCATCCTGTCATTGTACTGAATCAGGACTGCCGCTGACGTCAGAGTCTCTTTGACAGCCGCGAACGCATGCGCTTCGCGGCTTCCCCAGCGCCAGGCCGCAGATCAGTCGAGCAACCGATGCAGCGGCTCGGCTAGTGACGCCTTGTGCGGTATGAAAGGGGCGTAGAAATTCAGGAGCCCTAGGACCGCCTGCAGCTCCGCCTTGGAGGTGGGTGCCGGGGCATTCCTAATGGCTGGTACGTTAGAAGGCGTGGGGTGGATGCCTTGGGCGTCAATCATGAAGCCCAAGAATTCCACCTTTGGGACAGCAAACGAACATTTGCTGCGTTTAAGTTTTAGGCCCGCACCCCTGAAACGACTGAGGACCTTCCGGAGTACTTCGATGAGTTCTGAGCTGCTGGAAGCAGCGATCAGAACATCATCGAAATACGGAACAATGCCCGGTAGCCCATGGAGCAGCCGCTCCATGAGGCTTTGGAAGATCCCCGGGGCCACGGAAACGCCGAATTGAAGGCGGCGACAACGGAAAGCCCCATGATGGGTGATGATGGTTTGGGCAGCCGCCGCATCGTCATCCACCGGGAGCTGTTGATAGGCCTGCGCCATATCCAGTTTGGCGAATGTGCAACCCTGCCCCAGGGAGTGGAGCAGGTGTTGCACTACAGGGACTGGATAGGGGTTTGCCTGAAGGGCCAAGTTGATCGTCGACTTGTAGTCGGCGCAGATCCTCACCGACCCGTCTGGTTTAATTGGGAGGACAATGGGTGTCTCCCAAGGGGAATGATCAACGGGCTCGATGACTCCCTGCGCCAACAACTTATCCAGTTCGGCGTCAACCTTGGCCCTTAAGGCAAAAGGCACCCTACGGGCTTTCAGCCTAATGGGAGCAACCTGAGGGTCTAAACTTAAAGAGATGGGGGTGCCCTTATAACAACCCAACTGGCCATCGAAGACGTCGGCAAACTCCCTTAATGTGTCTTCGATGGAAGAGGGGACAACCCGGTGGACCCCTCCTATAGACAATCCCAGGGCTGGAAACCAATCCAGGCCCAAAAGGGCCGGCAGGTCGTCCCTAACGATTAGAATGGGCAGTTTCCCCTGGAATGGCCCATAGCGCACTGAGATAGGGAAGGATCCCAAAGTAGGAATCAACCTCCCTTGATAATCCCTCAGGGAAACCTCAGACGGCACCAAGTGGCTCTGGGGCACTTTGGGGCAGAGTTTAGAGAACAGGGACCAGGGCAGGAGGGACCGTGAAGAGCCAGAGTCCACCTCCATCCGGCACTGCTGACCTTCCAGCTGTACGGAGGCTGAGACTTTCCGGGCTCCTGCAGCGGCTTGGTTCGCCGCACTGTCAGAATTACTAGGTTGACAGGTGGAATAGCAATCTTCAGCCCGCCGCGGGGGCCGCTGCTGCTGGCAGCGCGGCTGCGCCTGGGAACGGCTGGAAGACTGCAGGAACGAGGGTGCCGGCAGTAGGGCCCTGCAGACTTTTGCTAGGTGGCCTTCCCCTTTGCATCTGAGGAAAATGGCATTGAGAAATGGGCAGGCCGGGCGTTTGTGACGGCCTCCGCATCCCCGGCAGGGCACCATGGACGCCGGTTGCGCCGCTGGCTGTGGTTTCGGCTTCCGCTTAGGCTGAGTTCTCATTTGTGCCACCACATCTTCCTCTGGGTCATCAAACGGCAGGTCGTCCTCAACCATATGGGCTTGAGTTGACGCTTCTGGAGGTGGCCGCTCCGGCGCAGATAGCTGCAGCCGCTCAATATCGGCCGTGGACTGCTCTGACAGTTCTGCTGCCCTGGCAGTCTCCACGGCCTGAAGCAGGGTGATGCGGTGGTTCCGGAACAGCAGGAGAGGAAGAAGCTGCACTTTTCTTCCTCGGTCTGAGCTTGATTCTTTGAAGCAATCAAATAACACTCAAACCTCTCCATAAAACCCTCCCATGATTCTCCGGCAGAACCAAAGGGGGCAAAGGGAGGCAGAGCAGACGTCATGTTGACAGTAGTGAAGGGAGAGACGATGATAAGACAAAAAAATTTTCTTCTTCCAGGCAGTATCCGTTGCCGGTCTACACGGCGGCAGCTAACTGCTTGTCTCTCTCTTTTCACCCTAGCGTCGTGGAATCGCAAATCCCACCTTCGTCGCCAGTTTTGAGGAGTGAAAGGAGGGAGGCGACCACAGGGTGAACGATAACTTTATTTATTAACACGTAAGTATGACAGCGATTCGAGAGAAACACGGTGCGTGCCAAACTATATATACTGACACATCAACCAATAGGAGCCCGGGGCTTGGGCAGCAACAGCTGTCAAGATCCTGGTCCAATGAACGCTAACAATCTGCCGGCAACAGCCTCCTCCGCGTCCTAGCCAATCAGGACGGAGGAGGCTGTTGCTGACCTCCAAAAGGTGCTGAACTCATTATTAACCAACGGAGCCTATTTGCAAGTCTCATGAATATTCAATAGTTACCAGCTGTTCTGGCTGCAACAACAGTGGGCCACAACAACAGCAAATGTCTCTGCTATATCTAAAGGCTGCTCCAAGAAAATTCCTTATATCCAGGTGTCTCTGCCTTTGACATCTACAAGATATTTCCCATCATGTTTTCACTGTCCAACTTAAGCTACAGCCTGCTACAAATAATTGGATCCTCTCCTTCTTATGAAATCACAATGGCCAGATAACTGTAAGATTGAACTTTCATGGAAAAACCAGATTCTCTGGTATTTAGTTGTCTTTAGCTATGAAGCAGCTCAGCAACATAAATAATTTCATCCCCTCTATAAATCTAACTTCACTTGATTTTAATTACAACTTGTTTTTAATTATTCTTAATTGGTTTTTTAATCCTGATAGGCTGAATTTGCCCATTAATCACATTTTCATTTTTTATTGTATAATCAATAAGTAAGTCAAAAATCACATTGTTATATCCGATAGTTGCAATAATTAAATGCTAATAATAAGCTAAATATATGCATAGATATTCAACATGTAATGAGGTCACCTATGGGAATCAAAGGAAAGAAAAAAGAGGATTAATGATGTTTTAATTAAATATTTTCATTTCATATTTTTAAAATTGCCTAGTGAGGTCATAGTTCAAAAAATCAAGGATCATTAACAGCTCTATCAAGACCAGAATTATTAATATTTTAATCATTAAGAGTCTGTCAGATTCTTTGATGTTTTGTTGTCATAGAAAACTCTAGAAAGGGCATTCTGTAAAATTTATAAAGGTTTCTAGGCTTTAAAAACTTTCATCTTAGTTACTCAAATTTATGTCCTGGATGGTTTCTATGAATTCAAAACTTTTATTAAGAATAGTGAGCAACCAATAACCTAAATTATGATAATGGTTGAGACGATAAATTTAAGGAATGAAAAGGAGACAACAAGAGGAGGAATCTAAACACCATAACCAGTTAATATGATGTAACTCCTTACAGTGAGATTAAGATAGATGAAAATATTATTTCTATCTAAATGCATTCACTCATATTCATATTATAATCTTTAAAGCCATATCATCGGCAGCCAAAAGACACATTATCTATGCCATTTATCCTTGCTCTTCTGTAATTATTTTTTTATTGATTTTCTTCCCCATGGCTGATCGTATCATTCAGCATGTCAGTAGTTCTAAAGCAACAAATGCTTCCTTTATTCTCTGATATAAATATCACAACCCCCAGTAAACAGGCCTATAATTTTCCTTCCAGCCTACGTGACTTTAGTCTTCTTGCCATTTTGTATTTGACTTCCATCAGAAATTTTGAGAAATATATACCTTTCTTTCAAAGCCCCCCCCCCCACATTCTTAAATGTTAGTGGTGTGTACCAAGGACCTGTGGGTAGCCAGAAGGACTGAGGCGGAGACAGGAATAAAAGGCTAACAAGTTTATTCCCTCAAAGTACAAGCTAACAGTTCAGAACCGGCTTAGAACAGGAATGCCGCCGGTGCTCGTTGGACAGCTCCCTATTTATGCGGGAGCTGTCAAACGATCAGCCAATCAGGTGTCGAATTGCTTCCCGCTTAAACTCTTTGTTTTGGCGGCTGCTCAGAACATAACACCCCTCCCCTCTAAGTTCGCGCAAGCGTAGTCTTGCAAGTACGCTGGCCGCCGCCTGATTCGGCCGGATGCCCGGGGCACTTCTGCCCTGCTTGGAGGCTCTGGTTGCTCAGCCGAGGACCCTGTGCCGGAGGATGGTGATTGCCCGGGTCGTCGAGGAAGAACACAGGAGGGTGCTGGCCCACCAGGTAAGTCGCCGCTTCGGTTTAGAGCGCTGGCTGCCTGCTCTCCGGCGGCCTCCTCGTTTCTGGGTTCCCCGTCGCTGGTCGCCGCTGTTGGACTCGATGGGTTGGTCGGTGGCTGCTGGCGTGGTAGCACTGGGTGCCTGCTCCGCAACTGGTCGCAGTGACGTTTCCACGTTCTGCAGTCGAGGAGCCTGACCCTGTAGGAGCAGGGCCCGGTCTGATCAGTTACTATGCCCGGTAGCCACAAGGGATGCCCTCCATAATTGCGGGCATACACTGCCTCCCCTTGGGTGAAGGATCTCGTCCCTCCCTGAGAATCCAAAGGCGTTGGGATGGAGTATGCAGGGTGCAACCGGTCAAGGGTCGTTCGCAGCCGCCGTCCCATAAGGAGCTCGGCTGGGCTGGTGTTGGATTCTGGGGATGGCGTGTAGCGGTGAGCCAACAAGAATGCATCAATGCGTTCTTGCCAGGGCAGGTGATCCATTTTGGAGAGGGCCTCCTTGACGGACCGCACAGCGCGCTCCGCCAATCCATTACTAGAGGGGTGAAAGGGAGAAGTAAGGGCATGTCGGATGCCCTGGGAAGCTAGGAAGGCCTCAAACTTGGCAGCTGTTAGTTGTGGTCCGTTATCGGACACCAGCACGTCGGGTAACCCATGGGTGGCAAATACGTGGCGGAGGGTGGCGATAAGCGCGTCCGCCGTGGTGGAGGACATGTGGATGGCCTCGACCACTTCGAGAAGGCATCCACAACAATCAAGAGCATGCGGCCCTGAATAGGGCCCGCAAAATCAATGTGGATTCGAGACCAGGGGGAGGATGGTGGCTCCCACGTCCGGGGCTCGGCTTTGGGAGGCAAAGCTTGGGCGCCCTGGCATTTCGGGCATCCGGCAACATGGGCTGCTATGTCCTGGTCCAACTTAGGCCACCAGACATAGCTTCTGCCCAGGGCTTTCATTTGGACAATGCCGGGGTGTGCTAGGTGAAGCTGTTGCAGGACGGTAGTCCTCAGTGGGGCAGGCACCACGACGCGGTGGCCCCACAGCAAACAGCCGCACTGGACGGAGAGTTCCGGCAGCCATGATTTGAAGGGAAGAAAAATGGGATCTACGGGGTCCTTGGGCCACCCTCGCCTAACCCAATCTAGTGCCCGGGATATTACCTGATCCCTTGCGGACAACCGGGCGATGTCGGCGGCAGAAATTGGAAGGTTGAGGTCGTCAATGAGGAAGACGGGGGCGGCAGCAGCAGGGTCTTCAGGAGCGTCCGGCAAGGGGCAACGGCTGAGGGCATCGGCATGAGCGATCTGCTTCCCCGGTCGGTGCAGGAGCAGGTAGTCGTAGGAGGCGAGGAACACCGACCAACGCGTCATTCGGGGAGACAGCACCTGCGGGGCAGGGCGGTCGCCGGCGAGTAACCCCAGCAAAGGCTTGTGGTCAGTGACAATTTGGAAGGGGCGGCCGTACAAATAGTGATGGAAACGCCGCACCCCGGCCACAATAGCTAGGGCCTCTTTATCAATTTGTGCGTAGTTGCGTTCGGAGGCAGAGAGAGTGCGGGAAAAATAGGCAACAGGCACCTCTGCCCCACTAGGCAACTGGTGGGAAAGGACGGCACCCACCCCGTAGGGTGAAGCGTCGCAGACGAGCACTAAAGGCAAGTGCTCGCTGTATTGGACGAGGACGTCGTTGGAGATCAGGAGGTGTTTAACAGCTATGAATGTGGAAGCTTCCCGCCGGCCCCAGACCCAGGCAGCCCCCGAGTCTAGGAGACGGTGAAGTGGCTCAGCGACAGAGGCTTTATGCGGCAGGAAGACCACATAGAAATTGAGTAGGCCTAAAAAGGCCTGTAGTTCAGCTCTATTAGTAGGTGCAGGGGCCTCAATGATGGCTTTGGTCTTGGCAGCAGTGGGGTGGATGCCACTGCCATCAATGAGGAACCCAAGGAACTCTATCTGGGACACCGCAACCTGGCACTTGTCTCTTTTGACTTTGAGTCCCACTTGTTGAAATTTCTGCAGAACCGCCTGCAATCTGGCCATGAGTTCTTCTAAGGATGTTGCAGATACGAGGACGTCGTCAAAATAGGGGACGACGCCTCGGAGTCCTTGGAGCAACCGCTCCATCAAACTTTGAAAAAGTCCAGGGGTGATGCTCACCCCAAACTGCAATCTGCGGCAACGGAATGCGCCCCGGTGCGTGATGATTGTCTGTGCCTCAGCTGCTTCATCGTCCACCACCAGTTGTTGATACGCTTGTGCAAGGTCAAGTTTTGCAAAAATAGACCCCTCGCCCAGAGTGTGTAGGAGGTGCTGGACCACTGGCACTGGGTACGCGTTGGAAGGCAGGGCACGGTTGATTGAGCAGCGGTAGTCTGCGCAGATCCTCACGCTGCCATCCGGCTTAATCGGTAGCACGATGGGTGTTTCCCATCGTGCATGATCCACTGGCTCGAGGACGCCTTGAGCTACGAGTTTGTCCAGCTTGGCGTCCACCTTCGGCTTGAGTGCAATGGGGACTCGGCGTGGCTTCATTCGCACCGGCTGTACTGACGGGTCGAGGTTAAAAGAAACAGGTGTGCCTGTATACTTGCCTAAGGTGCCATCGAATACAGCTGGAAACTCGTTGACCAGGCAATCGAGTGCAGTTGCGCCGAGGTGGTGGATTCCGCTGACCTGCAGACCTAGGGACTGGAACCAGTCAAGACCTAGAAGGCTGGGCAGCCGTCCCTCGACTATGATGAGAGGTAACCGGCCGTCAAACCCCTTGAACTGCACTCTGACTTTACGGGTGCCAATTACTGGAATCAGGTTGCCCTGATAGTCTCTTAGTGTGAGATGACAGTCTTGTAATTGGCGTTTGGACAGCTGAGGCAAGAGGCGTTTGATTGTGCTCCAAGACACTATGGATGTTGCAGAACCGGTGTCGAGCTCCATCTCGCAGGGCTTCCCTTCTAACGTCACCATTAGTTGGATCTTCTTTGCAGATGGTGGCAAGAGAGGACCGTGGTTAGAGTTGCGGAGAATGGCATGGCAGTCCCTTCTAGCTTTCTTGGGGCCTTCTGTCCGGGGTCGATATTGCCGAGACCACTCGGCTTGGGATTCTGAAGAGGACATGGGCTGCGCTGCTCGGCACACCCGAGCGATGTGGCCCTTTCTGCCACACCGCTGGCAGAGGGCTTGCCTGAATCTGCACTCAGCTCTTTCGTGGTTGCCTCCGCAACCACTACATGCAGATTTAGGGTTGCCCTTCCGCCGATGCCAGCTCTTTCTGTTCGCCTCATCAAGGCGGTTAATGTCCTCATCGTGGGTTTCCGCATCAGAATCTTCACTTTCCAAGTCTGTCGGATCGGTCACTGTGTTAAAGGCATTGGCAGCCTGCGCGGAAGTGGCAGACCGGGCCTTCGCGATGGTAGCTAGGGAAGCAGCAGCCATCTCAGAAGCCCGAACTTCGTCAAAGGCGGTTTGGAAGGAAAGATCTGTTTTTGTTAGTAGCCGCTTTTGTAGCTTGAGGTCTCGGAGGCCACACACCAGGCAGTCGAGGAGAGCTTCATCGAGATCTCGGAACTCACAGTGCAGAGCGGCCGATCGTAGTGCAGCAACATACGCGCTGACAGACTCTCCTTCAGCTTGGCTCCGTTGGTGAAACGCGTGCCGGCGGGCTATCTTGGACGGGGATGGAGCATAATGGCTCGTCAGCTTAGCCAGCAGCACGGGCCACGGAATGGCCTTGATAGGCTCAGGAGCTGTGAGAGCCCTGGCGGTGTGGAAAACGTCTGTGCCACAGACGGACAAGAAAAACGCACATTTTCGCTCATCCGTCAGCTCGGTGAGGTCGTGTGCGACCAAAAAACATTCAAACCGAGCCGTGTAAGACTCCCATGTCTCAGAGCCATAGTTGAATGGCACGAATTAACGTGGCCATTCCTGTCAGAGTCAGCGACGTCTCATCGCGGTAGAAGTAAGCGCGGTTCTAGTGACTCAGCGAGTGACTTCAGCAGTAAGTGACTTCAGCTTATCGCACCTCAGTTTGGCAATCCCATCCTCGTCGCCAGTGGTGTGTACAAAGGACCTGTGGGTAGCCAGAAGGACTGAGCGGAGACAGGAATAAAAGGCTAACAAGTTTATTCCCTCAAAGTACAAGCTAACAGTTCAGAACCGGCTTAGAACAGGAATGCCGCCGGTGCTCGTTGGACAGCTCCCTATTTATGCAGGAGCTGTCAAACGATCAGCCAATCAGGTGTCGAATTGCTTCCCGCTTAAACTCTTTGTTTTGGCGGCTGCTCAGAACATAACAGTTAGGTTTCTTTTTTTAATTAACAGTAGCAATAGCATAATCTCTTTTTATGATTCATTGACATTCTTTGTCATTTTATGATTCATTGACATTCATTACATTCAATATATTTTTGTTTGGGGCATTTTAAAAACTATTTAAAAGGCAACAAGGGAAGATCTCGAGTTTCTGTGTAACTTACATAGATATTGATATGTATACAGTAAGAACCTATATTTAAATCTAAATCTAAATCCAATATATGTTTCTGCTACTATATCTCTAAGTAAAAGAAAAGACCAGCATATATCCCAGGTAGATAATTAATTAGATAATTAATATAGGAATTACTAACACTGGTTTGAAGTTGGCACTTAGAAAGAAAATAAAGCTGAGTCAAGGAGGAAGTGTTTATCAAAGCTATTCATCAAGATGATTATGTGGGACCCTTTTTTGCACAAATACAGAACAAAGAGATGAGTAAGATTGCAGAGGTGGGTTCCTACCATTTCGCACCTATTCGGTAGAAACCGGTTTGTCAAATCTACCAACCGGTTAGAAGAGGTTCCACCCAGTGGACCCGGAAAGCAGGCCACACCTACAGAAGAGGTTCCAATTTTTTTTGAAACCTACCACTGGTCCTGGGATATGATTATTCTACACTATCATGCTCATATTTATAAAACTCAGTCCCTCTGTGAAAGGTAAGGATGACTACTGCATTTGTGGTGCAATCAGAACATTGCGTGTGTTGAAGTTGTTTTAACGCAAAACCAAAGATGCCTTTTAAAAAACAAGTTACATCATATTCTTATGCATGCCAGGGCTGTGTGTGAGGTAATTTAAGGTGGTTTCTGACAAGTGTAGTCGGCATCTTCATAACCGGTCACATGGGCGGCAGCCACTACCACAAAGGAGGGCCACACCCACAGAGTAGGTTCGAACAATTTTTGAAACCCACCACTGTAGGATTGATATATTTTTTATCTTAAGGTTGAATTACTTATAATATTAAGAGAACTATAAAAACACCCTTCTAACTTGTTTAAGCTCCCAATGGCTTAAATAATGTATAATGTGGCTACAGAAGTTATCTCCTTTCCCCAGAAAGTGAAAACTCAGGGTCACCTATTGAATTAAAGATTGCATGCCTTAAATGTTTGCAGGGAAGGAACAATAGAATAACTTTCATTTTCCTCTACTCCCGTCTCGCTAGCTCCACCAAATTACACTATACACTATACACTCTCACTATAAATCCAGAATTACAATCTATTTGCTAATGAGAATTATTGACCAGAGGTGTTACAGAGGGGAATTATCACCATATTGTGATGGCCACCAAATAATTTATGACTAAGTTCATGCATTGGATGATGGTTACAAAAATGTCAGCAAATGTTCGAATATTCAGTTTCCAGTTACAGGATCATAGCCTTCTGATGAAATTACTCATTTGAGTACAGTAATTTGAGATAGAGGAATTCAGAATATCTGTATGTAAATATCTAACAGTATCAAAATGATACATTTTATGCAGTGGTAAAATTCTTTTTTTTTTTTTACTATCGGTTCTGTGGGTGTGGCTTGATGGATGTGACAGGGGGAAGGATACTGCAAAATCTCAATTCCTACCCCACTCCTGGGGTGAGGATATTGCAAAATCTCCATTCCCATCCCACTCTGGGGCCAGCCAGAGGTGGTATTTGCTGGTTCTCCAAACTACTCAAAATTTTCGCTACTGGTTCTCCAGAACCTGTCAGAACCTGCTGAATTTCACTTCTGATTTTATGACACAAAAATAGTTTGATTATATTCTTATATCCTAAGGGTGCTTCAGACAGAAACAATATTTACTATTGCAATAACAGTGCTTAAAAAAAAAGCAAAATGTGGTTATTTCATAGTGAAATGCTTAATTTTTGCAACTACTACATTAAAATGTAGAAGAAACCATAACATTTTTTCTTTTAATTATTGAGCTTCTTTTAGCCTGAAAACTGGAAAGCATGATTCATACCTTGTAAAATAAATTGTTCTGTTCTTAGTATTCTTATATTCTTGGTTGCTTAATACAGTTCTCTAAGATTGTTATCTGTATTCATGCTCAGATTCAGCGATACCAGATCATTTGCTTTACTTTTCTCATTTTTCTTGTTCTTGAGAAAGTAGAAAAACATCTCTAGTGCAATTTAAACAAATAATGTAATTGTTTCTAGGCATAATTGACAGCAAACAACGACTTTAAGAAATAAATTGAATAAACTGACTTTCCGTGGATAAACTTTACAACTTTCTACTTTGAATATAAGCCAATATTTTTGAATAGGATTAGTACAGTGCTTCGTTAGATGTCAAGCACAAAATTTTGAAATAGGTAGGAGCAAGCAGAGTTGTCCATGGTAAGGTCAAACTTGTCACAATGACACTGTGCTCATGTGATCTACCACTTTATTGGTGCTTTGTCTATTGATATTTCTAAAGCAAGGCTGTCAAACTTCTAGCTCGTGGGTGGATGCTTCATGCACTGGCCATGCCCATGCCTGGTTGCAAAGGGGAAAAAGTCCTGATATGTCACATGAGGTCACCATGACGACATGAGTTTGACACCCCTGTTCCAAAGGAATCGAAACTGAACAACCTAGTCTTTCCATGCCGTTTCTGTGTTGTATGTACCAGACTCATATGTTTTATCCTGGGCATTAAAGAAAGTATCTACTTGATTTAATTTGACTGAAAATACAGGTCTCCATACCACACAGGCTCCACTGGATAAGAATACAGCTTATTCTTCACTCACCTTGTTGAAGATGGGGTGAACAAAAGAGTTAGCAGGGAAATGTAATGTGAGCATTCAACCACAACATCATTTTTATGGCATGTTGAAATTCACCAGGAAGGTGTGAGAGAAATCTGACAATAAAACAGCGATAGTAAGCGTTCATTTGGCAAGATTATTTGGATAGAGGTATACATATTTTTAAAAAATACATGAATGATTCACAGTTTGCTGAACAGGTTAATTCACATGCTGTTTAAGCAGTGGTGGATCTTGCCAGTTTAACAACTAGTTCAGTGATCGCGTGCTTCCCGCCATGCACACAAGATCCACGCAGTTCTGCGCTTGTGTGCAGTTTTAACAAAACTTACCTTCCACATTACTTCTGGGGTGTAACACCAGCTGAGGCACAGCAATCCACTCTGCTGTACGAATTCCGTTGAGAGGATATAGGTAAGTAAAGCTCAGGGGTGGGCGGGGGGCCTACCTGATTGTCAGAGCAAAACGGTTCGCTCCCCAGCTGATCATACTGGTTCATCCGAACCAGTATGAACTGGCGAATCCCACCCTGAGTTTAAGGTAAAATACTAATTGGCTTTAGCTTTGTTAAACTTTATATATCAAGAGCCAAACGTGACTGGTGGTAAATTATTGTGCTATTATTAGTTGGAAACTGACTCTCTACTAAGGATGACAATAAACTCCATCTGGTGTTGTAGTATTCTGTTTTTACTAACATATAGGGATGTTTTAATAAAAAAAATTACAAATTATAGCTGAAGCAAGCAGGCAGGCAGCTCATTTCTGCAGGAGATGTTCAAAGATTATATTATTATATTACTATCCAAAGTAATTTACAATGATTCATTTCTAAGCTCTTTACTGATCTCAGATTATCCTGGTATTAACTGAGACTATCTGCTAAATTTATATTCTTATAAAGTAATCTAGAGCACACTGATTCAATTCATAACCCTAATGTATAAAACTCAAGTTTTACCTGGAGAATGTTTTTTCTGTTGTAAGGCTATACTGCCACCTGATGGATAAACACAAATCTGCGCCAAAAAGAATGATGCCAAGAATTAACCCAAAATGTCCTATACCTTACAGAATTTCATTGAAGTGCGAATATGATGTATTCAGTATTAATTATAAGTATACAAGTATGCTTGGAATGTTCCATACAAAATATATAAGTGCATTATTTTAAAACAAGGAGCAGGAGGCTTCAATACTAGTGAATTTGCTTACATTGAAGATAATAAAGAGATTCTCACACATGTTGAAAAGAGAAGATTTTAAACACTTCACTTTATAATTTTTGCATGTTTAAAATAAGGGGATACCTTTAGCTTGCAGATAGACTCATATTCAGTCCATTAGACGCTTGGTTAACTGAATTATCTGATTCACAATATTGTCATAGTCCTTCAGTCCATCTTTTTCTGTTCAGAAAAGTATTAGGGGCACAACTGTAGGAGATAACCAAGCTGAGAGAGGGGTCAAATGTGTCATCAGTCATGAATCCCTTGGCACCCCCAAGAGATCTAAGTCCAGCTTACCTTGAATTCCTTCAATCCTTAACTACTGCCTATTTCTTTGGCTGTTATTTGTTCACATTCTTGTAGAAGCTTAAGCTTGCAATAAATCATTATTCCCTTGAACTGCCTGGACCGAGTTGCCTGGCACTGACAGCTAAAGGGGATCAGTGGATTACTAAACAGTAGCATCAGAATGGAAGAACGAATCTCTTCTCTGATTAGCAATCCTAAACTTTTTTTTCCTTTGCAAAAGAAATTCATCTCAGATGTTTTAGAAGTCCTTTTAGTTTTGAGTTAGTTTATTATTTCTAATTGGGAGAAGCGGACAACATTTTGTTCTATATATTCTTTCCCTTTTTGCCACAGTGAAAGAAAGCCCTACTGGCAGAAGCTCTCATGGAGTTTAATTTGAAATGTGGACCTTGGAGAACAGCAGATGGCAGGAGAGATGATCATGTAATAAAACAGAGAGAGAAATTATGCACATTTTGTAATAGGTCATTTTAAGAAGACCGTATTTTGTGCGAGAGAATTTATTCCCAATTTGTCTCTCTTTTGAAGAAACCAATAAAATTGATTTCTTTCCCATTAGACAGAAGAAAGGTTAGAGGCAAATATAGAACTAATGTTCAGCCCAGCCTTATGAGGAGCATTTGGATGCATTGGACAGTCTGGATGCACAGCTGATTGGCAATTCAATGCTGTCCCCAGATGGCAGATAGTCTGGTGCTGGACAGCCTCTCTGGCTGAAGGGAAAGACCTTTGGAAGTCAGGAAAAAAACAACTGATTGGCTCCTGCTGGAAGTTCTCCGAGTAACTTCCTGTCAATTACTTCTCCTGGCTTTCCCTTAGTTAAAAACTGAGAAGATCCATGCAGAGAAAGGCTGATGAGAAGATCCATGGAGGAGAAATAGTAGTAAGAGAGAGAAAAGTGAAAGAACACAAAGGAAGTAGTGGGATCCTTCTGGATTAACAACCAGTTTGGTGATCGCATGATTTGCCTGTGCGATTTGCATTCGTGCTACGCGTGCATGTACAGTTTAAAGGAATCTTCACTTCTAGGTTTCTTTAGAGGATTAACACAACTGATTTTCATGGCAATCTGCTCAATCCTCTCCAATAGGCAGTATTGCAATTTTTATTTGTTTGTTTCTTCTGCTTTCAGATAAATACATAATACAAATATTATTTCCTATATTATTGATTTCCTATACTAGTCTATATCCTATAGAAAAGAGATGGCAAACCTCTTTTGGTTGCCGTGCCAAAAGTGGGGGGAGTGTGGAGGGTCGTGTTCCAGCATGCCACATCCATAATGCCATGAGTGTGTCCCCCCCCCCAGCACATGTGCCTGCACATGCTCAGCGACACCCCCCTCACTTTTGCCATGGTTTTTTCACCTTCCCCACCTTCCTTATTATTTTTTTCATTATTTATGATGTTGTATAATGATGACTGGAGTGGAAAGTGGAAAAAAATCTCAAGAAGAATGCAACAATTATCCACTTCTGCAGTACTGCCAAGAAAACTGTATGATTGCATGAAGTCAGACATCAGGTTCAGCTTCCTAGCATGTTACTTTGTACTATGCATGGGTAGTCTGAAGTAAATCTCACTGAATTCAGGTAGAATTACTCCCAGCTCAGGTAATTGTGTATGAGGTAGAATAAGGAACAAGGGCTATGTACAATGGTCAAGAAAATAGCATATTTGATCAGATTAAGAATGCCCGAACTCTACTGACCTTTTATAAGACCTAAAGACTTGTCTCTGTATGTAAGGGCTTCTGTCCCTGAATGTGGGAAAAAAACTGTCTCCAGACTGTATTAGTGATGTTGATTGTGATTTTTCTTCCTCAGTTTCTATGCCCTTTAATTTTTGTATGAATTGTGCGCCACAATTGTGTTTTACTTGCTATTGTTCACTGCCTGGAATGACTTGTTGAGATGGGCAGCTACAGAAACTGACTAATAAAATAACAAATAAGATGTCACATAAAAGCTTATGTCCTAGAATACCACTGGACCATTTTTTAAAAGCAGGAGATTGTAGACTAGCCGTATAGGTAGTAGTATGATCATGAAATTCCTGTCATATCTTGTAGCAAAATAAAAAGATTTCTCAGACAGGGTAAAAAATTCAGGAATAGACTGTTTTCTTAAGACAGATTCCTAGCTTCCTCTTTGGGTCTGTCTCTGATAGCTGCTCGACATTCTTTTAAAGCACATAAACCAAAAAGTGAACCACTCCTGAGACTTTCTGAAAGAATTAGTTCAATGATACAAAAAATATTTAATCAATATCTTCAAGTGTCATAAGTAGAGCTATGGGCAATAGAGTTAGATTTTGCATACCTTAAATCAATGGAATTAATGAAATGGTATATTGATTCCAAAAGAGAATGTGATGGGATAAATTACACCTTCAAACTGCTAAATATTCATAGATGGACATGATGTATTTTTATTCTAACTTTCAGACTATTTGATACTTTAATTCTCCAAATTCTCCCATACTAGCTTTGAATTGTGGGACATCATCAGATCCAGTAAAAGCCTACACAATTTAAAATTTTCCAACATGTTTCACTTTAGGCATTGGGAATTACCAAGAACACATGTAAGAAGGGGGAGGGAAGTTCAACGAGGCATTAATGAGTTCAAGACTTAGTGATATTTTGGAGGTTCCCCATAAAGCTTGTCTGACTACAGCAGTAACTATTAAAATATGTCTCCTTGTAGGATGACAAGACTGAATGTTACAAAGACTTAGGTATACGTAGAAAGGGATGGGGCAGACACACTATTCATGCTCACTTGATGAAAGGAACAGAAAAAGACAGCCCTGTTGTGCATTGAAATATCGCTGCAGACATTTCCACTTTCCTTTTTTCTCCCACAACTTTAAAACTATTCATCATCTTTGTCTGCTCTTTGGCTAGATCTGCCATACTCCCTGTATTTTGTGTTACTGCCTTCCATATCCATCCCCCCCCCCCGTACTTTCCTCAGTGGTACTTGAGCCCAGCCTTGTGTCATCCTTTGTCAAGTGAGCTACTTTGTCTGGCTCATGATAAGATATATTTATCAAAAAACGCTATTGGATCATCTGGCAAGCGCAATGAATTTTGCCAATCTCCTAGACCCAGCAAAAAATCAGATGAACTGGAGCTGTAATTGCAGGCAGGGGCCAAAGATAAATGCCTTTTCTGTCAACTGCCGTGAACCAGGCTGAATTGTGACCCTGCTTTTAGCTCATACTATCTTTACAGCTCAGATTGAACTAAGAATATCAGGAAAATAAATGTTTGAATATTCCTGTTCCAAAGTGAACAGTTGTTCATCTTTCAAATCTTAAAAACGTTAATTAGCACACTGTGAAATTTCATCTTTTCCAGTGAGAATAAGTCCAACTTTCTCAATCTTTCCACACGATTTCAGTCTTTGAAGCTTTTCTTCCCTCTGATTGTGCTTTGCTGCATTAATGATAGAGTAAAACATGAATAAACATTAAAATGCTTGGATCTTAGGACTTCAACTCCACCTCATTAATTCTGATATTCTATAAACTATACATATTTGCTACCCTGAATTCCTAATATTTCTGAATGCAGATACTATCTGAAAAAAAAATTGAAAGATGCCAAGATTTATTTTGTTCTCAGCTTTAGTACAACTTTTCAAAAGATCCCATTAAATTGGACAGAAATTTCTGACAAAAGTTCCCTACTACTGTATTTTCCGGTGTATAAGATGACTTTTTAACTCCAGAAAAATTTTCAAAAATCGGGGGTCCTCTTATACACCAAGTATATGAGCTGAAACCAGTGGTGGATTTCAAAAATTTTTGGAACCTCTTCTCTAGGTGTGGCCTGCTTTCCGGGTCCACTGGTGGAACCTCTTCTAACCGGTTCAGTAGACTTGACGAACCGGTTCTACCGAATAGGTGCGAACTGGTAGGAACCCACCTCTGGCTGAAACTGATCCTCCACCTGCATGCGTACACCATATAGTGTGGTTCTCCGTCCCCTTCCATCATCCCGCTCTGCCTAAAACTAGCGCGAATCAACCTAGGGGTGGAAAGACACATGTGCATTGACCAGGGAAAGCCCCAAACCAACTTCACCCCTCCCCCAAAAAGGCTCTTCCACGATCCAAAAAAGCCCCTCGAGTTCAGGAACCACGTGGCTGGTAGAGCGAAGCAAAGCGAGATGTTGTTTTCCTAGTTTCTCCAGCCCGGGATTCTCGCCACTGGCTTCCGTCTCTTTTTTTCTCCCTGCCCGGGACTCACCACTGTTGCGGCTCCCCTCAAGGCTAATAAAGGGGATCAAATCAAAGGCCAGGTTTTGTTTCTTTCCATCTTTGGACAGAACGGGAAAGTGTGGTCGCATCTTGCATTGCCTCCCTTTGGATAGCACTCGCCGAACCACTCTAGGAGCCTGGCTGCGGCATGTATTTTTTAAAATTATTTCGTGTTTGCAACAGTAGTGTTTTTCAAACTAGGCTGCATTAAGATGTGTTGACTTCAACTCCCAGAATTCCCCAGCCAGCGAGCCAGCTAGCCATGAACCATTCCCTATGCTGGCTGGGGAATTCTGGGAGTTGAAGTCCACACATCTTAACGCAGCCCAGTTTGAAAAACACTAGTGTAAACCTTCAGGTAGTGTGCGACCAAAGTAACCAAGGTTATCGTGAGTCAGTAATTTAATGATTTAGGAAACTTGTGACTGCACAAGTGATATGCTCCCTGTCTGATGCTTTCAGATTCAGCTGGACTGTAACACCCAGCTTGAAGGATTTTTATGGGTATCGGGATATGGTGAGAAGGAGTTCTTTAAAAAAATAAGTTAATTTTATTAAACATTGGCATTAAAATTTACAAATGAATGCTAACTAAAAAGAAGTAAAAAGAATGGAGAGAAAAATAGAAAAGAAAGAAGATAAAGTAAAATATATAAATAAATGACTTATCGGTGCATAACAAGAATATGCATTTTTAGTAACATATCGCTTTCTCTTAAAATACAACTAATAATACCTTCTTCCCATATCTCATCTCTTATTTGTAAGCAAGTGTAAAGGCAGCCATTTGATCCCAGTTAGTAAAAGTCCATTAAGGGTAACCAGAGATAGCTACTAATTTAACCTTGATCAAATAAAGCATTTTTATATTCAAATAACAGAAGAGCTGGAAGGAACCTTGTCCAACCCCCTGCCTAGGTAGGAAACCCTACAACCACTTCAGACAAATGGTTATCTAACATCTTCTTTAAAAACTTCCAGTGTTGGAGTGTTCACAACTTCTGGAGGCAAGTTGTTCCTTTGATTGCGGTAGCTTGCAATTATGATGGCCGTTGCTGACTCGCCAGGGAGTTGCTCTCCCTCTCTATTGTTTCTCATCTTCCCCCTATCATCATCAGTTCCAGTTTGGTTGACAGCTTAGAAAACAAACAGCATGGCACCCCCCTGGGTTTATCATCTTATCCTTCCTTTCTACTTTAGAGTGAATTAGGAAAAGTTTAATCCACTTGCAATGTTTTATATTACATGTTTGATGACAAACAGCCTTATGTTTATAAGTGACAGTTTTCCTGCTAAATACCTATTTGTCATAACCATTTGAATTAAAATTACCATATTGAAATCAAATCTGATGTTTTTTAATTTTTATTTGGTGTGCCTCGGAAGAGCGGTAGTCTTATATGGTGAGTATAGCCCAAACCCTATATTTTAACAGGAAAAGTAGGGGGTCGTCTTATACACCCAGTCACCTTATACATCAGAAAATACGGTAATACTGTCCTTTTTGAATTTAAGTAACAAATGAAAACGGGATGCGGTGGCTCGCTGGCTAAAGTTCAGGGCTGAACCTGGAATGTGAATTTTATCAGTAAAAAACTATTTCAGAGCTGTAAAAACAAATAGAAATGGCTGATGTAGATATATCTCTTCTCATACTAGCCATCTTGTGTACACTGTCAACTCCATGCAGCTGCTAAGACAGAGAAAGCAGGTACATGTTCCTCAGGAAAGCATTCTAATGTTATTTTGGGGTCCTGCAGAATCTTAAAAAGTATAATGCTAGTCTCTGCCTTAGTTAATTAAGAGAAAAACTCTTTGCAATGCTCTCTTACCACATTTTTCACTGAATCACCTTATTCCTCATTTTCCTGCAGTTCCAAAAAACATGAGAAAATAATTTCTTAAGACTTCTAATCAGTTAGTTGCACTATAGAAAAAGTGCAATATGTGTACAAGAAGAAGGACAACACACTAAACAAATGGAATTGACACAAAGTCCATCTATCAACCCCCAAACACTTACATTTATATAGCTATTTTACCCTGTGCATAAAAGGATTTCCGTTTCCATATTTCAGCAGATTTAAGGATGCTTGTAACACGAATGCCAGAATATTTAAAAGTTTAATTACATCTAAAAACCATGTGTCCCAGGGACATCCTTCCCAAGCATCAAAATACTGTGAGTCTTGAGACAAACAAAAATACCCTGATTCCCCGAAAATATGACAGGGTCTTATTTTCTTTTTATCTTCAAAATATGGTTTGGGCTTTATTATGGGGGGAGGGTTTATAGTTTTGGGGTTGCTGGGCAGCTGCTCTCTTGCAAGTGGGCTCCCAAAGAGCTGGGCACATCCTCATGGGTGAACGGCTCTGTTGCGCTGTCGCAGCAGCGCAACACAACAGCCATGAAGAGACCAAGCTCATGAGCAGCCACCTGGAAAACCCCCTTTGCAGCTGGGCACAATGCCGTTCACTGACCTAGGGGTATCGCCAATCCGTGTGAGCGTCTGTTCACCACCGGCTGGCTCCAGCAGCTTGGTGCCTTCCAAATGCCAGTGAATGACGCTCTGCACAGCTGGAGAGGAGGGTGCACGAGCGGCTGTTCCACTCTCGCTCATCCGCCTCCCAGCCTCAGGATGCATGGCCCAGCTCTCATTATGGAGGCAGGGCACCTTCACCACCGCCGCCATCCCAGCCTGGCTTTTTCCGTGGCTTCCAACCCGAGTCTTTCGGCAGTGGCTTCTCTGGGTGCATGCTCTATGGTTGTGGGCCAGCTGCCTGCAGAGCGTACAACCATAGAGCATGTGCCCAGAGTGGCCACTGCTGAAAGACTGGGGTTGGAAGCTGTGGAAAAAGCCAGGCTGGGATGGTGGTGGAGTTGCCCTGGTTCCATAATGAGAGCTGGGCCATGTATCCTGAGGCTGGGAGGCAGGTGAGCGAGAGCAGAACAGCTGCTCACGCAACCCCCCTCTCCAGCTGTGCAGAGCGCCATTCACTGGCATTTGGAAGGTGCCAAGCCGCAGGAGCTGGGTGGCGGTGAACAGGGGCTCACGCAGCTTGGCGATACCCCTAGGTCAGTGAATGAAGCTGTGCCCAGCTGCAAAGGGGGTTTTCCGGATGGCTGCTCGTGAACGTGGTCACTTCATGGCTCTTGTGTTGCGCTGCTGCGACAGCGCAACATAACCATTCACCCATAATGATGTGCCCGGCTCTTTGGGAGCCCACTCGCAAGAGAGCAGCCACCCAGCAACACCCCTCTTCAGCTGGGCACAGTGCTGCTCACCAACCTAGCAGTATCCCAAAGGCACCAAGCAACGCAATCAGCTTTGTCTCCTCCCAGGTTCCCACAGCTTGGCACCTTCAGGTTACTGCTAGGTTGATGAGTGGCGCTCTGCCTGGCCAGAGGTGGGCAGTTGTCCAGGGGGCTTATATGCAGGGGGAGCTTATATTTTTGCCCACCAGAAAAATGGGGCATGGCTGTATTATGAGAACATGTATTTTTGGGAAAACATGGTAGTTCTTACCCCCATGAGCAGAAACTCTGGCCAAACAATTTTGTCTATGTGACCAGAATGCAGCAAAGATAACCCTTAGTAAGGTTGAATTGTGAAAAGTCCAAAAATTGGCATACATTTTAGCAAAAGACAAAGTGTTTTTTTAACTCCAAAATTTTTTAAAAATGACAAAAGCTTCACTTTTGTAATTGAGCGTATAAATCAGCATTCCGCCAGATGTTTAACCATTAAAAATGTAGATCAAAGCAAAATGAGACTTCAGAAAGTGATGTTAAAAACAGAGGCATGCCTAAAACAGCAAACAACTGAAAAAGATCTCCCTGCTGCACTTACTGAGAATTGGAATTCACTGGATTCTCTTCCCATGCAAGCACACAGTGGTTTGTCAGAGGGTCATCGTGGGTTATTCCAAGTTATTCCTATTCAAAACCTGGGAAGCATGTTGCCAAAGAGGCAGCTTTAACAGCAAAGTGGGCTGTTTTTGGTGAGAGAAAAAATCAAGCCAATGCTCACCATGCCATATTCTGGCCACTTCGCCCTCCATTTTTGGGAGTCTTTGCTGAGTTATTTAATATTGTTGATAGAGGAATCAATGCAATGGCAAACAGTAGTGGTGTTAGTGAGTCTCCTTGATATTAACTTGTCCAACCTCTCACCATTGACTAGCACCATTGACCAGCATGTGCCATTAATCTTTGCACAGCTTCTGGTGTTTCTAGGGACTTCCGTTATTTCCAGGCACTTGATTATGCAATCCTATGGCAGGGATTCAAATACCTTCTTATAATCAACCCATGCTATATTCATATTCCTTCTCTTGCAGTTTTCCAACATCATCTTGTCAAATAGGAGCTGATCTTTTGTTCCTCTGTTGTTTGGGTATTTCCTTTGTGCTCAAGGGGAAAGAACTTGTTTTCAACTAGATGCTGTTGGTCTACATCAGTTACCACACCAAATAGCAATATGAAAGTGGTTGGTAAGCAGGTCTGTATTGCCTGGTGCTGCTCCTTCTGTTTATTGTTACAGTTATTAATTAAATGGATGCTGTCCAACTTTCCATGACTCTGGGTTGTTCATAACAATGGAGATTATGTGTAAATGTATAGTGATTATGGATTACAGCTAGCTGTAATTACTCCCAAATGTGAGCAGCAAACTTGTATCTTGTTGTGACTCCTTATGACAGGATTGGCAAAACAGATGTCATACACCCAAGGAACATGGAATGGGTCAGCAGAGTGATCATGGCTTGGAGGCAAAAACACCTTGATAGATGATTCTGATCTTATGGTTGAAGATTTTGTTGCAGGTGCTTCAATAGTAAGGGGGGACTATTGCTCTGCTACAGCTGAATTGTCTACATGTGTGACATCTCATGGGAGAACTGTTGCCTTATCAGTGCAGTAAATGGACATATTCTTTGAGTATAATCAATGGTGGTATAGAACACCCACATCAATGGATTAAGCACTGGTTACTTCTGGCCTCATTAAACTCTTGTTTTATATATAGTATATGGTTTTAGTTAATCCTTACCAAAGGGATAAGTAATGTATGGTCCATTTAACAGGACGTAGTGTGAATGTAACAGATATTTGTGTCTGTTGAGGAGAACTGCTGCTTTTCCTCTATCATTGTTGCTCTCTTAATAAATATCACCATACAATACTTAGAGCATCCCACACCTTGGTGCCAATAGACATACAACAACTTTATTGCTTTTTATAATAATGTGCTAATATTATACTGTGCTATACTCACTGATATTCCCTTTTCTGAAACCCAGTTGATAGGTGTGGCAGAGTGGATTTCTGCACCTCAGCTGATTTCATCCCCAGCAGTAATGCGGAAGGTGATTTCTCTGTAAACTGTGCACAAGTGAAGCAAGCAGGTGCATGTTCAGAACCTGCTCAGCAAACCAGTGGTTTAACCAGTAGGACCCCACTCCTGTGTACATCCTCTCCTATGCTTGTTAAGGAGCCCTCTTGGCACAGTGGTTAAAGTGCAATAATGGAGGCAAACTCTGCCCACAGCCTAGAGTTTGATCCTGATGGGCTCAATGTTGACTCAGCCTTCCATCCTTCTGAGGTCAGTAAAATGAGGACCCAGATTGTTGGGGGCAATGTGCAAAGTCATGTTTATTGTAAACTGCCCAGAGAATGCCATAATGCAGGGTTCTCCAACCTTGGCAACTTTAAACTTGTGGACTTCAGTTCCCAGAATTCATCAGCCAGCAATATCATAAATACTATAGCTATTGCTGTCGTAACGGCAAAAATATAGAAAAAATCATAGATTGCACAAATTTAATGTGTTGCAATAACTAAACCTGACATGATGTATTTTCCTTTGTTCTTTTAAAAATAGCCAAGAAAGTTAAAGATCATGGCTATTTCTAATTATCATTAACTGAATAAAGAGAGAGAGGACCTTTAGTTACAAATAATTCTTTTGAAGGTTGTTAGATATCAATTTATCCTGTTAAAGTCCTAAAGTGCAAGCCAATGAATCTAGGAAAGTAACAAGGTTATGTTTTCAATTAAACAATATTTCCTTTTTTTTCACAAATATTCAAAATTAGTGGACGTTGAGATAGATTGCAGTGATTCTAAAAATCAACTTTTATCTGTCTCCTAATGTTTTGAAATTTAACTCACAATATTCTTTGCTTGCTAGCCTCTTATTTTCCTATGGAATGATGTGTGTGTGTGTGTGTGTGTGTGTGTGTGTGTGTGTGTGTGTGTGTGTAGATTCTATCCATTAATGGGATTGATGGTGCCATTAAGACTAAACCATCAACTGCAGATCCACAGTTGGTCAATCCAAGGTCACAATATGCTGTATCACATATATTTCTAAAGAAATCTTGTCCTCATTCTCCTCTTTCCTTCCTGGGAGATGTTCTAGAGCAGGGGTGTCAAACTCATGGCGTCACATAACACATTGGACTTCCTACCCCCTTCGCTAAAAGAGATATGGGGCATGACGCATGTGGCCCACTGGCCCGGGAGTTTGACAGCCCTGTTCTAGGGGAAATAGGAAAGAGAAACAACAATGAAGCTCTACTTCTTCCTTCCTTCCTTCCCTCCCTCCCTCCTCCTCCCTCCCTCCCTCCCTCCCTCTCTGTGTAACTGTGGTCAAGATGTATGCATGTGGCCAGAAGACATTTTCCCTGTGAAACCTGACAGCACTATTGAATTAATTCGATTTTGGTGCCAGTCCACATACTTTTTTTTGTTACCTAATATGCCTCCTTTAACTCTCTTTCTAATTGTCTGCTAGCCCTAATTGCTCCTCCAGCTTTCTTTTCTTCTAATAAATGAAGAGAGGAATGGCAATGTCTTCATTTTACTGTTGGAGTTTTATGCAATTCACCTTTTCAGAAAATAATAAACAATTGACAATAATTCTGCTTACCTTCCCTGGCCTAGGGACAGAAAATTCGGCTGAGCCAGGGACTCTGCTGAAAACCCATTTGACCTACCCTTCTGTGTCCCCTGGTGGTATTAAAAAAGAGGAAAAGCCACAAGAGCCAGCAAATAAGTGAGGGCACACTGTTTCTAATGTAATTGATGAGAGGATATGAATGTGACCTGGGGGGAAAAAAGAGTCACATTTCTGAAAATGGCCCAATTTAAAATCAAGCCAGCATAGCTCCCAAAGGCATTTTTGGATGCCATTGTAACTTGCTTGCCAATCGAACACTTATATTGCATTTGCATTTGCTAATGTATTCTCTGAATTGACTCAACTCTGGAAATACAATAGTAATAAGTCATCCCTTGAAAAAGTTAAGATGAAATATTTTGGATTCAGCATAATTTTGAATTTTAAAGGAGCTTTCTTGCTTGCTCCTATTAACCTTACAATCTATGAAAGTTCAAGGCTCGATTTCTTTGAACTTGAAGCATCTCCTGGTGTGTTTTGAAATTCCCTCTCGGATTCATTATAGATGAAAGAAACTTTGCCACTTTTTTTTCCTTGTGACAAAACCCAAATGGTATTTTTAGATTTCTGAATTAATATTAAGTTTATGATCAACACTGATACCTTGACGTTTTATTCTAATGCCTTTTCCATATAATTTGGGAAAGACATGTGACATAAATTAGAAGGTGTGGAAAAGCCTGTTGCATTGCTTTTAAGTCTAAATGTCAAAGGACAGAATAGCTTTCTGCACCAAATGTAAACTGGGGTAGTAAATCGATAATTAGTGGAACAATAATATTAATTTTGAATTCTAAAATGGTTTAATTTATGCCACATATCATACATGTTCTCCCTTCTCACCTAGGTTACAGACTTTTTCAGGTGTGGGCCAAATTGCACTGATACTTCAAAAGGTGATGTTTATTTTCTTTAATCTTTTTCAAGTTTTTAATGGGAATACTAAAAGTAGGCTTTTATTTTATTTATTTTAAAAAGGAAAGAAACACCACACAGTACTGATGCAATTAATACCTAAATAGTTTAGGGACATGCCATGCTGTCAGAAGCCCATTTTTCTTTCAAAAGAGTTAAAGTTTTTCTTGTAGGGTTTCAGGCTTATAGAATCCACCCCATGAGGTAGTTTATTAGCCCCTATTCAACATTTTAAAACAAATATCAAAATGTGCCTTCACCGAGCTAGATATTAATTTATAAACAGGTTCACTGAATAACAAAATAACAGAGAATAACAGAATAACACTCTCCATTTAAATGTTTTATTTTTTTTGTTTTTTAGCCATCTATCAAAATAGAGAGATATGGTATAAACGAAGCAACCAAGCAGCCAAACATATATACAACTAGTTATCTCTTAACAATTGCCCTTTTCAACAACCATTTGAAGTTACAACGATTCTCAAAAAAGTATTTTTATGACCAACACTTGATCTTTCAATCACATGATCAAGATTTGGATGCATTTACAATTGTCACAGCATCCCATAGTCATGTGATGGCCATTTACACCCTTCACAACCAACTTCTAACAAGCAAAATCAATGGGGAAGCTAGCAGTAAAATCACAAGTTGTAACCCCGTGTTATTGCACTAAATGGCCTGAGGTCATTCACTTATTGACTATGGCAGAATTGAAGTCATAAGTCCATTATGGTCACATGATGTTTCACTTGTGTTACTTAATGATTGCATTGGAGTTACCAATTCCAGTGGTAATAATTAAACTAATCATGTGACCACAATGGACTTATGGTTTCAATTCTGCCGTAGTCAATAAGCCAATCATTAAGTAATGATTATCTGTATTGTTTACCCTAGGCAAGTATGACACATACACGCTTTACATTACACTATTTTATATCCTGTGCTAATGTCTGGATTGTGCTGAAATTCATCCTTTCTTTCCGCATTTGACTTTTTGGACTGGTGGATTTTTTAGAAATTTTGTTGCAGCACTTTCACAAAATCTATAACATGAGTCATAAACTACTATGATTGTAGCCAATTTGGTGAAAAGGCCAATTTCTATGTGGTTGGGATAAATTTGGGACTGCGAGTTACTTAGTTTAAGCAAGCTGAATAGTTCTCATCCTCCCTGCCCTTATTCAAACTCTCGATGAATCTGAATTTTGATTTGAAGTTTTTTCTTCTATTAGTATTCAAGCTCTGCTGTGCCATAAAATGGTATAATGGAAATTTCCAAGGCTTGTTTTGTGTAAAATGTCTTTAAGAGAAAGGAAGGATTGGATGGATAATTAATAGATCTGCCTTCAACGCTAAGTAATTCTACTGATCACCATTGCAGCCCTCTGGTATCAGGGTATTGGAAGATGTATTTCTCTAGCCAATCAGAAAACCAGGAGAATCTGGGCAGAAATGGGACTCAGGCAAATGTAGGAGCAAAACTTTTTTGGGAAAAGACGTAGAAATGGATTAACTGCTATAGTTAAACACCTCCTCCTACTTCCTACCTTACTTCTCACCAAAAAATAATCTTTTGATGGACTGTGTCCAACTAAGATTTAGGTATGTGGTTCATTCATAATTTGGATCGATACAGAGTTCTTTCAGAGTTCTTTGAAGCAGAAGGAATAAAAAGAGAAATACGGCTATTGTGGCCCACCCTGAGGAGGAAGAAAATGAAGGTCATATGGAAGAGCAGCCTGCCTCAGAGAGCAGCATGGAGACACCTGGAATTAAATTGATTGCAGAGAAAACCAAAAAGAGAAGTTGATTCAAGATCTCCTTCTAATCCTAAACCAAGTAGACCTAAGAGTAGAACAGAAGGTCTTCATGGCTCCTTACAAAGCAAGGGCATGGCCATCAACATTTCCTTATACTTGCTGGGGGTCTATTTTAGAGTGTTGGCAAGCAATCCTTTATTAGGATTTACTGGAATCTCACATTAAACTCTTGCCTGTGAAAACCCTATCCTGTGATGGTGAACCTATGACATGCATGCCAGAGGTGGCACACAGTGCCCTCTCTGATGGCACATGAGCCACCCCCCATGGTAGAGTTCAGCTCTACCATGCATGGACATGTGCCTTCTGCTGACCAGCTGGTCTTGGGGTCTCTGTCATGCATGTGTGGGAGGTGGGGTGCATGCAGGGAACTGTGCGTGCATGCATGGTGGAAGCGACTCATATGGGGAGCCACATGCATGTGGGGGGGCACATGTAGGAGGCCATGTGCACATGCACAGGCGGTGGGAAGCATGCATGGGGCTGTGCACACATTGCATTTTGGGGCTTCAGGCATGTGCACATTTGCACACGTCATACACATGTGCTCTTTGGCCACTCGGTTCAGAAAAGGCTAGTGTCAGCACCTCTTCATTGAGTAATTAGGAAAGAAGACCACGAGACTCCATTGATAGAAATCAAGTGTACTTTTACTAATTATAAATGATTAGAAGCGTAGCAAAGCGAAGACTGATTATTTAGGCGCGAAAGCGAATGATATATAAAATAACCCATTCCCCACCCTTGGCATCCCAGTTACAGTCCAATCATAATTCTCCTAAGTGTCAGGTGTGAGATAACTTCGAAAGGCATCACCAAGATGGAATGTCGGTGCCGTTGGCCTTGGCGGGAACCTCCTCCGCATGCGTAGTCCGACAGGCAGCAGAACTCCAGAATCTTCCTCCAGCACAATTAGTAAACCCCTCCCAAATACCATGCCCCACCCTCCCCGTTTCAATGGCAGCCGAAGCAGCAGCAAAGCAGAGGCTGACAGCTAGCCATTACTGCCCTGTGCCTTAAACCCAGATCAGCTGCTGATCCATAATGATTCTATGACTTATGGACTCTGCCCTGACTATGCTTCTGTCTGCTCTTTGGGACTTTGCTTATTGTGACAGTATCTGTACATTTCCCAAGTGATTTGGGAGCACTTGAAATGTGTGTGTGTGCGCGCGTGTATTGTGCAAATGCATTCTTGCCCTGATTACTACTGCCACCTTACTTTACCTAGTAAAGCCTGTCTGTTCTCCATTTGGCGATTGGTTTCGGAATATAAGAAAGAATGGGGCAGAAAGAATGAGTTGGAATGTATGATATCTCAAATGGGACAAGCTACATCTAAAGCCTAGGAAAACTGAATTAAAAATAGTTAACAATGCTAAAGAATCAACAAGGCAAGGAGCCTGAGAAGATCCACACTAGGTGGTTCATGAATAAATTGATGCTTGTTACTTCCTTATCTATTTCTCTGCTACAGTCCTGTGGGCCATAAAGAATTCTGCACAAGATGTAAGAGCAATATCCTTCCTCTTTTTCCAATAAAAGCGGCATATCTGTAACACAGATCCAGTAAATCTGGGTTACAGAAAGCTGTGTGCATAACACCATTATGCTGTAGAGTGATAAGATCAAGCAAATAACATGAAAGATTATGGATGAAGATGGAAAAAGAGAAAAGGGAAGAGAAAAAAAACAATTTCATAAAATGAATACCGTATATATGAACAACAAATATTAGTTTCTATATTTTGAATCATTTTAGTATTTCAGAAATACAAGCAATGATTACTGATTGGGATCTCCTTTCCCCCCCCCCAAATTTTTATAAACTAGGTATTTTTTTTGTGTGAATTGTACATTGAATAGTTGTCAGTCTGTAAAGCCGTAGGTTATTTGACCTGCATATTTATGTAAAACAGCCTTTCCACAACAATTTCTTTTTAATCTGATTGTATTTTCCACTTAAAAGTTCCAAGTCACAGGAGGAACATTTGTTAGAAGGGTAGAAAGGAAACTGCTTTTTTTTTTTTTTTTTTTTTGCTTTCATCAACATCTTCTGAACACCAACATGAACACAAATGATTTATAGAGCAGGAAATAAGGATAATGAGATAATGGAATATTAAACAGGTAAAATGGATGACGAAGCAGTTTATCATAAGTAAATATTTGAATAGTCATCGTAGTTGTCAAGGTTGAAATGAAAATATAACAGAAGGGAACACCATCCGCACATGTGAAGAACTTTCAGAAATGTGGCAAGGAACTGATTCATCTCATTTCAAAGCACAATGGGCTGGATCCACGTTTCTGCAGAGCGGTATTTTCTAAACCAGCAGTCTTAATGTATTAATTTGATTAATATCCCATCTTTTCTACAGAAGCCTCAAAGCATTTACTGTGCATAGGAATCTTTCTTCATTTTTAATCATACAATAGAAAATCTGTGTAATGAGCTAGTTTAAAATAAAGTAACTGACCCAGTTACTCAGGGAGTTTTTGTGGCTGAGGATGGACTTAATCTGGTTCTTTAGTCCTAGACTCCATTCACAAGCTACAGTCCTTGAAGTGTATGACATCAAAGAGCTTTTCATCTGAGCTAGAGAAAATCATCTGCCACTTCACTTTATTTTAAGTAAATGAATCTCCTCCTCTTCCTCTTCCTCTCTCCCCCTCCTCCTCCTCCTCCTCCTCCTCCTCCTCCACCACCACCACCACCACCACCACCACCACCACCACCACACCACCACCACCACCACCACCTGGTTGAGTGTCTTTGCAGAACAAATAAGAGACATCATGGGAGAAAAGAATTAGCAAAAGTAACGCAACACAAATCCTTTTTGCAGCAAAAACACCTCTATGGGTTCCACTCTGTTTGTCCAAAACTAATTTGAATCAGCTTGATGGCAACCATTCATGAATGAATAAATCTTAGTGTTTATCATATAATTATGGCATTGGAAGGAATGTTAGCAGTCATTTAGCCATTCTCCTCATTCTCCTTGATAGATCAACTTCCAGCCTCTAAAGATGTTTATCAGAAGGATCTACTTTATATGGCAACCTCTTTCCCTAGAAAAAGTAAAAGAAAGGAACATTGGAATGGCAATATTAAAGAATTACTCCACATATTTACATGGAACTAAAATTATGAGTTTCTACCAAAAAAAGATACTGTAGAAATGTATATATGTAAGTATGTAGGCATAAGGCAAATTTATATCTGTTTTTAACATGGTTTCTCGGGGAATTTAATAATTACATAAGTTAATGAAAATACTGAATATTAAGTAAAATGCTGAGTGAAATGCAAAATACTTACTGTTTCTTAACATAGCTAGTAAAATAAAATACACTTATATCCCAGATCTAAATAAATAAATTAAAAACAAAAACAACAATCCTATATACTCGCCAATTGCTAACTTGAATTGTCCTCCTTTCTTAACCTATGCTGCCTTATTTGGAAACTGAGGTTCAACAAACTCTACAACTTTGTTTACTTTGGAACTTTATGATTTATCAGTTTGCCCTAAAATTTTAGGCACCAGACTTGAAACCAGGAGATTGTGAATTCAAGTCCCATTTTTGGCATGAAAACTGCCTGGGTGACATTATCTCAGCCCAATCTACCTCACAAAGTTGTTGTTGTGAGGAAAATAGGAGAAACAAGGACTATTAAGTATGTTGATTGCCTTGAGTTATTTTAAAAAGTAATAAAGGTAGGATATAAACAAGTGTTGTGGCTCACCAGTGGCCAGGGGAGCTGGTAGCAGATTAGGACAGTGAGGAGGTTGGAGAGGAACATCGGCCAGTCCTGGAATCTGGGGAAGGCTCTGATGAGGGCTATATGTCAGAGGCAGAGAGGGGGCCAGAGCTGTATGCCAGTTATCAGCTGCCTTCAGAGTCGGAGATCAGTGAGGCAGACGAACAGCTGGAGTTTGTTCCCAGTGTGCGCATCCGCAGAGTTGCCAGATGAAGGGAACAGCTAAAGAACAGGGGTCGACTTGGGAGTAAGGCCACAGATGGACAATAAATGGCCCCTCCCAGAGGAAATAAAAGGAGTAAAAGGGGATTGGAGTTTTCAGGAGACAATTAGTTTGCTTAATTGATTCGTGACTCTTAATTGGTTCAAGACTCCTTGCCAAGTTTTGCATATATCAGCCTGTCAGCTCTCCAAGCCAGATAAGGTCTGTGACTGTAAATTCTCCCTTGAAAGACTTTTCTGGATGTGAATAAGCAGAATTCGCAGTAAATTAATAAAAAGGTTTTTTGTCAGAACAAGAAGTTTGCATCATGCCCTTGGGAAGCATAGGTCAAGCATTGTAATTCTAGGAAGCCTAGGTCAAACATTGTAATTCTAGGAATTATGAAACATTGCAATTCTAGGAACAGACATAGAACTAAGCATACAAATAAGCTCCCCTTCTGAAGTTATGCAGGCCTACATCTCAATGGTCACACAATTTACCTCAAAAAAAATCTGGCTCTCTGTATATGATAAATACTGTAAGTGGGGGAAAATGCACATACTCAGCACATTAATCTTCATTATATGTAGCTACATTACTGGATGATGATAGCCTATGTCTTTTGTCATTGTACACATTTTCTTTTATATAGATTTGAAAGAAATCATCCTCTCCACATCTGGTTGAATAGCTAACAAGGCTCTTTTATGTTACTTACCTGCTGTGGATAGTTTCCTGGCATGGTATGTGCAGATAGTGGCATATTTAATTTCCAGGCCATTTTAGAATCATTGAAAGGATGGAGAATTTCTCTATCACTCTGCTCTGCTACACTACCTCTAAGTCTCATAAATGAAACATAAGGCTTGTAAAAATAATACCGAAAAAATCCATGACTATGTTTTTAATAATACATACCACTAGGTGTCTCTATAAAACAAAGTTTTGGGCAAACATGGACACTTTAATTCAAAAGAAGCGATCTTTTACATGAAGGAATTGAATATCTATAACACAGCATACTAATAATTGCCATAAAAGTAGGCCAAGTGGAAATCTTCTAAGATGATCATTACTACAGCTACAGAAATTACACACTAGGCACTAAAACAAGCAAAAGTTACTTATTTCTTATTATCAAACAAGATATTTTATGATAGCTTTTAAAGACTGACTCTACCATTAGTCTAATGTGAACATTTCAGGTAACAGAACCAGAAGGGATAGCAATAAGCTTAATTGGCAACAACATAACATTTTGCAGATTGCCATGGATGTTTTGCAGCTTGCCCTTCATCTTTTTTTATTCTGTGGCTTTCATTCACAATGCTGTTTAACGTTGTCCAAACAGGTTTCATTAATATTTTGGATTCTACATGTTGAACACAGGAGAAGCATTTTATGATATACCATAACAGCTAAGTAGTTTGGTTCAATCTGATCATATCAATGTTCCTTTGCATGAACTATATATCAGAGATGAAATCAATCTACTTACCTTTGCTGCCAGTTCAGTAGCAATGTGAGCACATGCGTGAGGACTTTCTGCACATGCGCAGAATGCACCTGCCAAAGGTAAGCAAAAAACAGGGGGGAATCCGCTGTGCCACACAATTGAGATTAGTTAGAAAGCAGCAAATCCTGCTTTCTAGCTAATATAAATCACATGTCACAGCTGATTGTCAGAAATACTGGTTCACCCAAAATGGTAGCAATTTTTTTTACTACTGATTCAGGTGAACAGGCAGCATTTTTACTACCAGTTCGGGCTAACCAGTCCGAACCAGTAGCATTTCACCCCTGCTCTATATCCACCCAAGAAATTATTAACTATGTCTTCAAACAAAATGAATAGACAGTTTATTCTATGCTACTTTCAATTTATCTTATTGCAGCTGAACATAGCATTTCTTACAGCAGTTTTAAAACTACTATGATGATGTAAAAAGGATATCTAAAGGAATTTTGATGGATATCACATTAGGAGCTGGTAATTGAAATACAGCAGAATAGATAGATCAGATGGATCAGATCAAAGGCCTCATTAGTTCTGTACCCTATTTAGCTAATTATCTAAATAATTATAATCATTTGGAAGGGGAATTACCATTCCAAGATTGCTATTCTGACAATAGATACCTGTTCGGCCTCGAATAGTAGTGGGGAAAAAAAAACCTTTGAAAATGGGACCACCAACCACTTCAAAGAAAGCATCTCTTTCATAGGAGCATTACCTGCAGCTTTTCACTTTGACTAATATATCAAATATGATGCAAATATAAATGGTAAGACTTAAAGAAAAATGACACATTTATTATTATCTTAGGGTTTTATGAAGATGTGAAGCAGTGCATCAAAAAAAAACCTAATTCATAATTAACTATTTTATTAAGGAAGATATAAAATTAAAATAGCATCTAATCTGCTTTTTATTTGGAGGATATACATTTCAATGCTAGAAAAAAGGAAGACTATTCTGATGGTTGGCATTTATACATAATTATTACTAAGTAGGCTGCTAAGTTTAAACAGCAAGGTATTGGGAAGATACACTTTGTTGTCAAACTGATAGATTTTCCATGCAATCACCTTAAGTAACTCATTAGTCTATATCTTTGCTAGACTTCCCCTATTTCTGATTGATGTTTATTTTCCATCACTTCTGCTCCCATTCTCAGCATCAGTTGCATTGCTTAATATATGTGTTTTGAAATGATAGATAGATAGATAGATAAATAGATAGATAGATAGATAGATAGATAGATAGATAGATAGAGATAGATAGATAGATAGATAGATAGATGGATGGATGGATGGATGGATGGATGGATGGATGGATGGATGGAGTGGATAGGTCGATAGATAGATAGAAAGATAGACAGACAGACAGACAGACAGAGCCATACAATACCTTTCTATAACTCTTATGCCTAATGTTTGCTAACAAATATTTAATTTTTCCCTCTTTCATATTTAAGTTTTTATACTTTGTATTACAGTTTTATTATCCTTGATACAATATACATATTTTTCCCTGAATTTTTTTCTTGTGATCTATAGAAAGACAATACTATGTGTGTTTGTATGTGTGTGTCTCAGGTCTAGGACATCTAGGCATGGCCAGCTCATTGCCACTATCTCACCACCGCCAAGTCACCTTTGCCAACTCACTGCCACCAAATTGCTGCAGGACAACTCAACACACCCCACTCACCATGGGAACAAGTTACCATGAGCATCTGGAGGGAAAGCTGGGCAGGCAGGCAAGCAAGCAGGTGGGCAGCATGCAGAAGCAGCAATGGCAATCAGTGTCTTCCCATTTTCAAATCTCTCTCCACTGTTACTGTGCCAAGCTCCAGGCCATTTGGATTTCAGGCTGTTTGGTGGTGGTAATGGTGAGCAGAGTGGGGGTGAGACACAGTGTCTCAACGTGTCCCATTTTCATACACCTCGCCAATGACACTGCACTGAACTCCCACAGTCCAGTGCAATGGCAGCAACAGGAATGTGTATAAATGAAACATGTCCAGTCACTTCCTCCCCACTGCCCACCTTGCCCACCACTGCCATCACCATCCCAGGACTCTTCAGCCCGAAGCTTGAGAATAACAGTGGCCCTATCTGTGAAAATGGGAAGCCCTTGGCCATTGCCATTGCTCTGCATTCTGCCCACCCATTTGCTTAACTGCCTGCCTGGCTATTCCTCTGGATGCCCATGCCAAGTTGTCTATGTGGTAAATTGGCCCTGTTGAGTTGTCCTATGATGACTTGCTGGTAATGAGTTGGTAGAGAAGACTTTGCAGCCAGTGAGCTGGCTGCACCAAACTGGCTACTCTTGAGTTGTCACATTCTGATAAATCTCTGTGTAAAAATAACAATTGTAAGCAGGGAGGTTTTTAAAGATAGTATAATCCTATACTTAGGAGCAGTGTAAAATGTTCCTGTGGAGTTCTTAAGCATAAAATGTTATGTTTTCTTTTTATATATCAATAGTTACCATGCAGATGTTATTTTGGACAAACCAACTTTGCATAAGAATAATTAAGAAACTAAGTCTATTTCCACTAGGCCAATAATTTATTTATTTATTTATTATTTATTATTATTTATTATTTATTTATTATTTATTTATTTATTTATTTATTTATTATTTATTAGACTTATATACCGCTTCATAGGGCTTTCAGCCCTCTCTAAGCGGTTTACAAATTTTTTTAGCAAATTGAGTCAGCAACTTGCCCCCACAGTCCGGGTCCTCATTTCACTCACCTCAGAAGGATGGAAGGCTGAGTCGACCTTGAGCCGGTGAGATTTGAACCACTGAACTGCAGATTACAGTCAGCTAAAGTGGCCTGCAGTACTGCACCCTAACCACTGCGCCACCTCGGCTCTTATAACATGCTATGCCATCTCACAAAATGGAACCAAATTACAAATTAGATTTTAAGTATGAAATTATAGTTAAAGTAAAATAATTCAATGTTGAAATTGAACCCCTACTCCCAATTAATGAAAAATACAAATCTAAGATCCCAGTTACTTAATGAACCACATACCCCCATGTACTGTATGTGGTTTTCTTATCAATCTTGGGTTATTGTGGCATCTGTTGCATTGGCCTTGGTGGCGCAGTGGTTAGAGTGCAGTACTGCAGGCTATTTCTGCTGACTGCCAGCTGCCTGCAATTTGGCAGTTCAAATTTACCAGGCTCAAGGTTGACTCAGCCTTCCATCCTTCCGAGGTGGGTAAAATGTGGACCCAGATTGTTGGGGGCAATATGCTGACTCTGTAAACCGCTTAGAGAGGGCTGTAAAGCACTGTGAAGTGGTTTATAAGTCTAAATGCTATTGCTATTGCTATTTGATAGCATAGTTTACTATTGCTTCCTTTGTGGCAAGGAGGAGTTGGGAAAGGATTCCTTTTTATTATAGCTTAAGAGATCGCTAAATTCATATGTATTCACTAATCTTTCAATGTTTTAATATTTTGAAGTAAGGATTACACATTTATGTTTCTTATTTTTAATGATGCATTTATCATTGTTTTACTTTATTTTTGGTACTGTCCAGACCCATTAAAAATGCATAGCATATCAATTTTCATAAATAAATTCATGTGCTTCACTGGTGCCTCTCTATCAGTGATTTTATTGAAAGAGGTGGCGGTGGAAATCAGCACTACACAAAGCCAACATTATGAAATAATCTAAGCTTGGAGCACAGAAAATCTTTTTGATAAATGAGTCTTTGCTTGAGGAATGGAAATGTGTCAAATGATAGCAAAATAATTTAGATAGTTCTGCAGGCTATAGAGATATTCATGTTTGCGAATAGGAACTCAAAAATCAATATACAATTCTATTCTATTCTAATTAATCTAGGATCTTCTATCAGCACAGCATTTAACATATTTCTTAAATGAGATTGCTGTTGTTCTTTCTTTTCTCTATCATTGTTGCAGAGGAAAAAGACTTTACTTCAATTGTTGCAAAACCAAATAGTAAGTCACTGTGGATGCAAAGAGGAGGAAGAGAGAGAGGTTTTTTAATTTTTGCTGTGTTGTTTACAATATTACAAGTCAGTAGGTTGCCACATTGCAGTGATTCCTGAGATAACACCACAACACTGCTTTATTAACTTAATGATATAATTGCTTTATATTTATGTTGAATAAACAGGATAAGAATTGTGTTAATTAGAAAATAAACAGACTTAATGTTATGTCTTGATATTGAGGCTTAAATATCAAGTGGATGTTATGTCATGCAGCAGAATAAAATTACATTTGATGCAATAACTCTATTCACCCAGATCAGCACTAAGCAGAGGGAGATGTAGAGCATGGGTGTCAAACCTTGGCAACTTAAGACTTGTGGACTTCAACTCCCAAAATTCCCCAGTCAGCATGGGTTGGACACAGCGGTGGGATTTAGCCAGTTCGCACCTATTTGGCAGAACTGGTTGTTAACATTGTAAGCAATTCGGAGAACCGGTTGTTGGAAGAAATCTTATTTTGTTTTTCCACTTTACAGGGCTAATCCTGTAAGGAAGGCAGGATGGAAACATTATGGTGTTGTTTCTAGCCTAAACTTTATTGCCCTGCTTACTCTCTGGTTAACCCTTATTACATTGTAACAGCTAAGGTGAAGCACCCATTGACTTGAATGATGTTGAATTGTTCACACCTACTCAGTCACGTGACCACTGAGCCATGCCTACCTAGCTGGCCCTTAAGGAAGAGAACCAATTGTTAAATATTTGAATCCCACCACTGGTTGGACACCCTTCAGTATGGAGACTACGCCTTCCCCTGCATGGAGCTCTGGAGAGGTTACTGGCTTGTCCCAATCTGAAACACTTGAGTGAAAAACTCTCAATTTGAACAGCAAATGTCTCCTGACTGAGTAACAACACACTGCTTATGTACTAAGCTCAAACTGTTTTGTACGATAGGATGAACAGCCTTCTCATTTATCTTTTTTTAAAAAGAAATATATAGTGATTAACATAGTCTTAAAAATAGAAGTAGGATTACCAGAGGTGGGTTGGTTCCAGTTCACCCCAGATCGGGGGAACTAGTAGTGGTGGCGGCGGGATGCTCCGCCCACCAGCCTGGATACTTTTGTGCATGCACAGAAGCATCGCACAAGTGAGCGCACACATGAGCATGAGCGAACTGGTAGAGCAAGGATTTGCAATCCACCTCTGAGGACTACCATAACTGAACTTCAAAAATCTGGACGTTTGAAGATGGGAAAATGATAATTCATAAAAGCAAAACAAAATGTAACTGTGGCTTGGGACTATATATCCACACATACGCAAAACATAATAATGTATTTAAAACAAACATTTAAAATAGATAGTTAATATTTGTAACCCAAAAGACATTTGTTTCAGCAAAGATAATCTAGTAAGAATTTTCTTAATGAAACTTAAAAATATAATCAGATATGAATAATAAAAAGACATTCTTCAATGAAATAATTCTTCAGTATAATTTGTTGTTCTCTTATCCCAATAATGCTATGTCCCACATTCTAAAATATCGTTGATTAAAAGAAAAAGTACTTTGGTTCCAATGTTTTGCTGTAGAAAATATAGCAGATAACAAAAACAAATTAATTTCTTAAGCCGCACAATTTTATAAACTACAGGAAAAATGAACAATAAAGCATTAACATTGAAATCTACACTTTATAACTTTTCATATTTTCTCAACAATTTTCATCCAAAAGAAAAGCTAACCAGAGATTATCACCAAAGATGGTGATATTAATTTGATTACAATTCCTTGAAAACAATCAAGAAATACTTTAATGAATATAATTCAATTTTAAAATGGCATACCGGTAGAATCATGTATGAATTAGTTTAATATTCAGTTCTTGATAATAGGTCAAATTAGATTTAAAGAGAATGCTTTGCCATTAAAGACACCCAAGCTGAATCATTAAACTCAAATCCCAAGTTGTCTTCTACTGTTTTTTAAACTATGAAAAGAGTCTATTGTATTTAATAGAAGCATTTTGTATAATACTCAAAAGACAAATCTGATTTTAAAGTACATACAGATCAGTATTCCCTGTGGGTCATAGTGACTATCCCCCAAAGAAAGATGTAAAGTTAAGACTTGAAAAATATATCTAGAGTTTTACTGATGGTATGTAAAGAAAAATGTACTAGGACAATGTTTTCCTAATGTTGCTGATTACATACCCATGCATAATACTATCATATGCTCCAATGTGTGTTATTTTGCTACTATATAAACATACTCGTAATATGGAGTTCTTTCTATCAAGCTTTAATATAGCTAAATGTACTTTATTTAAGATTTTAAAGAGATTCTAATATTGTTTTATTGCACTTCCGTGGATTGTCCAGTACAGTGACGTGCAGTCAGGGGAGGCAGGGAAGGCAGGGCCTCACCACTGTCATCATGAAAAGAAAAAAAAATTAAAAGGAAAAAGGCTGAGGTAGTTGCTGCCAGAGTCACAGTGGATGACTCTGCTTAGTGCTTAACTGTTTAAAAAAGCCTCTTTAAAAAGTGCCCTCTGCAGGAGGAGGTAAGAGAACCACGTGTCTCATTTAGTCTATCTTTATGATCACTCGAGCAGAATTAAGCAAGGGTTAAAAGGCGAAAAATTCCTTATGTAGATGAGGCACTTGGTTCTCTCGCACTCCTCCTGTAGAGGGCACTTTTTTTAGAGGCTTTTTTTAAAACAGTTAAGCAGAGTCATCCATTGGAGGCTCTGGCAGCAGCTAATCCAGCCTGACCAGCAGCTCTTGCCTTTTTCTTTTTACATTTTTTACATTTTCATCATGGCAGACAAGAGGAGAGTTGAAATCCTCTGTGAAACAGCTGGAAAAGGTATGTGGTCAAAGGGGGGGGGAGGAATTCAAAATTATTATAATGTGTAAGTAGTGTGTGTGTGTGTGTGTGTGTGTGTGTTTTACCTGCCTCTGCTGGCGCGTGGGCTGGCAGTTTATTTTTATTTTTTAAAGCCCTGCTGCCGTGTCCGCCATAGAGCGGGATGCATCCTACTATATGGCAGACATGGCGCCAGGATGGCGGCAGGGCTTTAAAGTCCCGGTGCCATGTCTGCCATACAGCAGGACGCATCCCTCTCTATGGTGGACACGGCAGCAGGGCTTTAAAGTCCTGGTGCCGTGTCCGCCATACAGTGGGACGTGTCCCACCTCTAATGGTGGACATAGCGCCAGAGCAGCCAAAAGCCTCTTTCTTGACAGCGGGCAAAAGGCGCTTTCAAGAAAGAGGCTTTTGGCCACTCCAGTGCTATGTCCACTCCACCGCTATGTCCGTGTCCCGCTTCTAATGGTGGACATAGTGCCGGAGTGGCCAAAAGCCTCTTTCTTGAAAGGGCCTTTTGCCCGCTGTCAAGAAAGAGGCTTTTGCCGCCCTGCAGGGCAAAAGCTGAAAAAAGCACCCTGTCGCTTCTGTCTGACAGAGGCATCCCGCGCCCTGCAGCTATGTCCGACCCAGGCGCTTTTTTCAGCTTTTGCCCTGCGGGGCAGGCAAAAGCCAAAACAAGGTGCCCTGCTGCTTCTGTCTGACATAGAGGCATCCCACACCCCACAGATGGGTTGGACATAGCTGAGGGGTGCGGGACGCCTTTATTTCGGACATAGCTGCAGGGTGGGCAAAAGCCGCTTTCTTTCTTTTTGCCTTACCAGCCATAAACCTCACCGCATGTCACTGGTCGAGTACCCTCACAAGGTTCATGCCTCTCATTTTGAAGAGCACTGTATTACAAAATTAATTTTTGTCTTGATCAGTCATCAAATATATTGATGGTTTCCAGAAAAGATCTTCATTATCACAATAATGAAGATCCCTGATAGCACTGACATCTTGTAGATAAGAATACCACAGGAAGCATTTAGGATTCCTATGTCAAGGATATATATGCTGTACAAAGTTCCTTCCATACAAACATCATCAGCATAAATCCAAATCAATATATTTAGTGAGATGGAGATTATCAGAAGCTTTGTGGAAAAATATGGAGGAGAGAACCCAAAGGAAAGTCTGCTACTTTAACACCTCTCTATGAAGACAAATTCTCATCATGTACTTTCTTTAGAATAGTTTCTCAAACTTGGCTACTTTAAAATATGTGGAGTTCAACTCCTAGAATTTTCCAATCGGCATGATGAAGAAGTCATCTTAAAGGTTGAGAAGCACTGCTTTAGACAGCTAGCAGTTAATGCACCCAAAGAGAGAACAGCTACCTTGGAGCTAGAGGTAGAAGGAAGTACTTAAGTGGGTTATAGACTTCTTTATGGAGGACTGACAATAGATTAGACCAGTGATGGTGAACCTTTTCAGCACCAAGTGCCAAAAAGGAAGTGTGCATGTGGGGCACCAAGTGCCAAAAAGGGAGCACTTCACATGCATGCACTTTGTGCATGCTCGTCTAAGCTGCAACCAGGAAGAAGAGCTGCCCAGGGGGTATGTGCATGCTGGAAAAAGAACTTCCGGTTTTTGGTGTGCACATGCGTGCTGGCCAGCAAGTCTTACAGTTACTGCCATGAATGCGCACATGCCAATCATCTGGGCAGAGCGCATGTTCACACCAAAAACCGGAAGTTCTTTTTCCAGCATGCAATGGAAAACCAGTTCTTTCAGTTTCCAGCACTGCTGTACACACAAAGGCCAGGTGATTGTCCTGTGCGCATGCACGCCAGAAACCCAGAAGAGGAATGGGTGATGCCGTGCATGCCAGGTGACATTGCTCCATGTGCCACTTTGGGCACACATGTCATAGGTTCACCATCATGGGATTAGACCAAGCAGTATAATAAACAGGAAGATGGGGCCTGACTTCTATATTTATAAATTACAAACTTAAAATATACATAAAGAAATTCATAATTTGGGAATGTCATACAAATAGCATGAAAGCATGTGAGAGAGTCTGAAGAGGCCATCATACCATTTCATCAGTTTTCCAAATTGGCATTTAGTCTTGATCTATCTGTGTCTCCTGATGCACACACTTCAAAGCTAGTTTGGCTCACTCACAAAAGTCCCCTGTGTGGCTTCTAACCATTATTCAAGCAAATGATAACCTCCAGTGGTCCTACACTGGAAAGAGACTAATCTGTCTAATTTGCAGATGGGAAGCAGTGAATGTTAGTCTATAATTAACAGATTGGCTGTGTCCTTAACTGTTGCAAGAAGATCATGTTTCTGACAACAGGAGAAAAATAGGCTGCATAGATAAAATAAGTATCAGGTTGTGTCTACAAATCCTATAAAGTAACTTAAACGAATGAAGGCAAGAACAGCATGAAACAGAAGAAAACTTATTGGTGTCAGTAGCTTGGATTTTCCTGGGTGATGTTTCACTGTTGGGCTTTCCCAGAAGATCCTGGGAAATTAATTATTATAGATATACCCTAGTAATCTTACTAGAAAACATAATTGTGACCTTCGGTATTAAGCTTCTGATCTGTATAGTTGAAGCCAGTCAGATTTTTCTGCCATGTAAGAGAAAAGAACTATAGCAATGTTTTCTTCTCTTGTCAGTAAAACAATTTAAAATAATCAAAATTAGCTGATAACCTGGCGATGCCTGGGTATTTATTTATCCCAACTCTCCTTCCATGAACGTTGCCGCAATTTCTAATGTTGGATTTTCCCCCTTACCACAAAGAGCCCCCTGGTGGAGTACTGTGAAGCCATTACCATGGCAATTCCACAGCACTGTAGAAGCCATTTTAAGGCAGACATGATGGTAGAAGCCATTTTAAGGCACAACAGGCTCTTAATAGAACACATACCCCAAGGGGTATTAGCGGTGTCTTACCCCCACAGTATTTGTTTACAGAGGGTGAGTAATCTGTATACCAAGTTTGGTTGAAATTGCTTAATGTGTTCCAGAGTTATGCTGGAACATACACACCAACACAGTCATCTGAAATCTTCAGTCTGAGACATTATTCTTTCTAAAGGAAGGGCCAGACCTGCTTCTACTCCTTTTCTTTTCTATAGCTTGCAGTATGATTGCTTTAGTTTAGAATTCTGGATCAAACTCTACTTCATTGTATTTTATTAGTTACTGTAGCATGCAACTTAATCAGGAGAAATGGAGAGAGTTACAGTAAATGAATTGCTTCCTGTAACCCACTATATCAGAACATTTCATTAAAACTCACCAGGAGTTTCCTACATGAGTTTCTTTATGCTGCTGGCTCTGCACCAAGCAAATATTTTCTTTTAAAACTGATTTTACTATAAAATGAGGACTATAGAACAACCAACGAAGCGAATATATTCTCAGAAGGATTATAAAGCTGTATTTCAGGGGTGTCAAACTCAAGGTCCAGCCCATGGGGACTCTACTGGCCAAAATGGGGCACAGTGGGGCCTCACACAGCCCGTCCCCGGCCTATTTTCAGCAGCAGAGTGCTGCAGGAGGCTGTGAAGACTTGAAATGGGCCATGGGGGGGGGCTGCATGTGGCCCTTCTACCTGTTTTGGCTCCCAACTTGCTGCAGGGGGCATCCATCCCATCTCCCTCCTTCCCCCCAGCCTGCCTACAGAGGAGAAAGAATTACAATGCTGATCCAGCCCTCAAAAAAAAATCCAGTTTGACACCCCAGCTATATTTGGACAAAAACAAACACTTTCTCTTTTTCCCATTTTACTTCAGAAGGCACAATTAATTCAACAAATCAAAGTTCCCTGCAGATAAATTCTAATCTTTTAAAATGTTCTTTATCAGGGTCTTCTGGCAAATGCTGTCTGTGAGCATGTGGAAGTGTATGGTTTTATCTTTACTGACAACCCATTAAATTATTTGTGGGGAGGAAAATGAAATATTGACTCATTAGCAATCGTTTTATTTTAATCATTACCCTTCAAGTTTGTCATTTTATTGTTTTGCCCCAGCCCAATTGAAATTCATTTTTTACTCCTAAAATTGTTTCAATTACCAGACGATTCAAAATAATGAACTTTGTATCTTTATTTTCTTGAAAAAATATATATAATGACTTCAACATATTTAGATCTGTATTCATGATTGACAGTGAAAATACTGATGTTTGTTTTACGAGCATATTAAAAAAAACTAGCTTCAAGCAGGAATTGTGGTTTAGTTAGGCTGAACCATGGTTCCTTTAATTGTGAGAGGAAATTTATCCTATTTATTATGAAACTCAGGATGCGGTGGGTTAGTGGCTAAGATAATGAGCTTGTTGATTAGAAAGGTTGACCGTTTGATGGTTCGAATCCCTAGCATCACATAATGGAGTGAGCTCCCATTACTTGTCCAAGCTGCTGCCAGCCTAGTAGTTCGAAAGCATGTAAAAATGCAAGTAGAAAAATAGAAACCAACTTTGATGGGAAGGTAACAGCATTTTGTTTAGTCATGCCAGCCACATGACCACAGAGACTTCTTCGGATAGCTGTGACTCTTCGGCTTTGAAATGGAAATGAGCACCGCCCCCTAGAGTCAAGAACGACTACCACATTTGTGTAAGGGGAATCTTTACCTTTTATTATGAAGCTTAAGAAACAAAATTCAGAAATTGATTTTAAAAATTGCATGTAAAACAAGACATTCTTGTTGGACTTTAATAGCCTTAAGTTAAGAGTGAGAAATCCAAGTTATTGGAAATTCACATAATTTAAATAATTTAAGTCATCAGCAACAAATCTGTCTCATGCAAATTTGCAAATTTGTCTGGACCAGGGTTCCTTGGGTCAGTCATTCACAGTTTGATTAACTTGCATCTGGACTACCGCAATGTCCTGACTTTGGGGCTACTCTTGGAAACTGCTGAGAACCTATAGCTGATCAGAATAAGTCAGCAAAAGCAATTGTAGATGTATCTCATCAGAGCCATTTAACATTTTGGTTTTGTGAGGTGTGTTAGTTGCAAATAAGTTTCCAGGTGTGGCTCCAGGTGTTAGTTATCTATAATAGCAAAGGACCTGCTTATCTAAAGGAACATCTGACTTTCATGGCTTCCACTCAGTCTGTTAAATCAGGCAGTTAGCATGTATCAGATCCCATCCATCATGCTATGTCATCTAATGGGGTTTGGTAAGTGAATCTTTTATGTTATAACACCTGCCCCTAGAACAGCATTGCTCCTAGGATACAAGCCTTAAAGTTGGGGTTGAGTAGGTGACACTTCTTGTAGATGACTTTTCATTTGTTGCTTTTCTTTAGCATTTTAATTAAACAAACAAGCAAACCTCCTTTACTGAATAACTGTTTTACTATATACTGTTCAGTATCAGTGCAAAATCAGTTGGCCTTAAGCATTTATAAATAAGTAAGTAATTCTAGGTTGTGATCCTGTAGTTACAGAGTTGCTAGTTATGATGTTGTTCTCTCACCAACTCCTATATGTGTTGTATCTTTTAAATGCAATAAAGAGAAAATAATTGTGGCTCTTCGGAGGACAACCATGCCACTGATTTTCCTTGTGTGCTTCCAAATTACACTTATGCATTGTTACAGTGACATCCACATAATGATATATTATACTACATGTAATCAGTATATTTCCCCTGTAATATATTAATTCAAGCCATCAAACTAGGAACATTACAACAAGATTACTTCAACAATCATTTAAGCTAACATATCTCCACAGCTGCTAATCATCCCTCCAATGATTCAATATGTTAATGCTTTGACAGACTGATGATGCTGTAATATAAAAGGTACATATAAACAGGATGATGTAACTTCAATGGGTAGGCTTTCTTCTATGCTAATATGGTACAATAATAGAGCCATGGCAGTCAATCTTTCTTGCATATTTTTCTAGATCTTTTAAGTTCACATCAGCAATGGGTTCCTGGCAGTTCTAACCTCTTCTATGGAAGAGGTTCCACAAATCTACAGTGCCATTTAGAACCGGTTCCAGCTCCCTCTCCCCACCCGTCCGCACATCATCAAGATGAAGAGCGAGAGGAGGAATTCTGGGAGTTGGAGTCAACAAGTCTTAAAGCTGTCAAGTTTGAACATCCCGGGGTTATTTTTTTTCTAAAGGGTTAGGGGTGCAAGCTTGACAGCTTTAAGACTTGTGTGCTTCAAATGCCAGAGTTTCTGAGCCAACATTTTGGTTGCTAAGCAAGAGCATTGTTAAGTGAGTTTCACCACATTTTACAAGTTGGCCACGCCCACCCAGTCACATGGCCAGCAAGCCATTCCCACAAAGCAGGCCACACCTACAGAAGAGGTTCTAAAAAAATTTGAAACCCACCACTGGTTCACATGTACTCAAATGTGCAAGTTATTTTAAGGAATTTGTCCAAGTTATGTTTCAGTGTGCAAAGAAATATGGTCAGCTTGTTCTGACAGGCAGATAACACTGGCTAATGTATTCTGCACTAACTGATGTTTCTGAATCCTTACAAAGGCAGCTGAACAAAAAATGTATTATAATGATCTATTTTCAAGTAAGCGCAGGAACTAATTACAAATTAAAACTGGAAAATGGACCACTTCCTTCTCTTCCTCCTCTTCCTCCTCCTACTCTTGCTGTCATGTGCAAAACACATTGGGCAGTAGTTTTAATCATTCATAGCATATTTAGCATTATCCTATCTCATAATCATAAAAGAGTATATATATACTCTTACAGTCTGAGTCTTACATGTGCCAATAGCAAAGGCTTATGAATATTATCCATAAGCCCATTAAACAACCAAGAGGAAATCAGACATCTTCTCACTTCCTCTCCAGCCATTCACCACTAAACCCACCTTTATTCTCCTACATGTTCTAACACCACTCATAACATTTTCAGTAACTAGCTTTCAGTTCCCTATTTGCACAAATGTTCCTAATCATCCATTTGTATGCATTTATTTAATCTATATGCCGCCTGACTCTCTTCAACTTGCAAAACATTTTTAAAAACCCTTTAAAACAGGAAAGGAGCATAAAAAAAGGACAAAGGTTGTAAAAATAACTAATCCAAATTGGAACAAAAAAGAAAAGAAAGAAGGCTTCAAACATGCATGTCTTCCTTACATGCTTATTTTTACACAAGCAATAGAGCAAAATTTCTCATATTCAAAATTTCTCAATGACCTGTGGAAGAGCAAAAATGCAGTTACACATTCACAATTTTGTTTTCTGTCACTTCTTTTTCCATGTTGATCAGAATTCTGCCAAGTGTATTCCCAATTACCCTTACCCAGACTAATCATCTTGCTTGCTTTTCATTTGCCTAGGGTAACAAAAATAGCATTCTTAGTCACCAGGAACAGTGCAGCGTGCCAGCCCATGTAGCAAGTCACAGCATATGCAATAGCATCCTTACTGTAACATTTCTTTAGTTATGCCAGATGCAGTCTTACAATTTTTAAACTCCTGATTGCACTTCTATATTTTATATTTTAGTAGTGACACTTGTAGGATCATAGGATAGCATTAGCACTAATATATCTTTCTCTTCTATACAAATTGTGGAATATTTTTTATTACTTTTTTCATTTTTCCAGCAATCATTCTGTTATGATTGCTACATTTTTCCTATTTCACAACTTCAAGGAGCCATGATGGCACAATGGTTAGAATGCAGTATTTGCAGGCTAATTCTGCATACAGCCAGGAGTTCAATCCTGACTGACTCAAGATTGGCTCAGCCTTCCATTCTTCCAGGTTGGTAAATGAGGACCCAAATTGTTGGGGCAATATACTGACATTGTAAACCCCTAAGCAAGAGCTATAAAGGACTATGGAATTGTATATAAATCTAAGTGCTCTTGTTTCACTTCATCAGTCTTACAAGTTCATAATTCTCATTAGCATAATTCTACTCACTTCTGTAATATAATCCTATTCTATTCGAAGCAACTCCCACTTTCTTAAATCCACATCCTATTTCCTAATCCCATGGGATATTAATTTTTCTTCAAAAAAACATTAAGATTCATTTCCCTATAAATCAATGGCTTCTCTTCCTAAGTCATTCTACTTTCACTCTACTTTCATTTTTTTTTTCCCTATTATACATTTTCCTCCTACCGAAAGAGTCATCCAATCAGAACTTTCAGTACTTTTCTATCCTGCACCCTGCATCCTTACAATCAAAATCAATTATTGTTTCAGAGAGATATTCATTATTTTGCTAGTGCTGCTTTTAAATAGGCTTACACTATATATTGAAACAAATTTACCTTTTAACTAGACATTCATTGAACCTTTTTATATATTTTGAGCCTTCAAATGGTTTGATCATTCCCCCCCCCCTCCCCGGTACTTGCTCTACTTTTTCCCTAAAATATTTTTTTCTTCTGGGTTATTTTAAGTATGACTTCTGCACAGTTTCCCCCAAAATTCATCTCTGATTATTGTATTACTGCCATTCACTTCAGAATAATTTGTAACTACTCTCAACCAATGGATTTTTTACTTTCAGATCTATTTCTAGCAACCTAGATCCAAACTTTCTGACTGCATTTTAGGTTTTCATAATTGAACTGTATCTTCACTTTCTTGAATGTACTGCATATAGTTATCAATTCCACTTCACAATATCATACCATCTTTACTGAATATGTTACACTGATTGTACCACTCTCATCTACATATACCATATCTGTTTTTTCCTTTCATGTTACTTGTTAAATAGTATTTACTATTTACTCTACATATATTCCAAGTCACAATCTTCCTGTGCACAAGTCATTACCAGTTCAGTCCAGATACTGATCTCCAATAATCCTTAAGGATTTGATTGAGCTAGGCTTTCCCATAATGGTTTTTAGAAAATGTGTAGATTAGTATCTTAGTCATAATCTTGCCATATTAAGCATTCTCTGCTAACATTTTGTGAGAGTTTTGAACCCTTTTGGTCAATATATCCAAAGCCTAGATTTATTCATTACTTTTACAAGAAAGAAAAATAGCATGTGTATGTTAATTAATTGTGTGCAAAACTCATTTTCTGGTGAATGTCATAATGTTCCATTCATTCCCAGTGCATATCAGTTGATTCTGAAGGTGATCTAGTAGTTTTCTGCAAGTAATTTTTCGTTATTTGAAAATAGTCCAAGGAGATACAGATGTTGCATCATTTTTTTCCAGTGAGAATATCTCAAGTTGCTTTACCAAGCCTCATACGTTACACCAACTGAAAGGATCCTATCTTGGATATTTGAATGTAAGTAAACTGCTTATGTTCTTGGTTTGTGAATGTCAGAATGCAGAGTAGAGGTAGATGAAGTGGCCTTAGTTTTTTTAATATGCTCTCTGATAAAACAGAATTACCAGTCCTGTAAAAACTTCTGTTCAAGCAGTCAATAATATACTGCAACTCTCCTTCAGATCTCCAACTAGGTACTTGGAGTTAGACATATTAAAGACATTGGAGGAAGCTCATTTGGTTTTATATCTTTAACCTTTCCTATGCTTTGTTCATACATAAACCCTTGGTTGTTGTACCTTGATTATATATTAAATATAATAGTTTACCATTATACTTGCAAGGTAGGAATGCATTTTGTAACCTAACAATGGGAGATGGGAAACAAGTGCAATTTTTATATGAACTTAGCCAATTAACATTATTCAAATTTAAATGCACATTGAAAAGCAGTTGCATGCCTAAATCCACATTTTTCAAATTGCATTGATGCAATTCCCAATTTAAAAACTGCACACTACAGAACAGTACATAAAGGAACAGATATAATAGAAAAAGTATGTATGAAAACAAATTTCAATAGGAATTTGCAAAAAGACTATATTTGAAAGGGAGGTGCATATAAGAATAGCACATAGACTTATATACTGCTTCACCGTATTGTACGGCCGTCTCTAAGCATTTTACAGTTAGCATATTTGCCCCCAACAATCTGGGTCCTCATTTTACTGACCTTGAAAGGATGGAAAGCTGAGTCAACCATGAGCTGGTGAGACTCAAACTGTCGAACTGCTGGTAATTGGCAGTCATCAGAACTAGCCTGCAATACTGCATTCTAACCACTGCGCCACACAGCAGCTGAATAAAAGTGCACATCTGTTTTATATGGAAGTTTTTTGATGCACAAATGACTTAAATGAGTGCAATGATGAAAATGAGAGCTTGATTTCCTTGTTTTCAAGGTTCATTGCCCAGGAAATTATAATTATTACATGACCAGAGATGCTAAGACGATGTTTTTTTTTTGTTTTTTTTTTTAATTTTCTGTATATAAAACACGTGCTTTAAAATAGATATAGGCAATTGTTTAAAGTTGGTTATAACTGAGAACTTTTATTTTTGATCACCTCTGGAAGTATACATACCTAATGCTCCCACTTCCTATGAGGTGGATTGAGCTGAGAGAGCACGACTGCCTCAAAGTCACCTTGCTGGCTTTTATGCCTAAGGAAGGCCTCAAACTCACAGACTCCAGCTTTCAAGATCAGCATCTTAAGCACCACAATCAAATCGGCCTTCACAAATGCATGCTTGCTTCGGGATTCTGTTTATCCTTTTATTTATTTAAAGACATCGGCTTGCAGAGAGGAAGTCATTTAGCTTTTTTGGCCATTTATTTATATTGAATTATAAGCCACTTCCATCAAGGCAATTCTAAACAGTATACAAAAGCAACAGCCACAGCCAATATAATGAAGGATTACACCATTTGGAGATTAGATAGATAGATAGATAGATAGATAGATAGATAGATAGATAGATAGATAGATAGATAGATAGATAGGCAGGGCAGGCAGGCAGGCAGGCAGGCAGGCAGGCAGGCAGGCAGGCAGGCAGGCAGGCAGGCAGGCAGGCAGGCAGGCAGGCAGGCAGGCAGGCAGGCAGGCAGGCAGGCAGGCAGGCAGGCAGGCAGGCAGGCAGGCAGGCAGGCAAACAATAAATGGAAGAGAAACAGAGACAGACAGATTGGTAAAATATGGATGATAGATAATACAGTCTTTTTTTTTGGGGGGGGGGGTATACATACAACTTTTGTGTTTTTTAAAGTGTTCCAAAGTTGTTTTCTGTCTTTGTCTAACCTCATTCAATAAATAGAGTCAAAATGGGAATAAAAAAAATCAGGGGAAAAGTTTATACTTTGTAGCAATGAGATTGGTCCTTCAATGCTGAAAGGCACGTTATTCTTACTTCAAATTAAATGTACAGAGCTGATGCTCCCTTTTAAATTATCATAACAGCTCCCACACTGAAAGTAGATTTGTTTCTCTTCATTTTATTAAGGATGTTTCTCTCTGTCTCAGTTGACTAATAAAATTGCTTTGACAAGTGACACTACAATGACAAAATTGCTTGGAAGGTAATTTAAAAGGCAAACCTTTTATATGCTTAATTTCTTCATTTTCTTTTTCTTATCTGCTGCTCCTTTCAGCCAATCTCTAGCAGCTAACTCAGTCAGTAAAATAATATGGATCGATTTACTATAAACCATTAAAATAAATTTCCAAAACTAAAACAATGTGCATTGTTTTACTAGGTACACTAATTTAAATATATAGGATAAAAGGATCAGTTTTTCAATTATATGTTTGAATGCATGCACACTCCGTGTGCTGGTGATTTCTGCAGGCAGAATGCAAGCAATGTTAAAAAAAATATTTGTCCATATGTATTATTCTAAACTTCTTATAGCTGTCATATATATTTTTTTTAGCAAGGAAGGTTTTAAAGTCAACTAACTTCAAAGAAATCTGGACCTGAACTTCATCTCTTTGTTGCCTCATGATATCAATCAGAGCTAGAAATTTAACATTATATATAGATTTAGAATGATATTGCCTATTCAACTGTTTAGTTAGTTGAGATTGCTAAAAGTCATGGTGGATCTTCGTAAACCTCATCCTTCCTCCTGCATTATTTATACTTATTATTTCATTTAATATGCACTTCTATTCTGTTTTCATAAATATGTCTATGTGTTGTTCTACATTAAGATAAGGTGGCAAGCATCAGAAACATGCAGCTAAAAAGAGGCACTGATAGGAGGAGGAGGAGGAGGAGGAGGAGGAGGAGGAGGAGGAGGAAGAGGAGGACATGAATGCTGTAACTAGAGTGAATTCAGTGAAGAAGGAAGGCACAGAAAAAGGTACTGAAGTATGACATTAGAGAAAAAAGAGCAGCTTGAAAACTCTCAGAATAGAAGTTGGAAGTAGGTCTCAAGAGGAATAAAAAGTACCCATTTATTAGGATTGGCTGAAAAATATTAATGATATTTGGATGTATATTGTTGAGTTAAGACTTTTTTCTCCTCAATTGGACCAGAAACAACTGGGTAAACTTCTTTTATTAAACTGTATTTTCATATAGCATTGGTCAGCTATGGCCTTAAGGATGGGCAAATTTGGTGTTTCAGTCTATGCAATATAGAGGGGCAAGTGATAGCACATGCATTGCAACATCATGACACAAATTCTGATGATCATGTGCTCACATGCAATACACCATCAATGTGCTGAGGAAAGGATGCATGTACTTTATATCTCAGAACCCATTGAATATTCTGTTGTAGGACAAACCTACATGGTGTTTCAGAGCCCTGGTTAAATCTAGTGCTTTGCTGGGCTCCAGCTAGCAGAATAGAGCTAATTGAAGAAAGCAGACACTCTTTCTTTGTGTTATATTTTGATGGTTGAGATACCTTGTCTCCAGTTCTAGATGGAATCTTCTATATCAAGGGCTAAGGTAAAGGTAAAGGTTCCCTTTCCACATATATGCTAGTTGTTCCTGACTCTAAGGGATGGTGCTCATCTCTGTTTCAAAGCCGAAGAACCAGCGCTGTCCGAAGATGTTTCTGTAGTCATGTGGCTGGCATGACTAAATGTCGAAGGTGCACAGAACATGGTTACCTTCCCACCAAAGGTGGTTCCTATTTTTCTACTTGCATTTTTACATGCTTTCGAACTGCTAGGTTGGCAGAAGCTGTGACAAGTAACAGGAGCTCTGTTATACAGTGCTGGGATTCGAACTGCTGAACAAGCCAACCTTTCTAATTGACAAGCTCAGCATCTTAGCCACTTAGCTACCGTGTCCCCCAGAAAGGGCTAAGTAGGATATAATCTGCATCTCTTTTTTCCCCCCCACTATGATACTGGCATTAGATTCTTCAGTTTCTGGCTTGCTGAATGAGGAAATTGGTCTGTTCAGCATGATCCTGACAATAGTTATAAGCAACCTCAAAAACAAAGGATCTGGAATGTTAATAGCTAAAGAGATATGAGCTCATTGATGGATGTAGACTAAATAACGTACAAGTCAAGACAGCTATGTAATTTCTTATCCAAGAATATTACAAAAGGATTAAGATGCTTTGATGAGTCTTGTCTTTAGCTTTTTGGGAAGACAAGTTCAAATAAAATAAAATAATAAAATAAAATAGTAAAATAAAATACAAAATATGAAAAATAAACCTATTTCTGGGACACTACTTATCCTGAGTGATTAAGGCAGTAAACCACCTGCTCTTTCAATGCTCGTTGTACATAAAAAAACCAAAGGATTGTCATACTTTTATTCAAAGCAGCAGGTCAAGAAACATGGAGGAGAAAAATGTACAAATGCAGTGTAACCTTTTGTCTCTTGGATCAGGACAATAACATTACTGACAGATTTGATAGATGTTTCGTTTATTTGTTTGGTTACTGCAATTACTATTCCTTGTTGAGTGCCCAAAGGTAGAAAATGTACTCTTCCATTATTTAAAATGTTTTTATCTGGACTATAGCACAGCTCTCTTCCTTGTATCTTTTTGTAACCTAACATTTTAATTTGCTAGTCTTTGACCATAAGTACAAATAAAATAAAGTTTTTTGTTCTGCTAGAAAATGTGTTTGTTCACAAATAAATCCCCACATCCGTTTTCTTTTGCATCTTTTGTGATGTATGGAACCTTGTAAGAAACATCTCCTAAGACATGCAAATTTTAGTATAAATTCCCATTTTTTAGGAAAGAGATTGCTCTAAACTCTTACTCTTTATTGCAAATTTCTCCAAAGCCAAATTTTAAATGTAAATGTCATAATATGTGCAATTTATATATGTTTATTTCAGAAAAGTGTAAAATGTACAGAGGGGCTGAGATACAGGTAGCATATAAACTTAAGATGTTATGATCTTTATGATTATGTTCTTTTTCAAATTCATGTTTAAGTTGAGTAATTTATATAAACTTTTGTCCACAAATGACACTATGTGTTTTGGCAGAACATATAATTCTGTTTCTAAAGCATTCTACTGCTGATTATCTTTTATATTATTCCTTGAATGCTCGGATGTCCCTGGGAAAGATAAGAGGAGCAAGAGGAAGAAGTTATATTATGTTTATTATAATGTAATCCGGCAAATATCAAATATTATGTACTTCAATATTAGTACTATGCGATTTATTTATTTAGGGTATGGCAAGTACTATGCAATGACTTCATGCAGCTTCATTTTGATGTCATCATAGCTTCCATTAGTTACCTACATTTGCAGGAAGGAAAAATCTGTTTTTCTGGAAATAATTCTTACTGAACTTTGAAGATTAACAGATTAACAGAGTTGTAAGGTACCTTGTAGGTCATCTAGTCCAAACCCCTGCCTCTACCTAGGATCGAACTCCCATCTCCCTCTACCTAGAATCGAACTCACAACCTCCCAATTGTGAGGCAAGAGCTCGACCTCTAGGCCACAGCAGCAGCCCTTGATGAGAACCTGATGAGGCCTTACATCAGAGTAGACATAAGTAAAATGAAACTATGGCAATCAAGCTTAGAAAGCACCAAGGACCCCTCATTTAAATCCTGAGCTACAAATATTCTTCTTTATGATACACTATTTTAAAAATGATGCTAGGACAATGTAGAATATTCACAGTTCGTGCACAGAAATATAGAGGAAGAAATGATAAAACAACACTTTCAAGTAAAACAAGCTTGAAATTAAATTGCCTTGAGTTTCACTGCACAGAAGATGATGCATCTGTATTTGAAGAGATTTTGTCTTTCAGCCCCCCCCCCCCCAATCCAAAAATTTCCAGATAGGTTTAGACTGTATAGGTTATATAGAGTAATAATTCTGAGAATTGTATCTCATATCTAGGTCAGGTTGGAAAGTCTATTGTGTCTGTGTTCTGGTTGATAACCCAGGGCTGCCTGCGTGTTTATTTATCCTAAACCTGTATTAGACAGGAAAAGCTGTGATTTTGTTGCAAATGTCTGGACAAAACATAATTCTAATGTTGAATTTTCCCCCTTACCAGAAGGAAAGTAGTAGCCATTTTAGAAGCCATTTTATGGCAGTATGGTAGAAGCCATTTTAAGGCACAACAGACTGTATCTTAATAGAGCACACACCCTGAGGGGTTTTAGGGGTGTCTTACCTCCACAGTATTTTTTTCCACAGAGTAAGTCATCTGTGTACCAAGTTTGATTGAAATTGCTTGAGGCATTCCAGAGTTATGCTGGAACACACACACACACACACACACCACACACACACACACACACAGAGGGGGGAGGGAGGGGGGAGATATTGGCAAGTCCACAAAAATAAATACTAATAAAAAAAGGAGAGCAAACATTTTAATCCATCTAACAAACATTAGGACTTGGATGGCACATTGAACAAGAGACATCACAAGGTCACTATCTTACTATGTAATAAGGTAAATTTTATTTTCTATTTAAATACTAGCAATTATTTTAAAATGTATATTGATACACTTTTCAGTCCCTTTCTCATTTTTGAGTCTCATGATAATGAGTATCATGAGTCATGAGCATGATACTCATTATCATACAGAAATATGTTTCATCAAAGAAATAATTGGTTAGTCTAATTACTACTGAGGGAAAAGGGTCTTGGTGCATTCTCCATATGAAGAGTTGCTCAGTATTTCCAAATATTTGCTGTTCTTTTGTCTACTTTTTATAGAAATCTCCTTCCCACCAGCACCAATTTATTTAGACATTAGTTTGAAAGATATATAGATATAAAAAGATATACAGAAAGAAGTGATGCAAACCTAATTGTTTACTAAAAGATATGAAAATGTATGCTGTTCTGGGAACTCTAGAGTAATTATGGGGGATGAATCCCAAATGATAATGTAAAAATAAACATTACATTATACATTAATTAATATATTGCCCATGCTGAAAAATCAACAACAATTAAAGAGTCTAACCAGGTGAAAATAATTAATGTGAATTTGGCCAGAGTATTGATGCTTTGATGCTTAAGAAAATGCTTCACCAGCAAGTCAATGGTAAATGAAAGAGTAATGTTGATTTCTTTTTAATTAAAAGACAAATCTGCAAGATGAAATTGGCTTCAGAGCCAAGCTACAGTGCCAGATTTACATACTGTTCTGTTCTACTCTCCTTTCAACTAGGAAGCTTCTAAGGGAGCATAAAACTTTGTTGCTACATTTTGTCCCCCAAAATGGGCAAAACCCTAAGGAACATTTTTAGTAGATTTAACAATTGGGTGCAATGCAAGAAAATGGATGGGACTATTAATGTGGAGAGTTGTAGGTTTTCTTTTTGCTTTTAAAAATGGTTTGACTCTACGATTTAGAATTATAGAATCATGGTTTCAGAGGCCACTGAGCCCCCCCACCGGCCCGCCCAATAGAGACCAACATAAATAATCTGCAATGAAGAGCTGCTTTGATTCTATTTGCATTCTTCTTATACAATAAGCCTAACACTCTTTGAAATTGATCCCATTATCAAACTGTTCTTTTAGGAAGGGTTTTTTCCCCCAACATTGAGTTAGACTCTGCCTCCCTAAACATCATTTGGTTTTCTAGGTGAACCATGTTGCAGTCTATTAAATTTCATTCTGCTGTTTTCAATCTAATATACTAACCAGTCAAGATAATTTTAAATTTTATTTGAGGTCTTCTAAAGTGTTAACTATCAAAGTTAATATTATATCTGCAGATTTGGGAGAAAAACATCCCCCTACCTCTTTATCAAAGTCTTTATTGCAAAATATTATGAAATATTAAGGAATAAAAATATTTGGACTTAACCTTTGGCACCTTTGAACCTTTAAAGCTCTGGCACTCCACTTGATACCTTATTTCAATTTGAAACCATTGGTGGCCTATTATAACCTATTATAATTTTATATATGTTCTCAACTCAAATGAGAACATTTAACTCTGCTCCCTAATATGGCTTTGGTAGGTTTCAAAAAACGGAACGCAGTGGCTCAGTGGCTAAGACGCTGAGCTTGTTGATCAGAAAGGTGAGTAGTTCAGTGGTTCGAATCCCTAGTGCCGCGTAACCGAGTGAGCTCCCGTTACTTGTCCCAGCTTCTGCCAACCTAGCAGTTTGAAAGCATGTAAAAATGCAAGTAGAAAATTAGGAATCATCTCTGATGGGAAGGTAACAACGTTCCATGCACCTTTGGCATTTAGTCATGCTGGCCGCAGTACCATGGAGATGTCTTCGGACAGCGCTGGCTCTTCGGCTTTGAAAGGGAGATTAGCACCGCCCCCTAGAGTAGGGAATGACTAGCACATATGTGGGAGGGGAATCTTTATCTTTTAAGTTTTTAAAAAGTGCTTAAGAAAGACATATTGTCCCCAGGCCATAGGTTGCCCTTATCTACCCATATGCTATTCATTCTTGCATGTCCTGCTTTCTTGTATAGATAGGATGTATTGGGATAATTTTCTTGAATCATATTAAGATAAAAAAATTAACAATTAAATTATATAGATACACTTGCAGTTACAGATGCAGTTGGAACATTCCCATCCTATCTGCTGTGGAAACTTTAATAGATGTTAATGCATGTTGCAAGAAGAACTAGCCATCTGAGTGGCCCAGATTACCTTTTAAACTTGAAGGCTACCAAACAGAGATTGAAGGACACACCTCTTTGAGAAGCTGGTTATACTGCTGGTACAAAATAGAACAGAAATCTAACAACTGTCAACTATAAGCTGATAGATGGATGCAGTGAGGCTTGTATATCCAAGGGCCCCCATGTCCTCTAGCAAACTAGGACTGGGTTATTTTGTGGGTGAGGGATGATTGACATCTGCATACTATTTTTATAATGGTTTTGGGGTTTTTGCATCTGTCCTTTATCCTCGTGGCCATCCCAACTCCATTTGCTTCTCATATATTTGTCTTCTGATGTCATTAGCATATTGAGATAGGAACTTAGCAAATATTTTTGCTATTCACATTTTAGAAAATGCTTTGAGATAGCAGAAAACATCTCCCTCTTAAATTAAAAAAGTGCTTCAAAGTTTTCCATGACCTGACATAGACAGGTTTGTACACATATTTGATATGCAAAATTTATCAGCAGGGTCAGGCTGAAGGCCTCCTTTTACTGTTGTATTTGTTTTTCATTGCTTTAAGGGCATTTTAAATGGCTTGGTGTAACTCTTGAACAATGTTATGTTCTTATAAGACTCTTCTGAAATAATGTTACAAATACAAGGGGAGATATTTAAGCCACTTTGCCAAACGCTGAGCATTTCTACTTGGCAGCCTAAGCTGGTTCTGTCCCATGCTACCTGTTTCCAGCCTTTTTTGTAAGCCAAGTTCAGAAAGCCCATCTGGGTTGCTGTGGGTTGGCAACATAATTAGGCTGATGTTCAGTCCAGACTAGCACCAACACAGGATCTGATAGTTTTTACCCAACTTTTTTGCCTTCCCATCTGTGCAGGGAAATCAAACATTATTAGGTGGCTGTGGTGTGGCCAGTTCTCCTTGTGCTTGACTTTTTCTTTTAGAGATTGGTCCTGCCTCAATAATCTCCCCCATGTTTGTTTTCTGTCACGGATGGTCTCCTGCACTCTGCCACTTCATTTCCAGCAGGATCTGTTTAAATATTGTATCAGAACTCATCCTTCCTTTATAGCAGGGCTGTCAAACTCCCGGCCCATGGGCCAGATGTGTCATGTGCGGACCATGCCCCCTCCCGATTTAGTGAAGGGGAAAAATCTCCCAATAAATCATATGACACTGACACAATGATATCAGTTTGACACCCCTGCTTTATAGAAATCATACCTGCTGGAGTATCCCCACTTTTTTATCTCACTAGCCATCTTTCTTTAGTAGCTTGAAATAATGTTACTACAATTCATAGAAACATGGAGCGATATTGCATTCAGTAGCAAGAAGCATGAAAGGAAGGGAACAAGCTTTACATCAGTGGTGGGTTGCAGGTGGTATGCCCCAGTATGGGTGTACTGGTGCCTGACTGGAGCACTGGGTACCATTCCAGTACGGTACTCCGGAGGGCCCACCTGCCTGCCCAACCTCCTTACCTGTATTTGAGCTCTTCGGTGCTTCTGAACACATGCACGTAGTGCACAGCGCCTGTGCGACTTTCTGCCGAGCAGCTGGAGCATCGCAGAAGTTCGCAGAGGTATCACAAGAGGTAAGGATGCACGCATGCATGCTGCACACATTCATGTGGTGGATGCCGGGCCCCGTTGCAACCGTACCAGTTGCAACGGGATCCGGAATCCACCACTGCTTTACATAGTCTGTGAAGAAACTCTTCAAAGTTTAGCAGAAATTTTTAGAGAGGCTGGGATATTGAGGAGCTGAACACTCAACAGCCAGGAAGAAATGGCTATACATCTCCAATTGAGGGAAAGCGGTATGACAGGCCATGTAGTTAATCACAGTTATAGCTGTTAGGTAAATTGGAAGAGAGTATTGGAACAATGGATTCTCAAGAGTTAAAGTGATTTGTGCAGAAAAAATACCACTTTATGTCAACTCTGGAAACCATCCATAGGGATGGCTTTTGCAATGGGCCAGAAGTGGGAGGAATCATGTACTCCTACACTTCAGAATATATGGCTGATGGGTTCAGCAGAACACGTGGCTATGCCCTAAGTCTTCCCCTATTGATTAGAACTCTTCCAGATATGAAACCCTATAGATCAGGGTGTCTAAACCTGGCAACTTTAAGACTTGGGAACTTCAGCTACCACAATTCTCCAACCAGCATGGCTTAAAGTTGTCAGGTTTAGACAGTGTCAGTGTAGATGAAGACATAGAGATGTTATATCTAGAGGATGTGGTTGAATAATAACTGGTAGAGGAAGAGTTAGTCACTTTATATTTCTCCTCTGATGCAAATCCCCTCCTAAAAGAAGGAAATTACCCAAATCAATTGGAAAAGTTGCTTTTGTAGTCTTGCTTAAGGCTTGACCAATTTACCTAAGACTAAGCTTGATTGAACTTAATGGGACTTACTTTTGAGTATACATGCACAAGACTGCATTGCTAGTTCAGTTTCAGGCCACTTTCTTTCATAGCCATTGTTCCAACTGTTTCAGCTCAACAATTTGTCAACATTTCAAGGTTGTGTGATTTTGAGTTTGGTTTTAATTTAACAAGAAGCAGCCTGTTGATGTCCATGTAATACTCTTAATAATGTTTTCAGGCTGACTTAACTGAAGAAATAAAGGTTTTAAAGCATACATGTATTGATTTTGTGAGGAGATAGTTCAGTAAACAAACAATACCTATGTAAACAATCAAATGGAAATGATTACAAAATAAAGTCACAGATTAAAATGAAGGTAGCCATTTCTTTAGGTTCATTTCTTTTCTACCTGACTTTGTGAACTACTGACTTTGTGAATAAGAACTACTTATTAAAACACTCAAATTCCAAAAGGAGGAAAATAATCCAAAACTATACAAGTTGGGGACAGGGGTGGGCTGCAATTGGTTTAACATCTGGTTCGGTGATCACGTACTTTGTGTACGCACCTAATGCGCTTGTGCGCAGCTTTCAAAATACAGCAATTTGAAGCTCAGCTGCTTACCTTCTAAGGCAGCCCTGGTAAGTAGAACTGTCGAGACGTGGAAATCAGTGGTGCCGGTGAATTTTATTTTTTATTTTATTTTATTTTATTTTAATTTTTTCTTCTCTTTGTAAGCCTCCCGGAGTCCTTCGTGCTAGGGCGGCCTATAAATTTAATAAATGAATGAATGAATGAATCAGCTGAGCCAGAAAGAAGGAAATATAGGACAGCATAGGGCAGGAGCAGGTGGCTGGGGCCAACTGATTGTTGGAACTACCAGTTCACCCGAACTGGTCCAAACTGGCAGCAGCCTACCACTGGTTGGGAAAGTGAAATGTTATGACACAGCCTTCTATATACAGGTAGCTACCATATTGAGGATGCAAAAATATGAAAGACCAGGAGGTGGCAGCAAAGAGAAATAATAAAGGCTATAATTAATATCCTGGCATTTCATGTTATTTAGATTTTTGCAATGCAGATGTGATAGCCCTAAGCTTTCAGGGACTTGGGAAAGGTATCTTCCTCTCTCTTCTGCTTATGAAAACAATGAAAAGGAACATGTTTACAATCTGAGCAGGTTAAATGCAGTAATTATTAAAAGAATGACAATGGTCACAAAACGTTATCATTGTTCAGCAGTTGCTCCATTGCTTCTTGGGATTTCTTTTCAAACACAGATTTTTTTTAAAAAAAATCGAGATACTGAAAACAGCTCCTGAATAGTGTAACAGACTTGCTCCTCACTTTCTTTTGCAAGAAAAATCAAGTGGGCATCTATAGAACTACCTGGATATTATTCCTTACAAACCAAGTGTGTAAGTAGCTGAGACTTTTGCTCCATTGTGCAATTCTCTGTTTATAGAAGAGAGTGGGGTTTTCCAGTAATAACAAACATCAACTTCAAATATTTTTCACCAGGGAATACTCTTTTTAAAAAATCAACATTGGTCTATAATATGCTATCCCACCCAACACACTCCCCCCCACTGTGAAATTGATGAGCCTGTAAATCATAATAATTGAAGTAATGCCCAAGGCTCTTAAAATCAATCCAGCGAAAATCTACAAAAGTAAATAAAGCAATGAAATACACTTTGCAGCACTGGGAACAGCTGGGGAAACTCAGTGGGAAGCTGTAGGCGACCATATAACTTCTATCACAGCAGACAAGTCAGTACATGACAAGACTGTCAAAGGCATCACGACAATTGCCATCGGCCGCAAGAGCTGACAGGAGTTGTCAGAGATTTGGAAACAATACAGAGGTTGTTGCCTGGGCTAGTGGCTCTTTTGGACTCTACATAGAGATTTTTGTACTTAGGGATCCTAAAGTAGAGGCAGGGAGACACAAGGAAATTAGCTCTTGCTTACTTTGAGCTTGCTTGCTTACACACCTTGTTCTTACTTACTTTTTAGATCTCTGTTTAGATATTCTATGACCTGGTTTACAAAAATATAAATCTTGATGGTAATGGGCATGTTCTGCAGGACTTCAAAGAAACTACCATAATTTAGCCTTATTCACAATGTTTAGGGAAAAAATAACAAAGAATAACAAATGGTGAAGTATACGTTTGACTTTTCTCCTATTTAAAAAGTAACTAACAGTACCACATCAATACCAATAATTTTTGACTTTCCCCTCCCCAAATTGCTCACAGGTTCAAAGGAAAATAAATGATTTCTGTTCCTTGAACATGAAATGTGTTGAAATTTTTGAAGACCAATCAATGAATACCTTTATTCAGTGACTTCATCTGGTTAACAGAATCATTACTGAGAGCACCCTCTGGAAATGATATACGGCAATTAATTTAATTGATCTGACTTGCAAATCTAAAGTTAGACAACATTTTCTGCTTTAGTGGAAAGAAAATTGCTTTTTAATATTAGTTCTTCTTAAGGATGGAAAGATGGCTTATTTATGCAAAGACATGCTTAGTTGCACTTTCATGTTTCTAAAAAGACTATTTTCCATTCTGAAATCTTGCAGAAAAAAAAATCTGTATTTTAATTTTTTTTAAAATGTATGTATTGCCCACTCAATGCCCATTCTTGGAGTAGAAAGATGGAAAACAAAAACCAATAAAATGAGAGAGAGATAACATAACTTATCAACAGAAAAATGTTAGGAACAAAGAGGATAAGTTGCTGGAAAATATGAAAGAAGTTTGATTAAAAACTAAAATCTACAGGCATGCAGAGTTAAGGAGAAAATAATTCTTAACTAGGAATAAGACAGCATCCAGAAATGATGAGGGGATGAGTTTGATTTGAAGTTTACTTTCATTTGTTTATTTATTTTCTCTTATTACCACAAGGTGACTCTGGGCAGCTTACAAATTTTAAATTTTATGTATATATACTATTGTGCCAATATGAGAAAGCAGCAGGATAGACACTGGATAGATAAACAATTACTGTTTGCAAAAACAACCAGTTTCTATCCTGCTACTAGTGTAATTTCTCATATTTGAGGACTATACTTTGCTGGTCAGTTCTGGTTTCATAGCTTCTGACTTGGCTGTTCATAGTTTTTGTGATTCAGAGCATTGCAGACAGAAGATTGCTTGATTTCAATGTTGGCAAGCAAAAATTCTGATGGAAAAAGAACCATCCTAACGCTCAATATCCTTGCTATGGAATTCTTCCAAACACCAATTCCAGGATCTATTGAGCCTAATGGAATCGGGACAACAGTCTGACATTCACTGCTTTCATGAGGTCTCCTAATCTTTTACTAAGAATATAGTAAATATTGGACAAGTAGTGTCTCTGTTTTCCTCTTGATTCTCATATTACAGATAACACATTATTTTACAGTATACATTATGACTTGCTTTGACTAAGTGATTTTAACCGTAATATTTTAAGAGACATGTATTTATACTAGCCTTTGGAATCTCCAGCCTGTTGTTCATGATGACACTTCTTCTTTTGTTCATGTAATAAAAATGTAATATGATCTAGAAGTGCCCTCTTGTTTTTATGGAAAATCATCCTGGTCTCACTACCTCCATATATCTCAATTGACAAAGAATAAGTGCAACCAGTCATGTTCTAAGTCCTATTTCCTATCTCCTTTGTGCTCTTTTTTCCACCTTCCTTTTCTTGACCAGCCCACATAACCTTCCTCTCATTGCAGCTCCATTCTTCTGTTTTTCCCCTTGGGATAGGCTTAAGTAGCTCAGCTGCAATTTGCTTTGTGAAAAGCTACCCATGCTGAGTTAATTTGGCAAATCAAATTAGTTTCTAGACCAGTTCTACTAGACAAAGAACAAACTGCCATCCAACAGAAATAGAGAGAGTGTGCAACAAAGGGAAGATATTTTTGTAATATGTAGCCTTGGTTCCCCCACTTGGCCACCCATTTCCTCCAACATCCATATGGATTGGTATAGCAATGTATGTTGACATGCATAGGAAACAGGGATGCTTTCCCTACCGGTTAGCAAATATGTGCGGGCGGCCATCCACGCATGCACTTGGGCTTCCACACATACACTTTGATTGCACACATGGCTTTCACGAATGCACAAGGCTTGGAAACATGACTAAATAGGACCATTGAGCAATTTCCACTACCGGTTTGGGTGAACCGGTCCGAACTGCTGAATAGCACCTCTGAAATGCAACATCTGCTTGTGACACAGCTATAAAGTCAGTGGTGTAATCAAGTTTTTAATCTTATCTATGCCATTCAGTGATGGCTTTAAAGATTTCTGAAAACTTTACTAGTCCCTTTCATTTTGCCTGTAATGTGAAGAAGCAGTTTAAAAATTATAACCTTCTTGTAAGATAGAAGGAAACTTTTTAGGAGAAACATATCTCCCCTTGCATCTGTGGAGTTCAAGAACATAAAGGCTCTACATTCAAGGTAACAGTTTACTAAAAACTGATCATAGATTTCCCTATTTCCTATATAATCACAAGTTTGTCTAATCAACATTCTATCATTCTTATCTGGGTTTTCCTTAAGTACGTCCATGACACAATTATTGCTAAAGTTAGAAACTTCTACAATTAAGTTTAAAAAATACTTGAGATCATCAAAATCTCAAATTGGCTTTAATGAGAATGAAAGAGATTGCAGTTGGACAAAACGAAGACTTCTTGCAGTAATAAAATTGTGTATTCTAGACATTATACCAGGGAATATCAGCCTTTTAAGTAAAGGTAAAGGTAAAAGTTTCACTACACATATTTACTAGTCATTTCTGGCCCTACAGATGTTGCTCATCTCCATTTCTAAGCCAAAGAGCAAGTGCAGTCTGAAGATGTCTCAATGGTCATGTGGCCGGCATGATTAAACACTGAAGGTGTAAAGAGCATTGTTACCTTCCCACCAAACCAGTTCCTATTTTTCCACTTGTATTTTTTAAGTGCTTTTGAACTGCGAGGTTGGCAGAAGCTGGGACAAATAAGAGAAGCTCACTCTGTTATGCGGTGCTAGGGATTCGAACCATTGAACTGCCGACCTTCTGATCAACAAACTCAGCATCTTAACGACTGAGTCACCGTGTCCCCTGCCTTCAGCATTATTGGGTGATTTCACGTGATAGCATCAAGTATCTCTTCTATAGTGCAATAAAACAAAATGTCTGAAATATCACAAAATTATTATATGTTGTAAACATGGAAAAACCAATCCAAAATACTAAAAAAAATATTGTAGTCTGTAGAAAATTTTGAGGTTTAAATTTGAAATGAAGCCACAGCCCTTCCTATTATGTATAATTTGGGGGGGAGGGGGATAGGGGAACGCCAAGGAGATCTATGTGTACAGAAGGAAGAATACATTTTGCTCAAGGCTAGAAGAAAGATACAATTCTGTCAGTATCTGAGTGGGAAATTAAATGCAGTATGTATGTATGTATGTATGTATGTATGTATGTATGTATGTATACATACATACATACACACATACACACACACATGTATGTATGTATGTATGTATGTATGTATGTATGTATGTATGTATGCTGGTCTTGTTGTATTCGGGTCTTTTCCCGCGTAAGATTGAGATTGCCTTCAGGCTGGTGGAGTGAGACCTCGCTGAAACGTTGCCAACACAATCTCAATCTTACATGGGAAAAGACCCAAATACAACAAGACCAGCATACCTACATCCGTGAAAATCTACATACATACATATATACATATGTATGGGTCTTTTCCCATGTAAGATTGAGACAACAAGACCAGCATATATATAAATGCAGTAAATATATATATATATATATATATATATATATATATATATATATATATATATATATATATATATATATATATATATATATATATATATATATATGTGTATGTATGTATGTATGTATGTATGTATGTATGTATATATATATATATATATATATATATATATATATACACACACACATATATATATACATATATACATACATACATACATACATACATACATACATACATACATACATACATATATATATATATATATATATATATATATATATATATATATATAGAAAATAAACATGTTTTAACTTCCATCACTTAAATTTTATTTTCTTATTAGTTTGTAAAGTCTTATGATCAAAACTATTGTTAATATACATCAACTTCTGAACTATGATGTCTACTGTGTGTGTGTGTGTGTGTGTGTGTGTAATTTTTCATTTCTCAATTTTAGCTGGATTTGTATTTCTATTATTGCATTTAGAAATGACTGGCAAACAAACATCTTTATTTACATGAGGTTTATACTTTAATGAAAAAAGAACAAAACTTCTTGAAAACTCTTTCATATGGTGGATAAATTGTTAGTTTCGAAGTGGTTTGTGCAATAACTCATCTCATTCCTAACAATCTTAGGCTCACATTTTTCTATCACAGATATAAATACAACCCTGCACTGTTCAGACTGTTTGGTACATCAGTCCTAGAATACAAAAGACTATTACAGTCATTTATTTCCTGCAAGGCTAGTGCATTCATAACCATCACAAAGCATAACCATGACTTTCAAAACTAAGAATGTGTAAATATAAAACCATTCTTTTAGAATTTTAGATCTGCCAAATCTGGGCTGTTAAAATCCACAGGATCCATATCAGTAGTGGGTTTCAAATTTTTTTAGAACCTCTTCTGTAGGTGTGGTCTGCTTTCTGGGAGAGGCTTGCCAGCCATGTGACAGGGTGGGAGTGGCTTGCCAGCCATGTGACTGGGTGGGCATGGCCAACTTGTACAATGTGGTGAAACTCACTTAACAATGCTCTTGCTTAGCAACCAAAATGTTGGCTCAGGAACTCCGCCATTGAAGTGTGCAAGTCTTAAAGCTGTCAAGTTATAAGACCTTTGCACCCCTAACCCTTTAGAACCCCCCCCCCCAGGCGTGTTCAAACTTGACAACTTTAAGACTTGTGGACTTCAACCCCCAGAATTCCTCCTCTCGCTCTTCATCTTGATGATGTGTGGATGGGCAGGGGGAGGCAGCTGGAACCGGTTCTAAACAGCACGGTAGATTTGTGCAACTTCTTCTATAGAAGAGGTTAGAACTGGCAGGAACCCACCCCTGATCCATATGATCTTTAACACTGCATTTCTTTATATTTCCTTGTTACTTTCTGGGATTTCTGGCGCACATGCACGCATGGCAATCAGCTGGCTTTCATGCATGCAGCAGGGCTGGAAACTGGAAGAGCTGGTCTTCCATTTTCTGGCGTGAACATGTACGCCAACCATCTGATCATCATGCGCACATATGCACCATTAACCGGAAAACTAGCTGGCCAGTGCGCATGCGCACACCATAAATTGGAAGTTCATTTTCTAGCATGCCCATGCCCCCTGGGCAGCTCCTCTTCTGGGCCTCGTTCCAGACTAGCACTTGGTGCCGAAAAAGGTTCACAATCACTGCCGAGGTGGCGCAGTGGTTAAATGCAGCACTGCAGGCTACTTCAGCTGACTGCAGTTCTGCAGTTCGGCTGTTCAAATCTCACCGTCTCAGGGTTGACTCAGCCTTCCATCCTTCCGAGGTGGGTAAAATGAGGACCCGGATTGTTGTTGGAGGCAATATGCTGACTCTGTAAACCGCTTAGAGAGGGCTGAAAGCCCTATGAAGCGGTATATAAGTCTAACTGCTATTGCTATTGCTTATATATACATACATACATACATACATACATACATACATACATACATACATACATACATACATGCATTATCTCATCTATGTACCTCACCTCTTCACACCTCACCTCACCTTACCTTATTTAGTGAATGCCTGGATCTATGCAACCCAGGCCTGGTAGAATTCACACATATTTGAATCATTTAATGATGAAAAGAGGCAATGCTTCCTAAGACAACAATATGCAAGTTATGTACAAGGTATCAGTATACCACAGATTATGGTAGAACTTCACAATGCAGTAGTCTAACAAATTTTGCGGCATTGTACATTTGTTGCTGTAGAAAGAATTTTGGATTAACTTGATTGCTTTATATGTAAATCAGTTCAGAAATTGGCTCATTTACTTCCCCTTCCTTCCTCCAACTGGTGCCAGCTTGGCCTTGCATAATTAATCTGTTTTACTATAACACAACAACAAATCAGGTGTTTTCTTTGTTTCCTGTAGATAGAAAGGAACAGAAGGTACTTTTCATTCAGTCCATCTTATACATAGAAATTTGTGAAACTTTTATATTATTCTTGTAAATGCGTTTATTGTTTAAATAGAAGTAATTATTTTTCTTTTCCCGCAGGAAGCTTAAGGCTTCTGCCAAATGTCTTTAGCATTCTGCTAGCAGATGTAGCATTTTTATAATAGAGCCCATATGTTCAATTGTTTTAAGGGGAGGGATGGTAGGTAGCACAATATTGGAAATGGAGATTCAGCCTATGGAAGACGAAAGATGGCTAAGGAGAGGCTTGATCATTATATGGGAATGTTAAAGGAAAAGGTTTTTTTGAAAAGCTACGCTTGTTTGGCAATTGCCATAAAGCAAATAACTTCTTATAAAGGAAAACCACTTTGCTTTTGCACATTTAAACCAAACCAGCCTATTCCAACTTGAATTTGGCCATATGTTGTGAAGTAACTTTCATTCTTTACATCTCACTATAATACTTAGAGCTGGAAGGAGTTACAGCTTAGTACAATTCTGGTGAATACGGTTAGAAAACTTTTTTAAAAGAAAGTATTTTTTTAAAGTACGTATATGCCTCTCACTTTTTCTTATTTTTTATCCTGTAACTTGGGTTCTGCTTGCTCCAGCAGGAAATGATAAATAAGACAGCTAGAATCTCTACAATGCATACATATTGAATTGCATCATACAGTGTACTTTGTCACGAGCTTTTGGCTGTGATTTGTTGTAGAAGTCACTATTGGCTAGATTGCTAGATCCTTCAAACTGTTCAACCATACTTTATAAACCATAGTAACTTAGCTTGATACCACACTTTAAACCACAAATAAGCAGATCACATTTTGATAAACCTTAATGTGACCCCAGTCGATACTTTACAACCCATAGGTAAAAATAAACCCCCTTTTATGCTGAATTCAACTCTTAATGATTTGAAATATATCTCCTTATCACATTTTCCTTCCTTCCTTCCTTCCTTCCTTCCTTCCTTCCTTCCTTCCTTCCTTCCTTCCTTCCTTCCTTCCTTCCTTCCTTCCTTGCTTGCTTGCTTGCTTGCTTGCTTGCTTGCTTGCTTGCTTGCTTGCTTGCTTACTTACTTACTTAGCAATTTTCTACAACCTTCTCATCCAAATATTGTCTGAGCCTGATGTCCAGACAAATTCAGCCACATTTTGCTACCTACTAAAACCAAAACTCATAAAGTAACCAGAAAATTTTCTGAATCATGAATTAACACCTCAGTATCTCTGACCACAGAATGATTGCAATGACAAAGCTCAGTTATAGACAGTGTCATTTGTTAAAAACAAAGTTCATTCATGTAACAGCTTTCTAACTTTAGATTGATATTGGGAAGCCTGTTGCCCTTTAAAACATGACTTAGAAACCTATCTTCAGAAACACTTGCACAGCAGGGACCATTAAAGCAAATGGAACTTTCTAGTAGTGAAGCATTTTGTTGATTCATAGCCTAAGTCAGCTCAAGAGAACCTTACCGAGAACAAATTCTGCATGGGATGGAATAACTTTTGCTTTGACAAAGTATAGAGGAAACATAAAAAGGTGAGAGATTGTACTCATTCTTATTTTCCAGAAACAGAAAATATCTAGAAGGCATAAGAAGATTTGTTCAAGGTCAAAATAGGGTTTGTGGCAGAACAAAGAAAATAAACTCAAACCTTTCCTTTTTAACCATTCCAGTGCATTTCTAGGAATTTTGTTGATTCTCATGATCATTACATTTGTGAAAACAAATCAGTTTTCCAGTCACTGGAAAACTGGGGGAAAATAGATTGAAATTGTTAGCCAAACATTTATTTAAAAGGAATGAAGATCTTCCCATCGTTTAAATATAAACATCTATCTTGCCTAGGGACATGGTAGCTCAGTGGCTAAGACACTGAGCTTGTTGATTGGAAAGGTCAGCAGTTCAGCAGTTCAAATCCCTAGGGCTGCGTAATGGAGTGAGCTCCCATTACTTGTCCCAGCTTCTGCCAACCTAGCAGTTTGAAAGCACGTAAAAATGCAAGTAGAAAAATAGGAACCACCTAATAGTAACCGCATTTTGTACACCTTCGGTGTTTAGTCATGGCGGCCACATGACCACGGAGATGTCTTTGGACAGTACTGGATCTTCAGCTTTGAAATGGAGATGAGCACCTCCTAAAGTGTATGTGCGAGGCAACCTTTACCTATTTTGCCTATGAAAATGCATTAACCTCAAACATTCTTGTGGAATTACATTATTCCTCCTTCTCAGATTCTAGTACCATTTTGTATGTGTTAAAATATTCACTTTATACATCTTTCAGGATCCATTTATACTCTGTAGAATCTAATATGTGTATATCTATTTACTGAATTCCCAATAGACAACACAAATCCCTGGCAAAATGCCTCCTAATCTCTTGCACACTTTTGTGCCTGTCTTTCTCTGATTTTAAAATTAATGTTTGGAATACAACGTTCAAAACATAAAAATTTCAGGAATATCCCAACCTTATTTAACATTGTTCTGGGTTGAAACAAGTTGGTGATAAGGGATAAGGCCACTTTCAAGCCAATCCCCTACTGGTTTTGCATGCATGGTTGCTTTCAAAAATCTTTGCACAAAGTTTGTGAAAGCTGGTAAGGTTATTCAGCCAAATCTTCTATCCTGTCTTCACACTAGTTATGCTAAGATGTTTCTAAGCCTGTGTGAGGATTTGGTCTATACCATTATACTTGCTCTTAAGCATTTGGTTAATTTTAGCCAGCTTCACTTCTATATCTTTGATTTTAAAAAAGCTGCCTTTGATGGGCTTGGCCTTTTCAGCATTTGGCTTCCCAGCTTTGTTTGACCCTTAAGGACTAGGAACTTGCCAATAGAGCACAAAAGCCAAAAAAAAAAGAGACTGTGCACAATAATTGGTATGTAGCTGAAGGGATTGTTTAGGTAGATCCTTGAAGGGATTCACTATTGCATCTCAGTTCAGAGACCCTGTCCAACATATGAAATAGGGGAATGAAGCTTTAAAAAAAATGCTTATTTATCACTTCAGCCTTTAGAAATAAGTCATGTTTTGCAACTGATACAAAATATCTTCCTTCGGGACAGGCTTTGCTTCTCTTCTTGAATTTAGAAGCATTTGCCAGCAAGACTTCCGGTTGCCTTTGGCTTGGATTTGAGTTTTGTAGCTCATTTGTGCCTCTCCGATTTCAGTCAATGTCTCTTCAATTTGTCAAACCTGAAAATCTCTGTCTTTTTAGGCACTCAGTTCTAGCCTTTTTAGTCACCCTAAATTATTTCTAGCAATGGCAAGGTTTTCTTAAAAACAAAGATGCTTCAAAACATGATGTAGGTTCTTTCAGGAATCTTTGGCACTGGGATATTTTCTATAGCTTTTGGTTGATTTAAATTCCGAAGGAACAGAAGTGTGTGACTCAACCCTTGCCTCTTTTGTTCAGCTTTTTGAAAAGAAAGTTCAATTTAATGTAACACCTTGAAGTATTTTTTTTCTTTGGAATTACATTTTCTTCACGTTCCTATCAACTGTTTAAAGGCAGGCCCTATCTGTTTAATTTTGGACTTCATAATAACTTGAGATCAACATTACCTTCAAAGGAAATTAAACTCAATGTTTATGGAAGATGTGAGTTTGTAGACAATAGCGATTCTGGGTAAATGGAATATATGCTTTTAGGTCAAATGTTTATCTCATGCATAACCCTTTTCACTGCTTACACTTTTAAACTTTTGCATTGTAAAAATGGATGAAGCCTTATTAAATATTCCCTGAAAACAAAAGTAAGGAATTCTAGTGCACTGTTTTTCTTCTTTCATTCCCTTCTATTCTATAAATGTATCCTTCCTTCCTTCCTTCCTTCCTTCCTTCCTTCTTTCCTCCCTCCCTCCCTCCCTCCCTCAATATTATATTATCTAAATTTATATTATCTAAATTTATATTATCTAAATTTATCATTGGCTAATCTGTACATAAATGTGAAAAGGGAAATTATTTATATAACTTTGGAATAAGATTTTAATTTAAACAAACATTTTGATTGCCCCTTGAAATAAGGTTCTGTTCTAATAGAAGTAGGGTTCAGTTGGCATTGAGATATGGAATTAGCATATCTTCATGTGTGTATTTTCTTTTGAAATAAACAGATGTAAGTCCCATTTGACAAATGCTTATTACATTGACAAATCTACCAAATCTACCTCCAATAAAAGCCCCCAAAAGGTTTTTAAAAAGGTAGGAGGAAAAATAACTGAGGAAAATTAGGCAATAATGTTAACACTCTGGAGCACTGCCTTATCTGCCACTGTGCAATTGTTATAGAATACTTAAGTATTCAACTGCCAAAAACCATTCTACCATGTCTAGGTGACATTTTCTCAGTAAAATAAATGAAAACGGCATTGATAGAAAATGTTTTTGTATGTGGAAAGTTTCATCTTCAATTCTTGATATTACAAGGTGCAACTGAAGTAAAAACTCTCTTAAATCTTACATAGCAACTGACAATCATAGTATGAATAATTTTGAGTATTGTGGAGCAATGAACCTATCAGATATAAGGCAGATTGATATGTCTTTAAAATCTCATCTCCCATGATAAAAAAAATAATGGACCATCTGCTGCACTTTATTCAGGTATGTAAAACAGCCATGTTGCCCTACCACAGAAGAGTGGTCCACCTTGAGTGATTACTCAGTGACAGCATAGGAACAAATGTTAAGAGGACTCTAATTACCAAACACAATCTTGGCAGAAGAATCTATTTCTAGAATCTCATTATAATTATGTTCAGTCAAACAGCAACCTCATCTGAAGTTTTAGACAGCAAATGACACCAAAGGTCTGATTAAGCAAGTAGTAATTTTAGGTGTACAGAAAGTGTACCAAATGACAACATAAAACAAACTATTTTGAAAATATTAACATAAATCTAGGATGGTGTCTATTTTAATTTTATTTTAATGAGGTATGTAATAGAAAACCTAACAGTGCTTAAAGTAACAGATTTTTGTTTGCTAAGCTTGGCTGCTGGTGAAAAATGATCTGCAAACTGATTAGGTTAGAAATATAATGTGCATTAAAATTGCTTAAGTAACTAAGTCAGGATTTAGCCAAAGCTAATGAAAATACCTTGAGGGGTAGCACTATTACTGCACTGCCTTGAAATTATGATTTCAGGAAGAAAATTGAGCAGCACATTTAAGTGGTGGACAAAAATAACTTTAACTGTTAATAAAGGACAGAGATCATTAAAATACAAATTACAGGTGAACTTTAGAAAGCAAGTTTCCTGCAGCACTATAATTAGAAATCATAACACTGTTGTACTTTGTAGATAGAAAACAGGATAAATCCATGGCCTGCTTTTAATCCAAGGGTGAGAGGAAGCTTTGCTCCAGTTTAATTATGAAATTTTAGAATTCATTCTTCCTAAACTATCATTATTGGCAGGCATTTGGCATGCTGAGTATAATTTTCAAGAACGATCTCCCCCTATACCTGAAAAGTTTGTGACCAGTGTATTACCTGTTCTAACATGCCAGAGAAAAACAGACACTAACCTTACAATCGATATAAAAGCTGTGAATGGTGCAAAGAATCACGAAAAGATACATGCTCGGAATTGTAAGACAATATAGAAAGACCTGCACAATGAACATGGATTGTCCCATGATGTTAACAAACATTACTTCGATTAAAAAACAGGATCCACGAACACTGGCTGGCAGTCAAAAGCCATGATCCCAAATCCTTAATCTGTACTCACACTAATACCAAACAGCACCAGTTTGATTGGAGCAACACAAAAATTATCAGCCACACTACCACCTAATATGCTCAAGAGTTCATCAAAGCCTGGCTCTCCACAAGCAATTCCATCAACAGACACATTGACCTACAGCCAGCCTACAAACCCCTCAGAATCCAAATCAATCACACAGTTAACTAGATACAGTACCGATCCACAACCAACCCATGCAATCCGCCCAACCAGCACTTCACCTCCCAATGACCCTTGCCTAATGTAATCTCACCTTCAAAAGACCCATCACAAGACCCTCACTTGACACACACCTGACCCATCACAAAGCCCTTATAAACAGAAGAACACTGACATCTCCTAAACTCTGCTGTCGATGTTACCTAGCCTGGTAACAAAATGTTCCAAAACCAACCCACACGTTTGGAGAATGAACTTTCAGCCTCAAAACTCTCTTTCCTACCATCCATTGGCCATTCTAATGTGTATTGCCTAGATATGGTAGCCTCTGTTTACTTATCCTGTCATCCTGACTGCTTTCATTGGAGAATCAACATAATACTAATATTCTATTGATTTCTAAATGTCTTCTGGTTTGGGTTGCAGCAGTATTAATTGCAGTATAATGTATCTTTTCAAATAATTTGGAGCTCATTTGCTATTGGCCATAGCAACAGAATTGGTCAGGACTGATTGGAATTGTAATTCAAAACGTAGGGGGAGCAAAGATTCACCATCTTCAGTATAACAAATTACTTCTTTCTAGGTTCGGAGTTAAATGTAATGCTTGAATGATTTGTACCCATTATTCTTCTGAAAGCTTTCATTTTATGAAATGTAATATTGCTTGTTATTGGCTTGAGGTCACTGTAACTATTAGTGCAACAAAAAATGGAGCTGGATAATAGTACTTACAGCTTACAGCAGGCAATCTTATTTTACATATTCATATAAGCAATGACTTGTGATTATCTTCATGATTTATTTACACAGTGCTACTTCTGAAGGTGTTTGCAAATAGAGCTGTATTTTTAACGTCTAGTCACTTATCCATTGTATCTGCTTTAATTTTCAGTTTAATTGGATATGAGTTTATGCTTATGTGGTTGAGGAAAAAGCCACACACAATAAAGCTTTCTTTTCTCATTGCATTACAAAATGGTTGATAATGCAGCCTAAAAAACCTAGCTGGGAATCATGTTACCATTGGGTTATGTCAGAGGACCCTATGATGTCAGATCATGAATAGAATTAAAACATGTCTGCCTAACTTGAAAACACCTATCTAGCTGGTCCAATGTTTTCAGTTTATGCTAGCAACATCCTGGAAAAAAAAACCAGTGAACTTTCTAAGGAGCTCTATGAACAGCTAATAGCATACATTTACCATATGTCCCATATTTTAACACGAGAAAATTTATGTAACAGAGAAGCATCAATTCTGGTCGCTATCCATGTAAATTCTTCATGGCCATTGTAGAGTAATAACTTCATACATTCTAGTTGAATTGGCTTAGAAACTTTCAGAAGTAATTACGTCATCCACAACTAATTATTTTTCTGCATGCATAGGACATATTTTTGATCTGAATCAGGAGTGGACTTCAAAAATTGCAGCAAGGGGTTTCACTGCCCCGTTGCTGGGTGGGCATGGCCTAGTTGGCCTTCTGCACCATAGCAGGGTGGGGGACATTTTTTAGTCCTCCCCAGGCTAGTGAGGCTTTCCTTGAGCCTCTGGGAAGGTGAAAACTACTTTCCCCAGGATCTGGAAGCCCTCCGGAGGACACATCAAGCCTGTTTCTGGACTTCCAGAACCTCTAGTAGGCCCATTTCCCCACCTTCCCAGCTTCCACATTGGCCCTACACTTATCTGGCATGATGATTAGGCCACATGGAGACTCCTGGAAGGGATGGTGTGGGGTGGGAGCAGCAGGATAGGCATGGCCAGCCAGGGGTAACATTTGGGGGTTCACCAAACTGGGCAGAATCCTAGCTAGAGGATCATCCGAACCTGTGAGAATCCCCAGCAACCCACCCCTGGTCTAAATGATCTTATTATTCTCTCACCTAGCATTAGAACTTTGCATTCTGTCCCATTTTAGTTCATCTCTAAAAGGGAAAGGGAAAGCTCCTGACAGGAATTCTGGACAAATGCTATAGATCGCCACTTATTTAGCAACCATTTGAAGTTATGGCAGTGTTGAATGAGGAGGACCTATGACACATCCTCAGTCATCACAAGACACACATGATCATGTGTTGGGAATTTAGATGCTTGGCAACCAGTTCACAATTATGACATTGCATGTGTCCTTCAATGATTGCCATTTGCAACTTTCAGGGCGGGCTTCTGACAAATTCACATTCAATGATGAAACCTGCAGGAGGTTAATCATGTGACTCTGGGATGCTATGACCATATGGAAGTTACATAATGGCAGCAGCTGGGATTCCCACAACTGCCATCATAAGTCAGCACTGACACACATGATATCACATTTTACAATGTGACACTTAGCAATGGAATTTTTTCTTCAAATTATTATAGTTAAGCAAGGACTTCTTGCTTAAGTAAACAATTATTGTTTAGAATGACTAGCAACTTGAGGCATAAAACAGTTTACATATCAGACTAATCCTCCATTTGTTTCGGGCCTATAAAGTAGATGCACTTTGGGTCCTATTGACTGAACAATATCCAATGAGACCTTTCTTGGTTGTGGCACTGGTCCTCAGGAATGATATGCCCCCAGTTATTTGGATGGCTCCCCCCAAATGATATTCAGGAAGCTAAGTGCCTAGATGTCTTCCCAGGCTTTGGGGCAGGGGATGGCTGAGTAAACATGTATAGTTTACATGTTTGCCTTTGCGCTCTTTGGGGTTTTTTTTCCATGTGTGTGTGTGTGTGTGTGTGTAAGTATATTTGCAGAGCTGCTAATTCACTGACGACTTACTACAAAACAAAGGCTTTCCTAGCTCTTCTCTAACAGCAAACTGAGCTTTGTGATATACAATACTTTCCACCATGGTAAGAAAATTACAAGCATATTTGGTGGCCTTTAAGAAAACCCTAAGGCATTTATCTCTCTGATAAATTTTTACTTGATACTTAAGTGTTTCTAATTGGATTGATCACCTTGTTTTTACAGTAGCTGCATGTAGGTGTTTAAATTGTTTCTATTTTTTTAAACTGAATTTACTACTGGACTTTTCAAACAGAGCAATAATAAGTGTTTTCCAAATGTAACAACTGATTATAGCTTTGACTGAAATGTGAATCCTGCTCACATAACCTAGTTTATAATACCAGAACATGGGGGTGTTTTTGTTAATATATTTACAATATGTACAAGCTCATGCCAAAATCAGAACAGAGATTCATATTATAGCTCCATGTGTAGGCCATCGCCAAACTCTCAGCCCACAGGCTGGATGCGTAACATGCTGGCCACACCCATGCCCGGTTTACCAAAGAGGGGGATGTTCCAATACATCATGTGGCACCTCCGTGAGCTCGTGAGTTTGACACCCCTGCTTTAGGGGATATCTTTGTAGAGTTACTTGACTTTGGAGTGATAAATACTCACTAGAATAATCATATATGTCCAAAAGTCACATTTTTTAAAAAGTTTGTCTTCCTTCCACTTCCGCTCAATGTCTAGCTTATCTTTCAACTTCATTTTTTTAAATCTGATCTCCTTCTGTCCTACTGGACTGTAAATTTCTGGGCAACCAGAAGATGGCTGCAAGAAGAGTTGCTTTATGACTTCACTGACATCTAAGGTTGTCCATAACAATCCATTTGATGTAGTGATGTAAGTCTAGAAGCAGGAACCAAAGCTGGGGGACCATGGGCCAGCCATTATCTCTCATCAAAAAGAAAAAGGCAATGGCAAATGGCCTTCAAATATCTTGCCAGGTAAACTTTTCTGGAAGAAATGTTGCCCTGTCTCTGTTATCCCTCCTCATACGGAAAGTAAAAATCATTCGTGTGAAAATGGTAGTTCTGTCTACTCATTATTAACATCACTTTTCCAGGGTTTCATTGTCAATTATAGGTTAAAAAAATGCATCTGAAATTAATGAAAAATCTGTCCAGGCCATTATCCAATGCCCTTATTTGAAATGATTGTGTTTGCTTAATATATATTCCTCTCTTCATAGAGCATGCATGGCGCCTTAGGGCAAGCCCCTCTAATAATTTTCAATTGCATAAAACCATAACTCATGACCCAATATATTATTAAGAAGGCCTGTCTTGCACCTGATCTATCATTCATCTTACTACAATGGTGGAAAGCCTACAGTTTTTGGTAATGGTCCTTGCCATGATAAATAGTTGTCTTAAAATGTGTGAATACAGTACAGTGGTAGACATTAAAACATATTCTGCTGTTGAATTAACTGTCAAATTGATTCCCTCTCCTCCTTGCCTTTACCAATGAGTTGTACTTATATTTGTTCTGGTGTAGAAAATGTACCAGATTAGTAGTTTTCATTCCTAACTGTAAAGTTCTTTTGGAAAGGATTGTCAAATGACAAAGGATCCACAATATCCAAAGTAGACTCTGAATAATCAAGAAATAAAGGGATTAAAAATTTAAAAAGAGGAATATAGAACACATTCATGGACGATATGGTATTCATATTAGAGTTTAGAGTTTTAGAGTTTTATTTCATTTGTATGCCGCCCTTTTCCCTAAGGGGACTCAGGGCGGCTCACAACTCAAAGAAGGGAAAGGGGGATACAGACAGTTTAACAACAACACAAAACAATACATAGTTAAAAAACGCAACAATCATACCATTCGAAAGGGGGTGACGAATCTTTAGCCCCAGGCCTGTCGGAACAGCCAGGTTTTAAGGGCTATGTGGAAGGCTTGGAGGGTGGTGAGGGTACGAATCTCCACGGGAGTTCATTCCAGAGGGTCGGAGCAGCCACAGAGAAGGCTCTCCTCTGGGTAGTCGCCAGTCGACACTGGCCGGCGGATGGAATTCGGAGGAGGCCTAGTCTGTGGGATCTGATTGGTCTAGTGGAGGTAATTGGCATTACCTCCACTAGACCAATATAATATAATATATAATATAATATATAATATTATATTATAATATAATATAATATTAGAGGATCCATTAAAATCAGAAATTAAATTAATCCAAAAAATAGAGGAATTCGGTAAGGTAGCGGGACTTAAATTAATAAGAACAAAACAAAGATCATTACAAAGAATTTCACCAAAAACAAGAGCGAGAATTAGAGGAAAACATGGGAATGCAAATAGTAAAAAAGGTAAAATATTTAGGAATCTGCTGACAGGGAAATTATCAACAATTAAGGAAGATAATTATGATAAAATGACTCAGAAAATTAAGAAAGATTTGGAAAATTGGAGGAAACTACAAATATCACTAATGGGAAGAATTGCCATCATTAAATGAATATACTACCAAATTTTTTATTTCTATTTCAAGTGGCTTCTGGTTTGTCTGTAGGGTCGTTTTTTTGTCCTCCGGAGCCTTCAGAGGCCTTCTCTCTCTCTCTCCATCCTATGTTTGTCACCTTGAGTTATTTGTAAAAATAATAAATGTTGGATATAAATAAATTAAACATAAATAAATAAGATGAAATCATCTCATCAGAGACACCATATGTTTTATTTGGTGGGACTTTCCTCCATTTTTATTAGTTTATAGTATAAAATATCATGTGCTTTGTTTGTTTCTTAGAACTATTTCCTGGAGCATAAAGTGAATTATGTTGTGTGATGATATGTGGGAATTATCTTTGGAGACACAAAAAAGAGCCGCAGAGTAGAAAAACATCATGCAAAAAGTATCTAAGTCCACAGCAGAAAAAAGGAGCATGGGAAGGGTTTAAAAAGACTCCCCCGAGTTTTACAGAGAATAAATGGAAAGGAGGAGAGGAATAATTTTAGGCTTCTGAGTTATTGACCCAAATAATTCGCCAAGGTTCCATGGCTGAGGGTTGACTGGAATTTGGATCTCTCAAGTCCTAGTCCAATATCTTAACCAGTGCACCACCTTGCTTTTCCCAGGTTATATCTTAATAGTTAACACACAATGCCAAATTCTAGTTTGAAAAGCCTTCTTCAGAAGATGACCAGGAGGTGATAGACCCTGTAAGGCCAAGTTCCAGCAATTAATACTCAGTTAACAATTGGTCCTACTGGACTTATAAACACTGATTCTCTTAAGGGGAAGTCTCCTTCCCTCTACTCTCATGTACCTTAGTAGAGAAAAACACAAGTATAGGACTGTTCAACTTAGCCAATAAACAATTGCATCCAGAATAAACACCTGAAAGAATAGACCTGATAAAGATCAGATGAGCTCAGGATGTATTGAGGCTGCTAGTATTTAGGAAACAATATGGTCTCAATAATTGCTGGAATTATCTACTAAATCACAATTAATATCTGCTTTATAATTTTTAGTTGCCAAGACTCTTTCCTGTAAATTTCACTCAGTTTATCTTCAGATTCTATTTCACTGGCTCTGTGAATTGAATAGTTCTGGGTAATCTTCTTAGACACATATGAAACTTGCACAGAATTTATTTATTTGAGAGATGTGGCTCTTGGTGTGTACAATTTTGAAATAAGTTTGATAGCGTTACTTGTATCTCAGGGAGTGAAAAGTATAGATCCTACCTAACTAGCCCTTGTATCTCAGGGAGTGAAATGTATGGATCCTATCAAACTAGCCCTGATTTTTATTCAGTGAAGTCTAGAAGTCAAAGAGAGAGAACCAACCAAATAACTTCTGTTCATTTTGAATTATCAGATTGATTTTAATTTACATCATATTAACAGGCTCTCCACTAATGGAGCCAGTCTTTTGGGACAAAGCTTTCCATCTGTGTGTGAACAAACAATATTTGCAGCAATGATATCACCAGGAGGCATTTAAATGTGTAAATTATATAGATTGGCAGATTTAAGCCAAATGCTTTTTCACGGAGCATAAAAGTAAAATAAAAATAGCAGACAAAATATTCATGGCTTTGTATTATTTTACACAATTACCTGATATTGAAGAATCTACATGTGGAGACACAACACAGGAAAAGAGCAGATTGCTCAAGAAGCCAAAAAAAGAACTTCAGGTAAATGTCATGGAATCATCACTCACTGCTTCTCCTTTGGGATCAGGTCCAGAATAATGGACAGAAATTGCTTTCCATAAATTATGTGTGTTCATAATCACATACATATTATCTTTATATAAGTGCACAGTTATACTTTTAAGACATTATTTGCAGTCAAGAGTTTTACCAAACAATAAGAAGAATCTTACTAGATTCTGGAGTTGGTCTTGGCATGTTAGGAAGCCTGGGAGAAACATGTTTATGCCACTCTTAAAGTCAAACGGCTTCCTATGAAAACCATTAATATCTAATCTCCTAAAGTACAATTTAATGCCTAAAATCTAATCATATAACATCTTCTTCTTCCTAGCATGTTACTATAGGGGGAAAAAAGCACTTAGAGAACATAAGCTTTATTCAATGGAATTAGCATCAATGAGTAATTAAGGGTTTTTTGGGGTAAAGAAGGAAGGTCTAATTTTAGAATTTCCAAATATATTGAAATGCATGCATGCCAAAATCCACGCTTGACAGAATTTTGCGACATATTTCACAACCCCCACCCCAATATACGTGTGCCTGTTAGAAAACATAAGAAAATGTGTGTATTAAAGAATATAAACAAAAAAAATGGATTTTGTCGAGAAAAAATGCTTACCAAAAGTGCAAATATTAAGAAAGATTTTTGAAATTAGATATATACCTACAAAATTAATATTCATATGCTTTTTTGAGTCCAAAACCACATAATTAATACAGAAATGAGACCTAACAGAAGTTGTGGTTGGAAAAAAATGAGAAGGTTTGCAAAACTATTTGAAATATCTTTGGGGCTGTGGGTTGTTGTTTTCTGACTTAAGACATTATTTATTTTGCTATATGTACAGTATATAAAGTATGTGAATACCATAAAAATATCACCAACAATAGCAAATCCTCAAAAATGCACATGCCAGGTCATTTTTTTTTCTGATTAAGCATAAGTTTGTGTTTCTTTTTTCTTTCTTACTTTTATGGAGTCATTTTGCTTCTGAAAGCATAAACTGAAATGCTTTAAAGGAAGCCCATTACCATAACATTCAAATTATTAAAACAATCATCATACAAGTTAGTATGAAACTGAGTTTTGCTATAGTTCTGTAAAATAGAAGGGAGGGATTGATAATAAGGTGAACCAACATTTTCTTAAAGTATTATAAAATGAACACAAAGATGGTGAGAGTGCAAAATTCCTGCCATTCAACCTGTAATATAATCAGCCCAGTTTAATAAATATTGTTGTTCGAAGCAAGATGAAATAAATCTTTTTGTGTTCTGAAATACTGCACAGAGCAATATTTTGATTATGTTTCAAACTGAATCACACATTGCCAGGAAATGTCTCTAATTCTGCATGTCAACGCAGCTGGTTTTCCACCCACACTCCATTACTTTTGTTGTAGAATGTCATTTTTGTGGCTTTGTATAAAATAATAACTGTGATCAAATAGCAATAGAAAATGTTGCTTTCCCCCTCCCCATTACTCCTAATTATATGTTGAGCGTTGCATGATAGTGATATTTGTAAAAAGACATAGTTCAATACTTTTTATGTAGGAAAAATTATGTTAAACCAAATGTTCCCTTTTATGGCTATATGTACTGCATAGATAATATTCATTTATCTACCTAAGGTTTTTTTTTTCAAACCAAAGGAGATGAGCATTTTCAAACTACATTACTCTCATTTATCTCTTTAATATTATAAAATGCTGAGAAAGCATAAATGTTATGTTTCCTGCAGCCAATTCCACCCTTTAGCTACTTAACCACATTATTAGGTTGTCAACATAATTCAGATGTCTTGTATAAAAATGAGTCATGTCACTGACTCCAGATCTCTCTACAAGTATCTGTGTAACAACTTTATGCTTAATGAATCTTTGAAATAATATATGTGTATGGGATGCATTTACAGTATTGTAGTTACTCTTATAATTTGTTCCTTGGTTTTCCCAGGTTTGATCTGATCTCCCTTTATGCTAGTTGGAGGAGCCTGAATAAGCTGAGAGTTGGAGTGCCTGTGTAAGATCAATATGCTCAAAATGGAGACTGTTAGTGGATAACAACACTGTGCATGAATGTGGAGAGATGCAGAGCCCAGCCCATCTGCTGGTATGTCAGTTGCTACCAGAAACATGTACCAAAAATGATTTATTTTGCGTCAACCACAAAACCAAATAGGTGGCTTCATTTTGGCAGTCTAAAGTTTGATCTGGACACAGAAGAAGAACTTACTCTTAGTACAATATTTTTCATCAGTCACTTAGCCTCACTCTTTATGCGTGTGTCATATGTTAACCACCAAGTATGGGATTCTGACATGGAAGTTTCACGAAGTGGATTGACTACAAAATATCAGTGGTACAATTGCTTAGTAACAAAACTCAGAGAACGATGATTTTTAGTTGATATGAATCAGTTCTCCACTATGAGTTCTACCAAATGCCATTTAAGTGCAGCTGAATACATGTCCATGATTCACCCAATGCTGACTCTAAAGTAGGGATAATATCAGGGGTGGGATTCTACTAGTTCAGACTGGTTTGGGCAAACCGGTAGCTCCAACTATCAGCTGGAAGTGAACCAGTTCGCTCTGACTTTCAGCTGAACCCCCTGCCTGCCCCTCGTTATACTCCCCTCTACTCCCTTTTCTGAAGCCTGGTTGATAGGCATGGCAGAGTGGATTCCCATGCCTCAGCTGTTTTCCTCCCCAGCAGTAATGTGAAATGTGATTTCTCTGTAAACTGTGCTTGTGCGCAAAGCACATGTTCAGTGGACCAGTTGTTAAACTGGTAGGATCCCACCACTGGATAACATGCTGCAAAATTCCACAAAAATGTGATTCCCACTTGGCAATCCCTTTAAAATCAAAATGTTTCTATTACTTGAGACAGTTGAAAGCAGTTGAAAAATTGGATTCTGTTTGTTGACATATGCCTTTTTACTAGATAAACTGCTTGTTGGTTTGAATGAACACTTTCCTTCCATACACGCGCACACACACACACACACACACACACACACACACACACACACAGACATTTGCTAGTTTGCTAGTTTATTGGTTTGCAGATCCTAGTAGATTAACCAAATTTTAATTTTTTGTTAGTAATTAGTACAATAAAAATATGGGTAAAGCAAACTCATCTACATAGTACAAGAATGGTAGCTCACGATATAATGTTCCAGAGTGGTAGGGTAAAGGAGAAAGGAAAAAAAAAATATCTTAGAAGAAGATATTCCATATTGTTGCCAATAAAACTTCATGGGTATGCCCATGAAGCAATCTGAAGTTAAACTTAATTCATGAACAATCTTGTCTTTTACCTTTACTGTAATTTGCAGAGTAGCACTCAGAATGACAGTCTGCCTACCTATTTCCCTACACTTCCTACTTGAAGTTTTCCAGATTTTCCGTGGGTGAATGTGGGTCAAAGTTGGCATACAGCCAAAGTGAGTACTGATCAACCCATGAACCCATGATCTGCACTTCTAGCAATGCCTCAGACCTCACATAGTTTTCAACACCCTTCTTAGAAAATAAAGTGGTGAGTTTCTGCAGCCCAGTGCTTTTTTTTTTCTCATTCTTCTCTCTGGCATATAGTGATTTGGGATTGGCCACAGCCACCATGGGAACCATATTACAAGAGGATCCATCATCTGCTTTCAACTTCCAAATGGGCCAATTGCAAAGTATCTGATCTTATTTCTCTTTGTGGAACTCACATCATAAAAACCCAAGGTCATTCCCACATATAATTTCAACTTGTCTCCAGCAGCTCAAATAATATAAATGGTTCTCTCTTTTTTGTCCCACAACAAAACTTCTCTGGTAGGTACTGGTCCCAAATCATGCAGCATGGATTCAGTGGGGATTTGTATGTGATCCCCTTAGTCCTAATGAAATATCACAGACTTTCTTTTAGCTCTTGCCTCAAGTATATTTTTAAAGCTTTAGTGGAAAGCTATTCTCACAGGTTTTTCCCCCCAAGAAAGATTTGTTAGTATTCCTCTGAAGCTTCTTTCCAATCAGAGGAACACAAATATTACACACCTGAACTCACAGGAAACAGCAGCTGCTTTTTTAAGGTGACTTTGATAGGAATCAACATGCATCAAGGGAAAATATTTCTAAGATTCAAAGCCTAAACTATTAATTTTCATAATTGTGTGTGCACACTGCAGATCAAACATCCCCCTCCCCCTGAAAAATGTCAAACAACATTAGACAGTTAACTTTATTAAAAGCTATGAAGTGTGGCTTTCACCTACTGCCTGAGGGGATAGGATAGGGGTAGGGATGAATACAAGAAGTGGGGTGAAGCGGACATTTTAGAATTAACCCCTCAGGCTAGTTTCCAGTGATGCCATTGCTTTAGCAGCTTAGTCTGTTCTTCTGATTCCTGATGAAACCATTGTGTTTTTGAAAAAGGGGTCCTTGAGCAATACAGAGATAGTGCCAAGGGCTGAAAAAGGGAAAAGATTAAAAGCAATACCAGAGTGGTCTCTATTAGCACCAAGTCACTGCTGGACTGCAACCCAACATATTCTGCTGATGTTCTGATGAAAGAAATGTCCTCTGGGTTCAGCTCCAAGTGGGGAAAAAGACACTGGAGACATGGAGGCTGCTTGAAAAGATGGTTTATTGTTGGACAGGGCCACATGGCTTGAGCCCTGAACAGAAAAGGTGATCACATGCTTCAATGTTGGTGGAGAAGAAAAGAAGGGCTGAAGGAGGGGCTTGCTAGGCTTTTTATAACCTGTTAAGTCCCACCTCTCTGTTTACTGTTCCTGTGTAAGAAATGTATTCTGATTGGTTGTCAGACTCCCATAGGGCCATGCAGGGGCAACTCTCTGGGCTGTATTTTGAATCCAGGTTTAGTTGAGTTCTCAGATGCCATGTAGTCAGTTGAGTAAAGGCCCAATACTATCATGCCTTTACTCCCATCCCCCCTGGGGCTGCAGTGGAGAAGTCTTTATTATGTAAAGGGGACTAGCTTGGTCTTCTTAATGGCCCATTAACAGTGGGGATGGGCAGGAAGCTACAGGCAACTATTCTGTCTTGTAAAACATGTTTCTTTCTTTTCATATCCAGAGAAATATTCTGCCTTTTCAATATTTCCTAGGATATTTCATTTTTCTGGGAGTGGGCTGGATGATAACTTCCCTCAGTTCCCTATAGTAAGAACAAGAGCTAAAAAATAACTGCAGAGAGACAGTTGAGATTTTTTTTAAATAACCTAGAATCTTAGTAAAGCTAAACTTCTATGTTCAAGCATGCTTCCTTAAGAATATATCACATTTTGCCATTTATAGAATAACAAAATAAGTTGGAAGAGACCCTGGATCAGAGGTAGGATTCAAATAATTTAACAACCGGTTCTCTACCCTAATGATTTCTTCCAACAACCAGTTCACCAAACTGCTCAGAAAGTTAACAACCAATTCTCCCGAAGTGATGCAAACTGGCTGCATCCCACCACTGCCTTGAAGGTTTTCTTGTCCAACCCTCTTCTCAGTCAGGAAACTCTATACCATTTCAGACATATGGTTGTCCAATCTCTTCTTAAAATCTTCCAGTACTGGAGCAACCACAACTTCTGGTGGAAGTAATTCCACTGTTTAATTGTTCTAACTGTCAGGCAATTACTCCTTAGTTCTAGGTTGCTTCTCTTTTTGATTGGTTTCCACCCACTGCTTTTTGTCATGCCTTCGGGTGCTTTGGAAAATAGGTTGACTCCCTCTTCTTTATGTTAACTCTTTAGATATTGGAACACTGCTATATTGTCATTTCTAGTCCTTCTTTTCATTACACTAGACATACCCAATTGCAGCAACCATTCTTTATTTGTTTTAGCCTCCAGTCCCCCAATCATCTTTGTTACTCTTCTCTGTACTCTTAACTTCCTAACCTTTCTTCTCATAAGTGAAAAAAAAACCTTTCCCTATAGTAAATAGTGGTCAATGTCCCATGTATGAGAATAATGCTAAATTATGTCTTTATTTCTATCAAATTGCAGTATACATTTTCATGCCAACTGTGCAGCATATTTTCATAGCAGAACAAAACCACTTAAGGTAAGAAGATCATATTATACTGCTCAGCAGTTATAGCATCTGTTTTAGAAAAGGGAAAATTTTGAAAATTTTGAAAAATATAAAAAGCACATGATCAACTCTAAAGTTAAGAGCTTCTTTATCCTGCTATTTACAAGAAGAATGTTAATCATTTCTCTCCCATTTGAAGTCACTGAGATTTGAAGATACTTTCATTTGAAAATAACAGATCTTAACAGATCTTAAGATTTCTTCCCTAAAAGTGTTTTTCCTCCAGTATCCTCATTGTACAGCTCAACAGGATATACATATACATGTATATGTAAACAATTGTGGAAAGTGATAAGCAATCTGCTGAGAATAAATCTGTTTAAAAGTATGTATTGTAAAAAGGATGATATGATCATTTTACTTCATGTGGTATATCAATGGAGTGTTTTTAGTATGACTGTAAGATGGTGTTGCTAAATGGCCCCAATAACATACACAGTTAGTCAATATAAAAAAGAAGTCTTTATCAGCAAGATCCTATTTTCAAACAGAGGGAAACTATCATAATGAAAGGCTTGCAGTGGAACCAAAGAATGATATGGCCCATTGTATCAGGTAGCAACCATAATGCTTATAATCACAGAAGGCTGTGCTAGTTATCTGTGAAGTGAAAGCATTGTTTGAAATAAAAAGAAATGCACACAAATATGCTTATATTCTGAATGGTATAATTTTATACAAGTACAAAGAATGAGATTTCTCCAACATGAGGCTGAATGCAATTTTTAAAAATGTACCCAAAAGTGGGTGCAACCAATAATACCCCCCACTAGTTTACAAACCGTAAACTTAATCCATCTTCAAAGGTAAAAGTGATCACCAAATGCTAATTCTGGGAAGGGCAAGCAATGGAAAAGTCTGTGCCAACAAAAGAAAGGAAGGAAGGAGGGAAGAAAAAAAGGAATATTATAGAAAAGGATATGTCTGGAATTCTGAATATCATCATTCTATGTATTGTATTCACAGACCAGGTTTAAATAAAAGTAGAATATATCATATCTATAGTCACTGACATCCATTCTCACATTGCAATACTAAGAGTACATGTTGCCTAAGATATATATTGTACTTTTAAAAATAAATAAAGCTTGTCCTGGGTTCTCCTAAGTAACTACGAGAATCCAAATGATCTGCTGCAATTACATGTAAAATAAAAATGTTTATTTGAACTACACAAACTTCTTGAACTTACTGATTCATACACATTGTTAAAAAAACAGTCCCTCAAACTCAGACTGAATCTTGAAATGTGTTATATATTTGTATGCTTGCATTCTTAGCTTTGATTTAAAAAAAATAAAATTAGGAAAACTTCTACCAAGAAACAATTGAGACTAAATGAAAAACTAAGAGAAAAAAATTTAACAAGACTATAACAGAATTATAAAATATGGCAATATATTTTACTTGCTCTTCATATTAAGGAGAATGTGTTCCCCAAACATATATTTTAATTAAGCATGTAACAAAACTTACAAGCATGCATATTTTATAATACAATAAATATGCAGTTGCTAAGATCTGCTACAAATAAAAATACATCTCAAATAAAAAGACATTGGGGAATGACTGCTGAAAATTATATTAGTAGAAGTCGAACAAAATAATATTTCTCAGAGTTTCATTGTGACTATGATCAATAAGCCCTGCATTTTCGGATTTTAATTCATATTTTATGTCAGTGTACAAAGGATCTTGAAAAGTAAGTTGTCACATATGGATTCTATTATCAAGATACACATTTAAACCAAATGAATCACAATGTAATGGTGACAGGGATTCCAACACACAGTCATTCAGATCCAAGACCACTTAATACTGAATCTTAGAAGCAAAATCTCAGGACCTCCAATTTATTCATACTCTAATAATCATCAATCAATCAATCAATCAATCTCCCTGTCTCTCTTTCTTGCAAACAGTAACTCTAGGTGTGAAATGGATTAAAAGCACAATGAAATAATGCAACCATGATATAAAGTATATATAATGGCAACCAAGAAAATGGCGACATTAACAACCCTCTAAGTGACTCTCTTCACCTCTTGACTCATCATGCTGGGAAAGAGACATATTTTAAAGCAGAGGTGTCCAAACTTGGAAACTTTAAGACTTGTCCACAAGTCTTAAAGTTTCCAAGTTTGAACACCCCTGTTTTAAAGGCTTTCCAGACTGCTAGGAGAGTTGGAAGCAGCCAAATGTCAGGTGATCTGTTCCAAAGGATATACACTACAATAGTAAATCCCTTTTTTTCCTGGGTTCCATTAAATGACATTCTTAATCATCTGGGACTTCATTTGGAACTAACAGGCATGTTGAAACAATCAGAGAGTGAGAGAGAGTCCCACAAGTAATCTAGCCCTGTGATATGGAAAGCTTTATAGGTAACAACCAGCACTTTGAATTGTACCTGCAAGCATGCTGAGAACCAGTGCAATTTGCAGATCCGAGGTGCAACATGGGCATACCAGGGGGCTCCTACAACTGCGTACAACTCTGAATTCTGGACCAGATGAAACTTCCAGATTTTCTTCAAAGGCAGCCCCATGGAGATTATGTTGCATTAATTCATTCAGGAGATGATAAAGGCACAAATAACTATAAGAAGCGTGCCCAATTCCATTAGTTGAAACCACACAAAAGTCCTGCTCCTTGAAGAGAAATCAAAACTGCCAGAATTTCAGTGGGATCCAGTAATAACTTGTCAAATTAAAGCTAAAGAAGGATTAATATTAAAATTTCCAGGTAATAACTGAAGGTAGGATGAATCTGAACATGTAAGCAGTTAAATCCATCTACAGGTATCTGTAATTTATACCATGAAAGTTGCAGACCAATCTTGCTAAAGAACTGTATTTGTAAGTTAACAGAAAATTACATAATTACATAATGGAATATATATATATATTTAGAGTTACAACCCCCGGTATGCCCAAATATCAGAGGAAGTTCACTACTTCCATTCTCTGTCCATCGGCTCGTCACAAGAGACCATTCAGACAGAAACCCAATATTTCTACTGTTGCCTTTTTGTTACATTTGTGTTGTATTTGTGCTGATAAATAAATAAAAGGAGACTAGTATAGATCTATTTCAAGCTATTTAGCTCTCATCAGCTAGCCATACCCTTACTGGGATTTGAACCTGTGCTGTATTGCATCCTAGGCAGATGTGTTAACCATTAAGCCACAGAGTTCGACTCCTTATCAGCTAAGCCAGGGTGATAGGTATCTATTTAGAGTTACAACACCCAGTATGCCCAAATATGGGAGGAAGTTCACTACTTCCATTCTCTGTCCATCGGCTCGTCACAAAAGACCATCCAGACAGAAACCCAATATTTTTACTGTTGCCTTTTTGTTACATTTGTGTTGTATTTGTGCTGATAAATAAATGTAATTTTAGCCCAAATGTTCAAAAAAATTCTAAACCATCTGCCTAGATATTCCTCCTTCTGCACAAGAACAGGATAAATTCAGTTTTACTAGTAAGAAACATTCTTGGGAAACATTATGCTAAGATAAGATTTAAAATTTCCAATTCTAAACCCTTAATTTTTATACTTTTCTACATTGTTAGAGAAATCTAATAGCATCAAACCTGGAACACAGAATTTAAACTCAAGATTTGGATTATAAATCTCTTATCTCTTTATAAAAGATAAATATCAATATATTTTGTTAGCCGTATTCATAAAATTCCACTGATATTTTTCCAAACTTCTAATCATATTTGCAAAGCATATTTTACCAGGGGAAGGCACTCAATAATAATATGTAATTTCTGGGTTGGATAAATCAAATCAATCCATGAAGTAAAACTCTGAGGGAACTCAAGATGCCAATAGAAAGGGATATTTATAACTCAAGGTTGAACTGTGGCTCCTTGGTGCTTTCTGAGCTTGATTGTTTTCAGTTACTGATGGTGTTACCTAGTTGGGTAATGAAACATCTTCAAGTAAACCACTAGACTCAAAGAGCACAAAGGACCCCGTAAACTCCAGATAAATCAAAATCCACTTGGAGCATTGCCAAAACACAAAATCAAAACTTTCTCATCATCCAAGGGAATTATAACTATTGAGCCTTGTCAATTTGAAGTTATAGTAAGAGCATCAATCAAAAATCCAATATGGCCAGGCGTTTGATGGCCATGCATAAATTCAACCTGAGCTAGAGACACTATAGTTAGATGAATAACCAAAAAATTACATTTAAAAGTAGCTAATAAAGTAGATAGACAGTAGAAATACCTGGTTTTTACAGCTTTAAAAAAGACTAATACATCACCCAAACCTTGAGAGGCATGCCCAGATAAGCAACAGATAGCAACAGATAAGTTTAGACGATGCTGCCTCAAAGAGGGGATCTGGAATATTCTATCACTGGGCAGTTTAATTGGACAGAAGAAATAAGTGGATACAGGCAATCTTTCAAATAACCTGGCAGTGTGCCATGAAGGACTTTGTTATGCATGATGTAACTTGCTTTATCACTTTAAAATATTTTATTAAAATAAGATTTTACAAAGGTTTTTTTTTTAAAAAAAACCTACAGAATAAGAAGAAATAGAAAAATAAGTTTATAAAAGAGCAAAAGAAAATATCAAGAAAAGGAATGATATCTAAAGAATCAACTTCTGATCTTATTTTCAGGACGGTTACAAACAGAAATTATCATCTCCACTCCCCCCCCCCCCAGTTAAATATCACAGTTTCCTTTTCCACATAAAGAAATCTTTTTAATCACTAAATCCTAAAATCAGCAGTTCACTTTTATCCATTTTCAGCAAAAAATATCTATAAAGGTTTTCCGTCTTTTATACAAGTTATTGTACTTCCTTCTTTCATCAAACAAAAGAACACACATCTTTTGAATTTTGTAAAAAAAAATAATAATTTGCCTCTGGGTCTCTTTACACTCCATATAAATTTGCTGAAATTCTCTTGCGTTTTTGGTAAAATTCTCACTGAGATTGTAATTGGCATAATTTGGAACAAATAATTTATTGTAGGGAATCCATTCATTTTAATAATTGCAATTGAGGTCTTCCACCTTTCAAGATCTTTTGATTTTATTTTATTTTTTGCCATAATTTAGCATAGCTGTTTTGATATATTTCTTGATTGTTACAGACCAAGATATTTCACTGAATTATCTGACAGCCAGGTTCTTCCTGCAAAAGATTAACAAGTAGAGCTATAAAAAGATTCACAAAACTTTTCTATAGCCATGATCTTACAGAAATTAATGCAGATCTATAATTAGAAGCTGGAGATAAAAACAAGTCTAACAAGTGAATATAACAAACATATATATAGCAAACATAACAAACCATTAAGAGGGGCAAAAGGTTCCACATGTGAATATTTTTCCAAAATTATTTCAAAGCTATTTTTCAGCTTCCATCCATGTGATTATTAGATATTTTCAGAACCCATAATCTCAGAACCGAGTAGCCAGAAAGTGATGAGACATTGATAATTCTTCTCTGAAGCAATATTTCTTGCATTGGTAAATACTTTACTGTGTTTTCAATTCCTTTAATGAAATCAGAGAAAAACATAATACTGGACTTTTTAGTATCCTATCTCATTATAGTACGAATAAAAGGGTGTCCACTCAGTTCTTTCACAAATATGTTTCTTTGAGAAATAACACAAATGCAATCAGAATATACACTATTTTGCATTCATCTACCCGAAGTGCAAAATGCTTCTTAGAATCATTTCTGTTTCTTTAACCCATGCACACAACATTAAATATGAAAGACCCAAATTACTTCCATTATAAGCACACAACATAATCAGAGTTATTACAGTTATTATTGGATACAAATGGACAGGATAAAACAGAGTTCAATGCCCTGGTGCTTATTACCACCCCCCAACTCTCACTTATTCTCAGGAAAAAATTAAGAGGAGTTAATTTCATCACCGCTTTGGAAATGGAAGCAAAGGGGTGATCCTGGATGGCCTATGATCATGCAGTTGGGTCAATGAGCAAGGAAAGATATTTGGAGAAGACAGGAGCTTTCAGCAGCTTAGGCTAGGCAATGCAGTTCTATGACCTACAACTTACAAAATGCACTCTGTTGTGCAGAAGTGGTTTCACCATCCACAACTTTTGTTTCAGGAGAGCTGTCCCATTATATTCCCAAAGGTTCTTCTTCAAGAGGCAACTGGACTTTCTGTTTTTTCTTTGAAGACATTTCTTCAAAGAAGGTTCCACACCCAATTGCCCTTCTCAGGTGACTTTAATGACACAGATAAACCACCAGGTGGCCTTAATGACTCTCTAAAACAGGGGTGTCAAACTCACAGTGTCATGTCACATGACATATCATTACTTTCCCCCCCTTTGCTGAAATGGGGGTGGGGGTGGTCAGGGTGTGATGCATCCAGCTCACAGGCTGCAAGTTTGATACCACTGCTGGTGCTGAAGCTGAAGAAGCTTCTTTGGTGAGAAGGAAAAAACAGAAAGTCCAGTTGAAAAGACATATTTTGGAAAAACATGACCTGGATGACTGAGAATCTCCATAGACTGTTATCCCATTACATAGACCCAGGTTGCCTCTTTTGCTTCTCTCTCTTCATTTCTCTCTCTCTCTTCATTTCTCTCTCTCTCTTCATTTCTCTCTCTCTCTTCATTTCTCTCTCTCTCTCTCTCTCTCTCTCTCTCACACACACACACACACACACACACACACACACACACACACAGACAGACACACAGGCTAATCCTTCATTTCCAGCCTAATAATCAAGTTTTGCATCTCACTTTTATAAATCTCTCCCACAATATTCTCATTCCACTGTAATGGAGTGTTATCCTCCGCTCCCCAATACAACTTCCCTGATGTCATACTTACTGGGTGTGAATTGCTCTAGGGATTCCTGAGATGTGAATTCCTTTATCGTGTTAATGTCACCATTAGTTCTTATTGCTTCCTTAAGTGCCTCCTTAAGTTTGTTGAGGGTGTTAGAAATTCTCATTGCAGCTTTCTTTTCTGGCAATTTTGTTTTAATGCTTTGTTTGTTTGCAATCTTTCTGTTATTTGTACAGGAGCTTTTGTCTTCATTTTCTTTCAAAGAGGATTCCAGTTGTGTTATTGGATAGTCATGAAAGTGGTGTTCTATCATTTTGGACAGTTTTATACTTGTTTAATAGAGCTGGAGTTTCTGTTTCAGGAATGTTGCTTGCCTTATTTAGTAAGGTTTTAGACATGCACACTATAAATGACTGCTTCACAGCATCTTTTCAATTTCCTTCTGCTGGTGTTCTTGGCAATATTGTTCAAAGTTATGACCACTTGCAGCTGTGTAATCTTGTGGCTGAGGACCAAAGAAACTCTTCCCAATTTATCAACAACTTTTCAGGGTCTCTTGAATTCATTTTATCTCTATCTTTTATTAGGTAACAATATTACTTAATTTCATTAATACATTGACAATGTATTTATAAAATTTGCAGATTGATAAGCAGAACACTATTACCAAAGGAATCATATTTTTTTAGACAGTTGGAGTATTAATTCAATAAACACACACATAATATATAATAATTATGTATAGAAGGGACACAGTGGCTCAGTGGCTAAGACGCGGAGCTTGTCGATCAGAAAGGTCGGCAGTTTGGCAGTTGGAATCCCTAGTGCTGCATAACAGAGTGAGCTCCCGTTACTTATCCCAAATTCTGCCCACCTAGCAGTTTGAAAGCATGTAAAAATGCAAGTATAAAAATAGGAACCACCTTTGGTGGGAAGGTAACAGCGTTCTGTGCACCTTTGGCATTTAGTCATGCCGGCCACATGACCATGGAGACGTCTTCAGAAAGCGCTATCTCTTCGGCTTTGAAATGGAGATGAGCATCGCCCCTAGAGTCATGAATGACTAGCACATATGTGTGAGGGGAACCTTTACCTTTAAGTATGTATATCTATATATTTTAATATACTTTATAATTAATTATAAATAGAATGTTGAGGAAATATTTTGGAAGAGGAAGAAAACCTGGTAAGCTGTGGTATCACATTTAAAACAAATGAAACAAAAAGGAATTATAACTATAAGAAATGTAGAAAATATAGATAATATCTACATTTATAGAGATTATTAAAAATATTTCTTGGCTTGTACATTCTTATTTGCTTATCCAAAATAGAGTAATGCCTACTGAACTATCTTACAATTGCATGTACACATATATGAAATATGAAATAAATATATATGTATATGTATATGTATATGTATATGTATATGTATATGTATATGTATATGTATATGTATATGTATATGTATATGTATATGTATATGTATATGTATCTATCTATCTATCTATCTATCTATCTATCTATCTATCTATCTATCATCTATCTATCTATCATTTATGTATATACACACACAAACATTTAGTAAATTAAATGTTGACCAACAAATTCACAAAGATGCTTATATAGACAAACACAAATGGGAGACTGTCTGGGATGCATTTATACGCAGTAAGACAATAGCTTATACCTCTTGACAGAAACAAGACCCTGAAAAGATATTGTAAAATGATAGAAAAGGATGTAAAGAAGGTTTCAATATTTATGTTAAAAACCATACAATAAAATTATACAAAGTCTTTATATTTGTAAAACTGGAGCTTTACCAGTTATATACATTGATTATAGACTATTCACTAAAGAATATTGAAGAAATATATTGGGAACAGTAAGAAAAGCTCTGGTTTCCTGTTTAGAACAAATGAAACAGCTAACAGTGACAAACTAAAGTACAATCTCTCATTAACTTGAAGCTTTCTAGCTAAAACAATTAATATTATTACTAGAGCAGGTATAAATGAACCATTATAACAGCAAGCACAGAATTCTCTGTTGATTAAAACACTTCAAATATTCCCCTTGTGAATATTCATTATGTGAAGTTAGTTAGTTTATTTGTTTGTTTGTTTGTTTGTTTATTTATAAAATTTATATGCCACCCAATCCCGAAGGACTCCGGGCGGCTTACAAAAAAGAGAAAAAATTGTTGATTAAAAAAAATGTTCAGTACAATTCACTTAGATTTAATTGTGTCCACATATCAACTAAATAGAGAATGCATAAGTTCTATGGTTGAATTTGCTTTTTCTTCCTCTCCTTTCCTCCTTCCTCTACCCACAGTTAACCAACAACATTATACAATATCAGGATCTAAAATTTATTGCTCAGACTTAGTAATTATTTTTCAATACTTTTATTAGGGATTGTAGTACACAAGTAAAACTTGTACAACTACAAAATAGATACATTACAAAAAAAAAATTAAAGGGTGCAAAAGAGAAATAAGAAAAAAGTGTTCCCTCTTTATCTCCAGCAAGCATAATCAATATTAAAGACTTAGCACTATCTCTAAAAATAAAAAGAAACACTTCTTCATTCCATATCTTCTCCCAGTTTCTATAAACCCATCTCTAAAATTTCATCTCTCCCTATTATTCAGCATTTCTCTTTAAACAAATCCCCCCCCCAATTTAGGAGCTGTGGTGGTGCAGTGGTTAGAATCGGGTGGGTCCTGGCAAGCACTAATACTGGCTTGCTTGTGCATGATTGATGTGTGCTGTGTGCACATGCTCAGTGCAATTAAAATTGTTCTGCACATGTGCAGAACTGAAAAACAAGATGGTGGTGTCTATGGTGCCACCTGGGGAACCATTTCGGGGATGTGGCAGGCCTGGGTCACTGCCAGTTCTAGCGACCCAGGCCGCCAAGCCACCACTGGTTCAGTCAAACTGGTCCGAACCTGTAGGAACCCACCACTGATTAGAATACAATATTGCAGTCTAATTCTGCTGATTAGACTTCTGATTCTCACCAGCTCAAGTTTAACTCAACATTTCATCCTTCTGAGGTTGGTAAATTGAGGACCCAGATTGTTGGGGGCAATATGTTGACTCTGTAAACCACTTAGAGAGGACTGTAAAATACTGTAAGTGCTATTGCTATTTCATTTCTTCAAATAATCAACATCCAGACCCATTAAAAAATAAATATTATGGGAAATAACCATTGGCATCCAGTCCCAATAAAGAAACCATTATCATCCAAACAATAGGACATTATTTAAATGTTGGTCAAATAGATTAATTTTATATTATTTTTACTTTCTGCAGAAATCTTTAAGATCTGTAAACATCAGTGTTCCAGCATCTGCTTTCTCATGTTCTCTTTTTCTCTTTCTTCAAATTTCTTTTCTTTATCAAGCATCCTTGTGCTTCCAGAATAGTAATTTCAGCAAACCTAAGGTGACCAGATTTTCAGATTGGAAAAGAGTGACGCCCTTGACCGGGGAGGGGGGGGGGGGCGCTTGATTAAAAATTTTTTTTTGTCAAAAGGTCACCCCAGGACACTGAAACCAGCATAAATACGAATCTGTTGCCAAACAAAATTTTGATCACGTGACCATGAGGATGCTGCAACGGTCGCTAAGTGTGAAAAATGGTCATCAGTCACTTTTTTCAATGCCATTGTAACTTTGATCACTAAATGTTTTCCCCCTCCTCAAGACTCCTCACTTAGCGACCATCAGAAATACGAATCTGTTGCCAAACATCAACATTTTGATTGCGTAACCATGAGGATGCCACAACGGTCGCTAAGTGTGAAAATGGTCGCTAAGTGTGAAAATGGTCATCAGTCACTTTTTTCAATGCCATTGTATCTTCCTGATTATTAAAAGTGCAAATTCACTCAGTGTCAATCATGACTCCTGAGTCCATTTCAAAGTATTGTGCATAGAAATTTTAAAAATGGCTTGTTTCAATTTATTTTGGATAGAATCTTTTTTTAAATAGTCTAAGACAATTTAAAAAAAGAATCAACACAGAATACCACTATTTTAAAAAATCATATGCACAATAAATAAAATATTATTTTAAAATATATTAAAAAAATAAAAGAAAAAACCCGGCTCACTTACCAGCAGGCAGGCAGTCAGCAGATCTTCGTAGTGATGGATGGAAGCACACAGGGAGCCTATACTCCTTACAGTAAATGACTCATCTGGAAACAAGCCAATAGCATTTTTTGTGCTTTCAAATTTACAGATGTTCCAAAATCAGCTTAAAGTCCAAATATTTAAAGACCACCCCCCTCAAAGCTATCTTACCAGAGCTTTAAATATCTTCTGGGGAGGCCCTGCTAGTAATCCCATTCATGACAAAGGTAGGGCTTTCTCAGGAGGAAGGTCTCAGCTGGTGCCCATCCTTTGGAAACCTCCTCCAGAGCAGGGAGCCCTAACCTGCTGTCCATTCAGGAAGGCTGTACAAATTATTCTGTCTTCTAGAGCCATTGGGATTTAATATGGTTTTATCACTGGATTTTCTTTTTATTGTTTTTGTGGAATTGTTACAATGATTTTATAATAATATAATTTTATTTGGCATTTTTGTTGCTGTAAACTGCTGAAAGCCCCTGATAGAATACAAATTATTTAATAATAAATTAGGAAATGTGTAGCTGCTGTCTACACATTGTTTTGTTTGAACAGCTGAAATCAAGCCTGTTCACCCAAGGCAATTCTAGAGTAACATGTGCTTCAGGACAACCTCCCTCTTAGACTGCTTTTTAAAAATGAATTATGCCTTGCTTTTTCTATATTATCTTCACTGACACTGTTAGTTTTATTGCTTTCTTGAAGAGATATTTTATTATTCTTTTGTAAATCCTTTTGGATTTTTTCATGAAGAATTCCAGTATAAAAATAAAAAAAACAACACCATAGAGTAAGCTATCTTTTTCAAATACACTTACAGTGGCAACCTATTACATATTACCTGGCAAAAGAAATCAGTGTTTCTTAAAATCTCTCCTTGGAATCCAGAGGGTCAGACCCAATCAAGGGTACTCAAAATTCAAATTTGCCAGCCTATGTTGAAATCCCATCAAACAATTGTGAGAATCCACAGTGGTAGTGAATACTTAGATTTCAATATTTAATGCAATACATATTGATAAATATAACCCATACAAACAAACACCATTTTGGGATCCTGAGAGAAATTTTTTAAAACAAAGATAGTAATATAGAATACAATAGATTGTATTTGTTTCAGAAGTTCCTCTTTTTGGCTTGGTTCTTTAATCCAGAGATACGGAATTTGTGGGTCCTTGATATTCTCTGTGATTGGCTGTTTTCAGAGGGCAGCAAGACCACCCAGTTCAACCCTGAGCTACGCACATTTTTTTCTATCACACAATTTAATAGCCTAGGGCCACATGTGACTCATGGAAGCCTTCAGTTTGGTCCAGCACAGCTCCCTATAGGTCAGAAATTAAAAAGTTTGATGCGATACAAAAGGGAAATGATTCAATCCATTGGGATGAATATTATTTGCTATGTTTAATTAATTAGTATAAATTAATTCAATTAAAATTTATTTTTTGTCCTACATCTGTCCATCCTGGCTCTGCCTATTTTTTTGGAGAACGATCTCTGGAATCCCATTCAGTGCTCACTAGGAACCTCAAATTACTGCATGCTGCTGCTATAAACAATTGTAAACATGCATGTTATTTGATCTATATTTGACTACATGCCTACTCAAAAATAAAAAGTTATGAATATGAGTACTCTTTTTGATGGGGGGTACATCTTATAGAACAAGGAAAGTTCAAGTAAATATGTGTATAAACTGTATAAATAGATCTGTGCTGCAGGCTATTTAAAGCTGGATGCAAGATATGAAAACACTGCAAACTATTGTTCAAGATAATTTGAGAAAAGGGAATCATTCACCAAGAGTGCTAATAACTACTGCTAAGTAGGCATTCTACATGAACCTGCAATTTTATTGCTATAATATTTATTATTAATTTAAAAACTCAGCCAAGATTCAGGCGGCTAACACATACAACTGTAATGTTTTGAACATATTTTTCTCTCTACACTATACAGCCTTCTGATGCATGAAATGAAACTCTTACTCTTAACTCAGACTATAGGCACACAATCTTTCCAGTAGTTCACATACTAGTTGGTAACATCTTAATTTGAGGCTTGATTGGAACATTATACAGAAGTTATTGAAAGACAGTAAAATGGACATCAACAATCTCACACCCTGCTCAAAGTTGTGACAGCAAGTTTAAATTTTTGACCTTAACTATCAAGAAAAATAACAATTTTAAAACTGGCATGTCAGTGACTTCTTAAAAGTCAGGATGCCTGGTCAAGATTAAATTGCAGGTAGATTTCTTATCACTTTCTAAAAAGAGAAAAATTCAGAACATAACAAATAAAAGGTTGTGAATTTCACAGATGAGACAGAAAACCACAAATGGGCAAATATGATCTAGAAAGGCATGACTCTCCCATATTATGGGAATCCCATAAGCCCTGCAGATGTTCATAATGAAATTATATTTAACTATTTGGGACAGAAAGACAACACAGACTATTTTTTTAAAAAAATTCACCAATATCACACCATAAGATTCTTTATCTTTTCTTTGCAACAATTCCTAATGGCACAAGAAATCTCCATCAATATCTATCCCCAAGAAGAAAACTCTTCTTTCACAGCAAAATAATGTAGAAAAATTACAAACAATAACTCTTTTCAGCTTTATGCACCACCCCAGTAAACACAAATGTTTGATCAGAAAAAGTATGTCCAAGATAGGAGCAATAAGCTATACACCATGATTTAGGAGTTTGATTTTTTTCAAAAATAAATGCTAAAATACTAAACTGTATATATGCACATTTAGGTAAATAGTGTTCTGTATACCCTCTCGGAGGCGGCGATCGATCCCAATCACGAACGGACTCCGCGGAAGGGTGGGGCCCCTGGGGGCAGCAGCAGCCGCCCGCAGATAACCTCCACGCGGTTCAACCGTTCAGGGGCTTCTGCCGGGCGGCGGGAGCCCCGGAAGCGAGAGGAAATTGTCTGCGGGCGGCTGCCAGCGCCCCAACCTCTCCTCCTGCCGCGGCTATGCATTTTGATTCATGAACGGACTCTGCGGCAGGAGGAGAGGTTGGGGCGCTGCCAGCCGCCCGCAGATAACCTCCACGCAGTTCAGGGGCTTCTGCCGGGTGGCGGGAGCCCCGGAAGCGAGAGGAAATTGTCTGCGGGCGGCTGCCAGCGCCCCAACCTCTCCTCCTGCCGCGGCTATGCATTTTGATTCACGAACGGACTCCGCGGCAGGAGGAGAGGTTGGGGTGCTGCCAGCCGCCCGCAGATAACCTCCACGCGATTCAGGGGCTTCTGCCGGGTGGCGGGAGCCCCGGAAGCGAGAGGAAATTGTCTGCGGGCGGCTGCCAGCGCTCCAACCTCTCCTCCTGCCACGGCTATGCATTTTGATTCACGAACAGACTCCGCGGCAGGAGGAGAGGTTGGGGCGCTGCTAGCTGCCCGCAGATAACCTCCACGCGGTTCAGGGGCTTCTGCCGGGCGGCAGGAGCCCCGGAAGCAAGAGGAAGTTGTCTGCGGGCGGCTGCCAGCGCCCCAACCTCTCCTCCTGCCGCGGCGAGCGGAAAATTCAATTAGAATTAGATTACTCACCAGTCAGCACAGCTGCAACCTCTTTCGTCTTTTGGCGAAAGGAAATGGAGACTCGCGCAGGCATGCTGAAAATTTCCCATTCCAGCCAGCTCACTGATTGGCTGGACTCCAGGCCAATCCAATCAGTGAGCGGCAGGCTGGGCTGGCTTAAATTTGTAGGAGGTAAAAGGCTAAAAGCACGCTTTTTTGGGCACTCGCCGCTCCCGCCCATCAGCTGCTAGCTTGCTGGGCTGGCTCATCTGGTAGGATAGAGAACAGAACGATGAGCCAGCCCAGCAAGCTAGCAGCTGATGGGCGGGAGCTGCGAGCGCCAAAAAAAGCGTGCTTTTTTAAAAAGCGTGCGGGACGCGGGAAAATGCATTGGAAAGCGGGGGTGTCCCGCCAAAAGCGGGACGTCTGGTCACCTTAAGCAAACCCCTCTTATAAATTGATTTGTTTTCCTTTTCCTTTTTTAAATTAATTCTTTAATTCAGGGTAAAGTCAGGGTGATGGGTTGACATGAGCATTGGCTGTATATCCCTCCTGTCACCTATGTGTATTTCACAGCAGATATATTTTTTTCTTTCATAAGAGAGAAACATCTGCTGCTAATTAGTATTGAACTTTCAAACTTCTGAATGGGAAGAGGGTGTCTCCACCATTAGGCCAGCATGCTGCTCATCCTCCTTGTAAATTCAGTATAAGGAAATAATCCAAATTACTCATCTGGTTTATTAGTTTATTAGTATTATTAGTAGATCTCTTGAGTGATTAAGAGATGAGCCAGTTGAATGTAGAGTCCATCAGGTGACATTAGCATTAGTACAAGGCAGTGGTGGGTTGTGGATCACGTTCCAACCGGTACTGTAGGAATGGGCCTGGCGGCATTCACATGAACATGCACAGTTGGCGCATGCGTCTTACCACCTCCGTGAGCCTCTGCGATGCTCCAGCTGCTCAGCGGAGCATCACACAGGCGTTGTATGTGCCATGCGCATGCACAGAAGCACGGAAGCCTTAAAAGACAGGTAAGGAGCTCGGGTGGGTGGGCCCTCCGGAGTACTGTACCAGAACAGTATCAGGTACTCTGGGCAGGCTCTGGTACACCCATACCAGGGTGTACCATCTGCAACCCACCACTCATGCAGGGGTCCCCAAACTTGGCAACTTTAAGATTTGTGGACTTCAACTCCCAGAATTCTCCAGCGAATTCTGGGTGTTGAAGTCCACAAGTCTTAAAGTTGCCAAGTTTAAAGACCTCTGCATTAGTGGCTACAAGCAAGGTAGAATGCTACAACTCTCAGGTGACCACAAACTGGACACAAAAACACAGTTCTGAGCATCTGCTCACAAAAATGCAACTGTAAGGAGGACATGTGGGCTATCTGAGGATCTCTCTTTTACTCCAGAGAATTTTCAGTCATCAGATTCTTAAAATCAGGAAGTTTTTTTATCCACAATATGTTTCTTTCTTTCAAAGAAATATCAGTTTGCCATTAGGTTCACCACAAATGTAGCAGATATGAAGATTTTTTAAATTAATAGTGCCATTCCTTGGCCAATTTTTTATATCCATTTATATAAATTTGATCTACCCAATTTTTAATCAAAATTCATTTTTTCATCAAGAAGTATAGTTTTCCTGGAAAAAGGAGACCTCAGTAGCTTCACTTTACTTTTATAAATCTCCTCTAGTTATATCTTTCACCTCTGCAATCTTCTATAATACAGAAAGCTTCTTTAGTCTTAAAAACATTAGAACAAAATGAAATTATTATTTTTTCAGCGAGCAATACCTTTAATTTAATCTATATAAATTATTCCTACCTGTGCTAGCTTTTAAAATATGAAAACCTTGCTAGATTCAAATGGAGCATTAATACCTTTAAATCTTTATGAGGGAGAAATACAACAGTGATTCTTGTTGTTGTTGCTGCTAAGCCTGCCAAGACCTAAATCTGAAATATTATGGGGATCTAGTTGAAGCTGCCAATTATACTCCTTTAGCCAATTCTTTCCATCATCCCACACCAGACAGAGATTTTATTTCTATATGAATATTGGAATCAGCTGCCTTATGGACTTTGAGAAGTAGGATAGAAAGAGCATTAATGCTTCTGAATTCTTGTGCTGTTGCATGGATGATGACAAGTAGTGAGCCCGCCACTTTTCTATTCTTTGACAACTATATCAATGTATGGGAAGAGATCATGGGACAATCTGAGGTGCCCTATCATAAGTATGATCACAATATGCCTCCTTCTCTAGACTAACCTCTCTGGGTTGTAGGGGAGATGCTGCCAATGTCTTATGACAGTGCTTGGGGATGGGTGGGAGAAAAAAGCCTTAAATTTAACACAAATCAGATGAAGTTGTTGTTTGTAGATTGGCATTCATTCTCTGTTGATACTAGTGTGATCATCGGACAGGCAAGCATCTTCTGTGAAGGGGAATGTTTCTTGTCTAGATGTCCTTCAACCTTTAAACAGCAGATAAAGGTCATGGCATAGCTCTCCATAGAAGCCAGAAAGGGATGGCTTTGCCCAGCTGTAACTGGTGTACCAGATGCGAACTTATCTGGTGCATAAGGACCTGTAGGTAGGTAGGTAGGTAGGTAGGTAGGTAGGTAGGTAGGTAGATAGATAGATAGATAGATAGATAGATAGATAGATAGATAGATAGATAGATAGATATTTGTATTTCTTTATTAAAGCTATGACAGTTTTAAGCCAATCTGCCTATGTGCTAGTCTTCATTTGTAGCAACTAGTTTTCCTTTAGCCATTGAAAAAGAAGTTGGAACTCAAGTTACAAGTTTGGAATTAACATAATATTTTCTTTAGTCTTAAAAAAAGTGCATTAACTGATTAGCTTTGGCAAAAAGAAAAAAAAAATATAGAATTAAGAAGTGACGGACTTCCTGGGGGCGTGGCCTGTTGCCGAGGAGGGCTCCACCGAGCTCCTCAGAGATCTGGTCTGTATATCTAAATAAGATCATAGATAGCACCCCTTTTTGGCTAAGAAAGGGGCAGGGAGGGTAGCTCCGTAGACTAGGGTCTATTCGTAAGCCACAGCCTTTTTCTTTTTTTGGCTGTGGAAGAGATTAGATCCAGCCGAAGCGGAGCTTTTATCTCCGGCCAGTTCTTCTCAGCTGCCTTTTTTTTTTTTTTGGCAGCCCCAGACAGGCTAGCCCCCCCCAGGACAAAACAAAGTTTTTTTCAAGCTAGATTTGATACGGGAGGGTACCACCCCTGTGAGATTTATGCTTTTATTACTATCTTAAATACCAGCACCATTCGTTTTAAAGACTTCTTTGTTTAAATAGACTTCAAAATGGCGATTTCTCTCCGTGGATGATTACTGGATGTACTTAGCCGGGCTTATCTTCCTGCAGACCGCTCCTTAACAAAATAAACTCTTTTTCTTTGGAAATAGAGGGGAGCGAAGCGCTGCTTACTTGTTTATTTATTATGGCACCCAGATCAAAGAAGCGTCTTGCTACAAATGTGTCTAAAGAATTTAAAGAATCTTTTTTGGAAATACAGCCTTTGTCTCCTACGCCCTCTACTGGAGAAGTTTTAACACAGGAATATCTCTTTAAAATCTTTGATGCCTTTAAGCAAGAACTTAAGGAATTTGTATTGCAACTTTATGATGATCTAAAATCTAAAGTTAATCAAATGAAGGCGAATACGTTTGCAGCCGTGTCTGCCCTGTCGGATTACTCTGCTGAAATAGAGAACAAATTGGAAAGTCTGGAGAAGGCTAATTCTGATTTGACTACCAATATTCAAATTTTACAAGAAAAAATTAGAAATAACGAAGAACAGCTTATGATGCTAAATTTTGATAGGAAGGCATTTTCAATAAGAGTCAGAGGATTCCGTGAAAAGGAGCAAGAGAATTTGAAACAGACCTTTGCTGAAGCCTTCAGCCATGCGCTGGGAAGCCCGGGACTTAACTTTGATTGGCAGATTTGGAAAATCTATCGCCAGAACTCATTGATAGCGGAACAGCGACAGCTCCCGAGGGATATAATTATACATTTCTCTACAAAAGAATCTAGAAACGCGATTGTGCAAAAGTTTCATAATAACAGTCTCCGAGTTGATGACCAGGACGTGATTGTCTTCAAAGATATACCTTCCCAGATGTTGAAAGCAAGAAGGGACTACACCTTTTTAACTAAAGAGCTTAGGAGTCAACAGATTCGATACAGATGGGAGGCCCCTGCCGGCATCACGGTTACATTTGAGAATCAAAGATTTCGTCTTAACTCTGTTTCAGAGGCTCAAGATTTCTATTGTAGGATTCTGAAGGCGGGACTTCCTGATGCGCTTGGAAGAGAGGAGAGACAAGCGGAAGGAGAAAGCAAACGGCTGGCCATGCGGCTGCAAGATGGAGGGGGTAGCCCCTCCTCCCTCGGAGAAGCAGAAGAACGCAGATCGAGAATTTAGATACTTCAAAAGACTTCCTAAAGTTGAGGACTGAATGGGGGTTTGAGACCTCTCTCCGGTAGAAAAAGTGGACTAATTTTTATCAGAAGGGAAAGCTGGGTGAAACTACTTTGAGCTAGATTCTAAAGTAACGTTAGCATAAATCTGATAGTGGTTAAAAGAATGCGGAATGATTTATGTTGTTTAAACTTTGTTAGATGGGACTATTTTAAAATAGAAGGTTAACTGACTCCTGCTGAAAGTATTATTTGAATATGATCCATGCTATTTAACTTTTATTTGAAGGGAAAGTTGGTTGTAATAGTTTTGAGTTACATTTCAAATAAACGCTAGTATAAATTTGATAGTGGTAAATATTAGACAAGCAAGAGATGAGGGTAAAATGCATGTGGAATGAACTACGTTATTTGAGGTAAATACCAGACAAGCAAGGGAAGAGGGCAAAATTTATGTTGTTTAAAGCTTATTAGAATAGGAAGCCGCTTGGGATTATCTTAAGATAACTGTAAAAAGAATGCGGAATGATTTATGTTGTTTAAACTTTGTTAGAAGCGACTACCTTAAAATAGAAGGTTAACTGACTCTTGCTGAAAGTATTATTGGAATATGTGGAATGATTTATGCTACAAATCGCTCTGAGTTATATTTTAAACAAATGGTAGTATAAATTTGATAGTGGTAAATATCAGACAAGTGGGGGATGAGGGTAAAATACATGTGGAATGAACTAAGTTATTTAAATTCTATTAGAAGGGGAAGTCGGTTGGAATTATCTTAAGATAGAAATTGATTCCTGTGTAAAGTAATATCTGATCTACGCTGCTTAACTTTACTAAGAAGGGGAAATCTGGTTAGATTATTTTGAATTACTGTTTGAAAAAGGGGTAAAGAAAGATCACTTACGTTGTTTAAATTTTACTAGAAGGGAAAGTTTGATTACTTGTCTGTAAAGTTATATTTGAATATATGGCATGAACCACGTTGCTTAAATCTTATTGGAAGGGATCATGAGGTTTAGGAAGGGAACGGGAGAGCCTACAGAAGGTCGGGGTAAATAGCAAAGAAGTAAGAGATGAGAATAAAATATAGATAGAATGATTTATACTATTTAAGCATAGATAAAGATGGGGGGCTGAGATCAACACAAAGAGTGGGTTTTTTTTTTCTTTTTTCTCTTTCCTCTTTCTTTTTTTCCTTTTTTTTTTTTTCTTTCTCTGCTTTTCTTTTTTTTTTTTTGATATATTACTTTTATTTTTTAATCCATATGTATACAAGATATTTTAGATAGAAGGTAGTGCCAGGTGTGGGCCCTGGGAAGTCGGGAGGATTAGGGATGGGGATTGTGGGGGGTGGGGTGGGGGGGTGTTAATATAGTTTTAATAAGAACAAGAATGTATTTATATACGGTGGTTCTTTTTTTATTATTATTATTATTATTATTATTTTCCTTGGTTCACTTTACTTTTATCAGATCAAACAATACTCGAATAAAGGCATACACCAAGGAGGGAGGTAGAGGGAAGGAAGAGGGAGGAGTAAGGAAGGAGTAAGGGGAATGTAAGGAGTAAGGGGAATGTAAGGAGGGTGTCCGGGGAGTAAGGGGAGAAGGAAGGTTTGAGGGGAAAGGGAAGTAGGAGGGGAGTGTTAGAGGGAGAAAGGAAAGTTGGAGGGGGTAGATGGGGTGTATGGAGGATGCAAGGGTTAGGTGGGGTTGTGAATGATGAGTTGTGTTTCCTTTTTATTTGTTCGTTTTATTCCCTTTTTCTTTTTTTTCTTTTCTTATAGTAAATACCCTGTATATAAATGATTGCAAATGGAATGTGAAAATTGAATAAAATATTTTATACGAAAAAAAAAAAAAAAAAAAAAAAGAAGTGACAAATTTGAGAAATTTCTCTTGCCAGCCAGCTTACTTTAAAACATTTAAACACACCTCCACTGCAATTACTTATGTTTAGATCGCACATTAAAAAAAATGATTGGTTTCTATGTGCCCACTCAGTTATGTTTTCCGAGGAACTAAGAATGCATAACAAATCTGTAAATTATAGATGGTGGAAAACATAAAACTATCTTCCAGAGTTCTGAGGTTCTTTTGCACACTGTAAAACTTTTGTACAGGTTTATGAGCCAGGAACTGTAGCATGTAGTTTAGTCTCCCAGATATATCATTAATCTGGTACATATTTTTACTTTTCCTACTTTACCTGATGAGTTGCTGATGACTATGTACCTGGTATGCTTTCACTGCTTAGCATTCCCCCCCCCCCTTGATATGTGCTGTATGATTCCACTAATGCAGAAATACTCCTCTAATACTTCCTTTCCCTTTAAAAAAAAAAAGAATAATAAGACCTAAAGTTATCATTGCTATTTTGTCCTTTATAAAAAAAAATCTAATTCAAGTACTGTTTTCCATATACATATATCCATATTCATAACCTCCATAATATCCATTAAACCAATTGTAACATATCAGTCAAACTGATTTTCTCTTTCATTTCATCACATATTTTATTGTATCATAGATTGGTATGACTGAGCTTGTATGAAACTCTAAGTAATTTCCTATGTAGTGTAGTATATTTGTCCTCATAATCCTAACCCAGAGTAGCCCACCAGTATGCTAACCAGGAAACCACAAAGGTCATCTTCACTTGAGGGGAGAAGAAGATAGAAAAAACAGAAACTTGATTCCTAGCTAGTACAACCCCCCTCTTTTGACATGGGCCCAAAACATGTGAAAAAGGTTTTATAGTAATTCCAATTTACAAACTAAATATGAATCAAACAGAGAAGTGGGCCACTGCTGGTTGGGACCAGTTCAGGCGAACTGGTAGTTCTGACCAGCATCTGGGCCTGCCCACCTACTCCGGCACCATCCCATCCTATATAATCTCTGTGTGTTTAAAGCCGTGTGCTCACATTTTCAATTGTGGGCGAACCGGTTGTTACATTATGTGATGCCTACCTCTGGCCAACAGCATGATGTGACTACAAATAGAATTTTAGATACATCAACAGGATTATAGTTTCTAAAACATTGGAACATTTTGAAAGTAGTTCTAATTCTACAAGTAGCCATCATTCTGCATTGATCAGATGACACCTCAGATACTCTTTTTCTGTTCTAAGCAACAAAAGAATTGATGTCCTACAAAGAAAGAGAGAATGAGCTGAGATTTTTTTTCTTTCCCTGAGAAGAGAAAACCAAGGGGAGATGTGGGAGCTGTCTTCGAATCCTTGAAGGACATCAAACAAAAGAAGGTCAAGACCCGTGTTCCACTTTTCAGTGGAAGCTAGGCAGGCATCTGTCAGGAATGCTTTAATTTGTACTCCTATATTGACAGGAGATTGAACTCAATGACCTAAACAGTTTCTTCCAGTTTACTATTCCAAGGACTTACAGTTCAAATTTTTAGCAATTATGTTGTAACTATTTCTATCCATCGTTTAGAATACGGTACTATAGTTCTTTTAAAAAAAATAAGAAAAGTGCATATTCTTAGTAAATATGTACTAAATGAACATAACTGGACTTAAATGAACATAACTGAATTGCCCATAATTATCAAATCAGTGTTTCCAGTAAATATTGCATTGTGTAACTTGGGTAGAATAATGTTTTCTCTTTCCTGATTTGAATCTGCCCTCTTACTAACTTTCAGTACTGGTTACCCTGTGTCAGCCTCTGCTTTGCTGCTGCTTCGGCTACCATTGAAACGGGGAGGGGGGCATGGTATTTGGGAGGGGAATCATTGATGTGCTGGAGGAAGTTTCTAGATGCTGAACTGACCACCTTACTGCGCATGTGGAGGAGGGGTGTTTCCCGCCAATGGTCCAGCATTCCATCCTGGTGATGCCTTTCGAAATTATCTCACAACTGACATTTGAGGGAAATATGATTGGACTGTGCACATGGATGCCAAGGGGAGGGGAATGAATTATACATTATATTATTAGCTTTCGCGCCTAATTAACCAGACTCAGCTTAGCTTTGCAACTGTTCATTTATAATTAGTAAAAGTACACTTGATTTCAATTCAAATGGAGTCCAGTGGTTTTCTTTCCTGATTACTGAATGAAGTGATGCTGACACCCTGTCTAGGTCTTACGGAACTAGGAATTCAGGTATTACAGGGGCACAGATACTCTCTCCATAATCTTTTTCAAGTGATGATCTCCATCTTTGCAGCACTTTCACTGTGTTGTTGAATCTTCAAACAGTTGTTACCAAATCTATTTGCTGGCTTATTTATTATAAATTTTATTTTATGAAATCATTCTGAAATGCTGCCATCATTTCTGTAAAAAGTAAAATAAAAAATTGCCCTTCAACAAAGCTTCTGAAAGTACCTGCTACAAAACAAAAGGCCTACCTTCTCCTGTGATGTGGCAGTCAAAGGGCTGGCAATTTTTCCATCTCTTTTTTTTCTTTTCTTTCTAGTATGACAGAAAAAATACAGCTAGCGTGTGGCAGCGGAGCTCAAAAAAGCTTGCTCATGCCCTTTCTCTGTATTTATCTCCTCACATTTGTTGAAGCCATTAATAAAAACAGCACTGACAGATTTCCTGCTGAGTAGGCAGCTGTAGGTAGATGCTTGACATTTCAAATGAAGCAAAAGATTTAACACAGAGCTGGCAGATTTGTATATTTTGGGCATTGCTATGAATACACAGAAAATTAACGACTGCTGAAGTAACTTTTAAACTTAAATGAAGATAACCTCCCTCCTCCACAATCACCCAAATTAAGTCACTATGACAGTTGTTGCTGGAATACAAAAGCAGGAAATGGCTATTATAATCGTCCCCTCTCATGGATTATAGCCATGGTGGGAATGTAATTCTGGAGAAATTAATGTCTCTTAAGTGCTCATCATGGGGATTATATAAGCATACACTTATTGCTTTATAGATTTGGACTTTGCAGCTTGTAGAACTAATTTTAAAAAGTAGCACTATTTTCAAAGAAAGACCTTTCAGATCACTTTTCTTTGTAGGAATCTCATCCAATAATGCTACAGTAGTTCAAACAAGATGCAATGACACCTGCATTTTCTAGGAATCCAAGGTTCACCCATGATGGTTAAAGTTGGAAGGGCATAACCCAGTGCCTGAAAATCCCACCACATCCATCTCACTGATTGATATTCTTCTGTTTATCACTTTAGAAGGTGCTTACAATCTTTATGAATCGAAGATCCTTTTCAGATCAGTTCAGCAGGCCACAACAGTGAACACTTCTTTTTAGGGAAATCACAGCTTCGGTTGAGAAAGTTCTTTTCTTAATTTCAGCAGCCTCTGAGTGGTAGAAATGTTAACAATGGATTATTTTCCCTCATTTGTAACTCTGTAGCAGCTTCTTTACAGCTTTTATCAATCCCACATATACCTGTGTTTGAGCAGGCATATGGAAAAGCTAATAATAATAATAATAATAATAATAATAATAATAATAATAATAATAATAATAATAATAATAATTTGGCCATTAAGGCCAAAATCGAAAAATCCTCTGATGATGCCAAATGCAGACTTTGCAAAGAAGCTGATGAAACTGTTGATCACATACTCAGCTGCTGTAAAAAAATCGCGCAGACTGATTATAAATTGCGGCACAATTCAGTAGCACAAATGATCCATTGGAATTTGTGCAAAAATTATAATATTAAAACAGCAACAAACGGTGGGAACATCAGCCTGAAAAAGTCACCGAAAATCAGATGGTCAAGATCTTGTGGGATTTCCGTATACAAACCGACAAAATACTGGTGCATAATACACCAGACATCACACTGGTTGAGAAAAATAAGGTCACAATCATAGACATCGCAATACCAGGTGATAGCAGGGTCGCCGAGAAGGAACATGAAAAAATCACAAGATACCAGGACTTAAAAATCAAAATTCAACGACTATGGCACAAACCAGCAGTGGTAATTCCAGTGGTAATTGGCACACTGGGTGCTATTCCAAAAGCACTGGAATTACATTTAAAACAGTTAAAAATTGACAAAATCACCATCAGTCAAATGCAAAAAGCCGCACTGCTTGGATCTGCACGCATATTACGAAAATACGTTACGACATCCTAGGCCCCTGGGTGGGGCCCGACTAGTAACCAATGCCAAATCCGGCGAAACAACTGGCCGCTGTGATACAATTGTACAACAACAACAACAACAACAACAATAATAATAATAATGATAATATCAACTCCGCCTTTGCTGGTCCCAAGCCCAGATGAGAAAGGAGGAGGGTTGGGGTCAGGTTGGCATCTGGTCCCGTAAAAACAAACCCGCCAACCCATACAATATGGTGAAAAAAACAAATAAGAATTCCATACCGCATCGGTCGTCGCGCGGGTTAACAAGGGCCGCGGCGGATGTTGGGGTCCCTGGACATCCGTCGACAAGTGGGCTACAAGTGGACCAGCCAACAAAACGACAAAAATATAGTGCAGATGAAAACAGTGCCATAATGGCCTGTTACTACAACTCAGAGCCAGAAAAAATAGGTTATTTAAAGCGAATGTATGAATTATGGAAAGAACAATATCCAGATTCAAATGTTAGTGAACAACGACTAGCAGATCAAAGGCGATTTATTATACGGAATAAAGTGTTTAGTGAAGTTGAACATGAGAAAATTCAGGCAAATTGCAAAACCCAAAAAACAATATCACAAGTGGAAATAACTGATATTCAAGACACAACTAAAGACATTATAGTAGAACTCCCAGAAGAAGCTCTCGGGGAGAAAATAACATCACCACCCCTAGAACCAGTTATCACTGAACCAACTGATGAACTAACTCAAAAACAAAAAGAATTGAAGGATAAGATCATGGAGCATTTTCTGCTTAATGAGGAAAGGCAACGTTTACCATAACTAAAAACTGTGCCTAAGAAAATTTTGGCCCCTATCATGAAAATGGTTAATGCAGTGTTTTCAACAATTGAATCGGGATCCATCTTGGAAACAAACCAGTTAATGTACAGCGCAGCTGTAATAGTCACTAATGAACTAGGCATTAAAATTAAAGTACCTAGTCACACAACAGAAAAAGCATCAAAGCCAAAGTGGAAAATCCGTTTAGAACAAAAAATCAAAAAATTAAGGGCAGATGCTAGTAACTTAAACAACATGTATGAGCAACGGCTTAAAAACAACAAAATCATAGATCGGCTAATCAGAAGATATAGATTGGATATAAGAAACATCAATGAAGCTGTAGAGATTGTAAAACAGCAGATAACAGCAACAGCTAGAAAAATTGAAAGATATGAGGCACGAATCATCCAATATAAACAAAATCAGCAATTGTGATCAGACCAACGGCATTTTTATCAAAGTCTTAATGTCAATGGTGACACCAAAAGTGAAAAACCAGAAAAGCAGGCCACAGCTGAATTCTGGAAAGAATTGTGGGAAAATGCAAAGGATTACAACAAGAAAGCAAAGTGGATACATGACTTTGAGAAAAGCATTGTCAACAAACAAATGCAAGTATTAGAAATAACAACTGAGATGGTCAAAAATCGAGTAAAAAAGGTAAAGAATTGGACATCACCTGGAAAGGACCAATTACATGGTTTCTGGCTCAAATATCTGACCAGTTTACATGCAATATTGGCCAGGCAACTGAATGAAATTTTACAAAAGGGCCAAATTGATGAATGGTTGACAACTGGAAAAACATACTTGATTCAGAAAGATGCAACTAAAGGAACAACACCTGAAAACTACAGACCAATAACATGCTTGCCAACAACCTTCAAATTACTCACAGGCATTATTGCAGATAACATGATGGATTATTTGGAAACAAACAACATCTTGCCAGTAGAGCAAAAAGGCAACAAAAGAAGGAGCAGGGGCACAAAAGATCAGCTTCTAATTGATAAAATGATATTAGAAAATTGTAAGAACAGAAAAACGAACTTGAATATGGTCTGGATTGATTACAAAAAGGCATTTGACTCACTGCCACATAGTTGGATCATAAAATGCTTAGAAACAACTGGCATCAGCAAAAATATTACATCCTTTACTGAAAAGGCGATGAAACAATGGAGAACTGAGTTGGCAGTAGGGAATGAGATCTACGGAATGGTTAATATCAAGCGAGGAATTTTCCAGGGTGATTCACTTTCACCTCTTCTCTTCATCATCGCAATGATCCCACTATCAGTAATCTTAAAAAAAATGAAATTAGGCTACCAAACAGCCAAAGAAGCTGAAAAAATTTCGCATTTACTATATATGGATGATTTGAAACTCTATGGAAAGTCAGAAATAGAAATCCAATCATTGACAAACACAGTCCGAGTATTCAGCACCGATATTTCAATGCAGTTTGGCATGGAAAAATGTGCCACTGTATCCATAAAAAGGGGCAAAATCACTGCATGTGAGGGAATTGAAATGCCCAATGGCCAATTAATTAAATGCAAAGAAAATGAAGCCTACAAATACTTAGGCATTCTGCAGTTGGATAACATCAAGCATGGAAAAGTAAAAACTATTGTCAGGCGAGAGTACACCAACAGAGTTAGGAAAATTTTGAAATCTAAATTGAATGGTGGAAATACAATCAAGGCCATAAATACCTGGGCAATACCAGTTATAAGATAAAGTTGACACTGAACAAACTTGGTTATGGTTAACAACAGGTACATTAAAGAAAGAAACAGAGTCACTAATCCTGGCTGCGCAAGAACAAGCTATCCGCACAAATGCCATTAAGGCCAAAATCGAAAAAATCCTCTGATGATGCCAATGCAGACTTTGCAAAGAAGCTGATGAAACTGTTGATCACATACTCAGCTGCTGTAAAAAAATCGCACAGACTGATTATAAATTGCGGCACAATTCAGTAGCACAAATGATCCATTGGAATTTGTGCAAAAATTATAATATTAAAACAGCAACAAACTGGTGGGAACATCAGCCTGAAAAAGTCACCGAAAATCAGATGGTCAAGATCTTGTGGGATTTCCGTATACAAACCGACAAAATACTGGCGCATAACACACCAGACATCACACTGGTTGAGAAAAATAAGGTCACGATCATAGACATCGCAATACCAGGTGATAGCAGGGTCGTCGAGAAGGAACATGAAAAAATCACAAGATACCAGGACTTAAAAATCGAAATTCAACGACTATGGCACAAACCAGCAGTGGTAATTCCAGTGGTAATTGGCACACTGGGTGCTATTCCAAAAGCACTGGAATTACATTTAAAACAGTTAAAAATTGACAAAATCACCATCAGTCAAATGCAAAAAGCCGCACTGCTTGGATCTGCACGCATATTACGAAAATACGTTATGACGTCCTAGGCCCCTGGGTGGGGCCCGACTAGTAACCAATGCCAAATCCGGTGAAACAACTGGCCGCTGTGATACAATTGTATAATAATAATAATAAATTATTGAAGTTGAACGACTGTGGAAAAAGAAATTGTTTGTTGTCCCAATTGTAATTGGAGCCCTTGGAGCAATACCTAAAGAGCTACCTTGCTATTTGGAAATTCTAAATTTACCTGACTTGAACATTCTGATTCTACAAAAAACCACCCTACTTGGAACAACTTATATCCTCCGACTTTACCTTTGTAGTTCCTAGGTTCTTGGTTGGGACTCGAGCTGTTGAGCTACCAACCAGCCCCAAAGGCTGTGAATCTCACCAAAGATTAATCACATAATAATAATCTAGAAGCATTTACTGAACTTTAGAAATAACCCCGCCCCTAATTCTATTAATTTGCAACAGAAACTGCTATATATTGTGCTGATTAATTTAAAGTTTAAGCTTATTAGCTTGGAGAGGCATAGAGGTTTTTGTAGCTTTTTTAAACCACATTCTTTATGGTAAGGTAAACGTAAAGGTTTATCCCACACATACGTGGTAGTCGTTCACGACTCTAGGGGGCAGTGCTCATCTCCGTTTCAAAGCCGAAGAGCCAGCACTGTTCAAAGACATTTCCGTGGTCATGTGGCCAGCATGACTAAACACCAAAGATGCACGGAATGCTGTTACCTTCCCACCAAAGGTGGTCCCTATTTTTCTACTTCCATTTTTACATGCTTTCCAACTGCTAGGTTAGCAGAAGCTGGACAAGTAATGGGAGCTCACTCCTGTTACGTGGCACTAGGGATTCGAACCAACAAACTGCCGACCTTTCTGATTGACAAGCTCAGCATCTTAGCCACTGAGCCATCACTTTCCCATTGAGCCACCATGTCCCCATTTATGATACTGAAATATAATGGAAGTGAATCTCTAAAATGAACAAAAGTAGAATTAAGAATTGGAATTACCATCTTTATAATTTATTGTAGGAGAAATGTTTACATATAAGTAGAATTCACATAGATAATGTAAATTACATTAGGCATGTACTGAACAAGATGACTCTTCCTTTGGATCTTAAAGTCTCATAAGATCTTCACCTGCACATTTTTCAAAATTTTCTCAATGTGTTGGTTCGACGTTTTTATTGCATTCAAATCCAAGCCTCTGGCAAAGTTTCCAATGAATAATTCTGGCAAGTTGGTCATGAAACTGCTTGTGGTCAAGTTTCTGAAATTTTGCTGCATCCACTGTTCAAATGGTTAATTGTTTCATTCTTTTTAATTATAGCATGCTACATGTTGAATTTCTGCTTTCATGCAATTATTGGCAAAGCTTGTTCTTGAGTCATTAAAATAAAGACTTTGGTTTCTTTTCTTTTTAATACTTCTGATCTTAACCAACTGCATGTGGGATTTTTTTATTAGCTTTTCTTTTTATATTTTTTAGGTATTGACTATGAATTGGCTTGTTCTTCAAATTAACAAATTGGTTTTCAATTGTTTCTTTACTAAATTCAGCTTTCAGTTTTGTTGTTTTCAAGAGCTTTCCTTGATGGACTTCCTTTAGCAAGGGTTCTTAGCTTTTCTTAATGTAGCGATTTAGATCATGCTTTTCTTCCTCCACAATTTGTTTTACCTATAGAAATCTTCTCTCTCACTCAACACTTGGCAAATACAACTGTTCACCTTTTGGATGTAAAGCATGGAACATTATCATTAGGTTTCATGTCTTCCGATCCTCGTTATCAAGTTCTGTCTGGGACCAGTCAATCATTTCTACTGTATATTGAATAACACTGTGACCCACAGACATTAAGGGCCATTGGTCTTTTGGCAGTGAGTCGAGAGAAAAATCAGGGTCTCTTCTCTTTCCCACATCTCTTTCCAGTGCAGTGTGTTGGATCCATCATCTCTGCTCACCAAAGTATTTTCTTCAGGATGCAAAGAGAGGAAGAATCATCTGCCATCTTTCTTTACATTTCTTTTTGCTGCTGTTACATAGATAAAAACAAACACATTTTTTTTTATTACTGCTGCATCAATCAACGTATCTGCAACAAGGATGTGTTTATAAGCCTTGATAAATCTTACAAGAAAATATTAATTTAGGAAATGAAATACTGAGGGATCAATGTGAAAAAGACAGTATTAAACTGAAAAGCCTAATAAATCACACAAACACAAAAATTGAGAATGTAATTTTTCAAGAATAGTATATAGTAGAATTCAATGCATCTTATGTGCATCTCTTATCTTATGCAATATTGTTGCAAAATTGTGCTTAACAGTGAGCTTTGCACTGCTACAAAAGACCACCAAATAATGTTAAAAGGAAAGACAAAACAGTGCTATTAATTTGCTGCAATTCTCGCAAACCAAAGCAAACAGAGTGCATGCATACTAATAATCATGCAGAGTGGCAAAGAATATTTGGTCACAGAAATGAATCTGCTGTAATGAAAATAAAGGATGAAGATTTAACAGTTGGATTGAGTATTTCTTCTTGCAAGAAACAACAATAAAAATTATTCTTGAGCCAAAAACTAAAAGAAAATTTTCCTTGGCTTGAATTCATGTAAGTAAAATGACTATTGGATTTTTATTTTTTTTTAGGTATTGCCAATCAAAATGATGGGCTAGAATAACTACTTGTACTAATAGGTATAGATTATCACTCAAAATAAACTTGCACCTTGCAAAGTAGCCCTTACTATCCAGGAAGAGAGGCGGATTCAAAGAAGTGACTCTCATTTAGTAATCTTCTAATAAATGATTTGTGAAGACTTTTACATAAAAGGAGAGTTCATTGTTCACTCATAGCTACAATAATTGATTTGCAAAGAAATATTTTCTCCTGCCACAAATCTCATGTGTGTGAACAGACAAATTTGTTCATTATAAAATAGCTATTCCTGCCCATTTGGGGGAGGCAGCAATCTTTAAAACAAATTTCTTTTGTTCTTGTTTGTTTGCAATTTTTAATAAGCTTTTTGATTATAACAGATAATAGAAGCTAAGGTTAATAAAACAGTTTAGAAAGAAATAAGAAAAAGTGTAAGAAAGAAGAAAAAGAAAGAAAAGAAAAAGAAAGATGAAAAAGAAAGAAAATAATAAATACAAATAAAAGAAATATATCAAGAAGTGACTTCCAACCTTTGTTACAAATATACAGTAGATAAATTTAATAAGTCTTCATTCCTTGTAAGATTACAAACAGATATATTTTCATCCTATATCCTATCCCTTATCATTAACCCCTCCTCAAAAAAAAACCATCAGAATTTCAATCATTGTATCAGTGGAAAGCCTGTAGAAATTTCCCATAACTTTGCAAAAACTTTTTTTTTGCATTTCTTTTAAACATGTGGCTGAAGATGCTAATGTGGAAAACATCCTTTAAGAGAACACAGCAAAAAAACTAATCATATTGATGGGCCAACTCCAAAGTAGGTTCTTAATTGACAAATTATTAGAAGAGATATCCGGTCTATAACAAAGTGAAATAATGGATCAAATGAACAAAATAGAATTGAATCACACGTACACATGCCCGAACTACCATTAATATAAACAACTGTTTCCTAAGATAAATTCTAGATGTAATTAGGACAACGAAAACATTTTCCTTCTATAGGCAAGAAACTTATAGGTGGAATAATCCTTGGAGATCTAATTTTCCTTACATTTTGGGGTTGGCTGTTATTTGCAGGAACTGAATTAAGAATGATTCAAAACTATCTTATTTCAAGAAGATGAATATGGCTGGTGTTTCAGAGGGAGATACAATTAATATGATAGCAAGTAGTGATGTGTCATCTCCCTCATCTGGCAAGGATCCTATGACACTTGTAGGCTATCATAATTGTGACTAAAAGGAAACATTCCTGGTTCAACAGATTCCAAACAGAGGAAAAGACTGTTTTCTTTCTGGTTAGAGGTACTGTCTCTATATAGCCAGCGTAATTTTGGCTAATTTGCTTTCTCTTTTGTAGCAACTGCATTGTAGTTGATGCAAGAAGGAAAACTGAATTATGTAGACAGACCAAAAGGTTACATGTATTTTTTTTCCCCATGCTTACTTTGCAAATTTATGAAAAAAGATCAAAAGCAGCTTATGCCACAATGCAATTAAATTGCAGGCAAATGCCAATAATGGCATAAGTTCTCATTGATTTTAATGGATCAGCTCTTAGTACAAAGTATGAAACAAAAAGAACTGCAGACATTCCCAATGTATCATAATTATAGTGCCCTCTTCCTTAAATTACAGAAGAGAGCATTGTTTTCAGACTTAGTGCTACTAGAACAGCTCCACCAGTCCTGACTTGTAAAATGTTCTAGGATCTTTCATAGGTATTGTATGTAAGTCAACCTTCGTTGCTAGGGGAGTATCTATAAACACTCTTCTATAATACAGCTACCAAAATAACTGAATAGGCTAGGCTATTTTCCTATGAAATATTTACAGAACTGAGGATAAAATAAAAAATTCATTGTACATCAATGAATATTTGTAAAGTCCTATTGTCATGAAGTATATAACAGAGTAGAAACAGGGCACAATATTATTATTGTATTTGCTCTTACTTTGGGACTGTTCCTTCTTTTAGTTTAAAAGTAAATGTGCTTCACTACACATTGAAATATCAAGTGAGGTTTATGAATTACATATTGTGGGGTGCAGAATTTCTTCCCTTTGTTTCCCCATTTTATTTTATTTATTTTTCTTCTCTTCCAATAGCCAGCTACAATGCTACATGTACTGAGCAGGCTCATAATCTCAATAGGAAATTCATTCTTTTGATGAAAAAAATCCTGTTTATCTAAAGCATAGAAGACTGTAACACACACTGAACCTGAATGAATAAAACCTTGTTCTTCCTACAGTTTCTGTAGGAGAGATGGAAAAGGAATTAAGGAAAGAGGAAGACAAAAAAGAAAGAAAGAAAGAAAGAAAGAAAGAAAGAGAAAAAGAGAAAAAGAAAAAGAAAAAGAAGACATTTCCTCCCCCCCCCCTAAAGCAAATAATTAGCTTAAAAAACTTTATTGAAAATAGATAGAATTTTGTTTTTTCCTTTAGGGTATATTGCTACTGAAGTAAAAGTTCAATAGAATTAATTAAAGGTTTATTCAGGCCACCTTTCTTTATTTCTAATCTGAATCATTTGTGGCTTGGACAAAATCCAATTGTGTGTAAAATCAAGATCAATTTGTCAGTGAAAGAGTAAAAATCCATAATTAATTGGAAAGAAAATTCTCCTTTTATTTGCCTTGGCTAAAGAAAACAACACCATTGGTGTAATGCATTAAAGAACTAAAGTGCAAATCTTTCAGAGACTCAGTCCAGCTTTCATTTCACAAGAAACAACCATTGTCTCCTCTCCTTCTTTAATTCCTAGATTCAGTTTCACAGTCACTGATCTATCTCCAAGTTACACTCTAAGTTACACTCCAAGTTTCCTCTTCTATCAAAGAAATGCTATACTTAGTTGTAAAGCCTTTGAGGACATACAATACAAAAGGATATGATGCACAGGTGTCTTACAGGAGGAGTCAACATCTGCAGGTTTAGTGATATCTCTATGTGCACGTGTATGTGTTTGTCAAAATCTGCAAGGTATCAGTATTATGATCCAAGCCCTACTCCTTGTTGAGCCCTGCAACAAACACACAGGCACAAAACAGGCATAGTTGGATTGCAACACATGACCACCATCATGTACATTTTGGACCATGCAATTGGACACACTATGAGATTAACAGTGATGTGATGTGACACAAGGAATGGAGAAAGGATCCTTTCTTTTGGGAAAGGAATGAACTGTGAAGCTCCACTTCCTGAAGCAAATCTGAGTCTTATTTCCTTAAACAAAGAGGAAATATGAGCATATTATGTACAGTATCTGTATACCTGGCTGTTCTGGCAGGCCTGGGGCTGTTGACCTCATTGTTGAGATCCAGCCCGGGTTAGAATGAATGCATGTGGTTTTGTGATTTTAAACTGTGTTTTTTCTTTTTTTTTTTCTTTCTCTTTTTCTTTTTTTGTAAGCCACCCGGAGTCCTTCGGGATTGGGCAGCATATAAATTTTAATAATAAATAAATAAAATAAATAAATATGTAAAACTGGGGGTGATTATTAAGTTGTATCAATTTTTGACTTAAATTGGTAATAATCTTTGAGGAGTCAGGCAGTAGTTAAGGTGACAAGCTAAAAACTGGGAGACTATGTGTTCTAGTCCCACCTTAGGTAAGGTGACCAGATTTTCAGATTGGTAAAGAGGGACACCTTTGACCGGGTTTGGGGGTGGGAGAAGGCTTGATTAAAAATTTTATATGGAGCAACAAAAATTTTCATATAACGCAAAAATAGTATTGTAATATTTTTTTATTTCAACATAACTACAATTTACAAATATAAATTGTAACTCTTGCCAAACATCAAAATTTTGATCACGTGACCATGAGGATGCTGCAATGGTCGCTAAGTGTGAAAATGGTCGCTAAGTGTGGGAAATGGTCATCAGTCACTTCTTTCAATGCCATTGTAACTTTGGTCACTATACCACCTTTCTTGCCACAGTTCTTAAGTGAATAACTGCAGCTGATAAGTTAGTAGCATAAGTGAATCTGGTTTCCCCATTTGACTTTGTCAAAAGGCAATTAAAATGACCCCAGGACTCTGAAACCATCATAAATACGAATCTGTTGCCAAACATCAAAATTTTGATCGCGTGACCATGAGGATGCTGCAATGGTCGCTAAGTGTGAAAATGGTCGCTAAGTGTGAAAAATGGTCATCAGTCACTTTTTTCAATGCCATTGTAACTTTGGTCACTATACCACCTTTCTTGCCACAGTTCTTAAGTGAATAACTGCAGCTGATATTTTGTATTTTGGATAGAATCTTTTTTTAAATAGTCTAAGACAATTTAAAAAAAGAATCCACACAGAATAAATTGAAGTAAAACATTTCAAATATTGTGCATAAAATTTTTAAAAATGGTTTCACTTCAATTTATTTTGGATAGAATCTTTTTTTAAATAGTCTAAGACAATTTAAAAAAAGAATCCACACAGAATAAAACTTTTAAAAAATCCTATGCACAATAAATAAAATATTATTTTAAAATACATTAAAAAAGAAAAGAAAAAAACCCAGCTCACTTACCAGCAGGCACAAGTGAGCACTCCAAGTCAATCCAGAATGATATAGATGTTAATACAAAGAACTGAGCAAATTAAAATGGTGAAATTAGTCAGGGAAATATTTTTCAAAGAAACTTTGCCACCATTTTTTTCCACATGAGCCGTCCTCCAACCTCCGTGCCCCTCCCCTCTGGAAAATCAAAGAAGTAACACTCACGGCTTCTCTAGCCAAGTATTTCCTGCAGCTCTATGGTACTTGGTCATTTTTTCTTATAAAATGAGTAAAGGGGGCAGGGGGGTCCGTTTTGTTGCTTTAACATTTTAATATCTTCAATGAAAGTACTGAGACAGAGAGAGAGGTTAGTTAGACAGAGTGTCTTTTGTCTTGCCCTGGTTAGGATTTCTTAAGCAAATCCACTGGGCTTTCAACATAAAGCCAGAAAATCAGGACTTTTTAAAAACGCCCCAGGACACGGGACAAATTGTTATAAATCGTGACTGTCCTGCTGAAATCGGGACGTCTGGTCACCTTAACCTTAGGTACAAAGGCAATGGATGAACTTGCACCAGACATCCACTCTCTCTCCAGCCCATGGAATCAGGCAATGGCAAGCCCTTTCTGAAATCTTGCTAGGAATATTGCAAGGTCGTGTGTGTATCTGTGTGTGTGTGTGTGTGTGTGTGTGTGTGTGTGTGTGTGTGTGTGTGTACACACATGCATACATACATATATACATACACACACACACACATATGGTACAGTTTTATATGACTATAGATAGATGGAGGGGGCAGGGGTGGGATTCAGCCGGTGGGCACCAGTTTGGGCAAACCAGATTGCATCTGGTTCAGCAAACCAGTTGTTGAAAGGACTGGCTGGCTCTGCCCACCCAGCCTCTCCCCGCCCAGGAATCTCCACATGGCCTGTTCATCATGCCAGGTAAATGCAGGGCCTGTGTGGAGGATCTGGGAGAGTGAAAAATGGGCTTCCTGGAAGTCCAGAAAAGGGTCTGTTTCCAGCCTCCGGAGCGCCTCGGGAGCCCAGGGGATGCTGTTTTCGCCCTCCTGGAGGCTCAGGAAAAGCCTCTGGAGCCTGGGGAGGGTGAAAAATGGGCCTACTGGAAGTATCAGAAGTCCAAATACAGGGCTGTTTCTGGCCTCTGGAGGGCCTCTGGAGCCTGGGGAGGATGAAAACACCTCTCCCACCATGGAGCAAGAGGCCGAGTAGGCCATGCCCACCATGGCTATGCCCATCCAGCAACTGAGCAGAGAACCAGTTGCTAACATTTTTTAATCTCACCCCTGGGGGGGATGAGGGGAGGGTATCTTTCCTTGCTGAGAAGAAAGTGTTAGATTGGATTATAACTATAATATATAGTCTTCTCTCATCACTTTACATATTTGTGTCCAGTGAAGTAGAGCAGGACTTCATCTTTTACAACTAAATTCACTTAGCAGGACTATATCAGCAATTTAGAAGAGTGGCAATGTAGTCACAATTACTTCCTGAACAGATCTGTCTCAGCTTGTCCTGATCTTTATGGCCTTTATTTCAAGCTTTATACACTGGCCAGAACCATAAGAGATGAATCATCTAATTTTATTATACAACTGTTAACACTGGAATATTTTTAAGGACTGAAAGATTCAAAGAAGATAGCAACAGCAATTAACCACAATTATCTTAAACAAACACACACACACACATATCCAAATCCCAACAAATGACAAGAGTAGGTCTGCCTATCTAGGCTATAGAGAGATATGTTGTCATCATGAGATTAAGTGTTTACAAATCTACCTTGCATGTTTGCTACAATATGCATGCTGAAGATCAGACAATTATTGACATTAGTGATATAAATGCATAGAAAGCTAGAATAAAAAACAGTCATATAAATACGAATAAGATACAAATATACTCCCTTCCTTCACCCCACTCCAATAATTTAAGATGAAAAAAAGTAAAGAGCCCCAAAAAGTCATCTCAGCTCCTACATCCATCCACATTTTCGTACAGTTTTCTGAGCAACAATATACAACAAAATTTCCATTGCCTTTTTCAGGAGATTTTTTTTTCCAGTGTTATCTACCGTTAGGAGCTCCAAACAGTCTCCCATTTTAGTGTTAACCCAGTTGGACCCTGCTTAATTTTTCTAAAATCAGTTAGATGCTGTTGATTGCTACAACCTTTTAGTCTAAAGTAGCAAACAAACTAAAAGAAATCTACTAAGTGTGACAATTGAATAATCTTTTTACCTGTACACCAATCCAACAGTAACTATAGCAAAGTTCTCACAGATATTCCAGTATGTAATGCAGACCATTCAATATTTTCCCCCCAAATCCCCACCAAATGTACCAATCAAAATGGCTGGACAGATGCAAAGATTTATCTAGAAACAGATCTATAGAAAAAAAAAAGGGCAGTGTTTCAGGCAGGTTGCCTAGAGATGTATAAGTTATAGACAAGACTAGGAATTTTGTTATGGAATAAATCAGTAGCCACTGAAGTTTTGCATGCTATTTATTGGTGGCCATGACCAGTAGGGCTGTACAGATTTAAAATGTTGCACATCTGATTAAAGTGCTTCTAACATCTAATGAATGGAACAGTTACTCTACTTCACTCCACATGGTCCTGGCAATTTCAAATCTTGGTCATGAAGGTTGGCTGCAGTATCCCAAATGCATCCCATTATACTCAGTCTCCTAAAACTCTCCTGAGGCAGCACCACATTGTGTTACATCTCTAAATGAACTGCAGTAAACCAAACATCACCATGGTATGATCTAACATCTTCAAGAACAGGAAGCCAAGGAATTACTAGACATCCTTGAAGCCCTGTCCCTAACTAGAGCAATTTTGTCTCCTTACCCAACCTCACTCCCCATTTGCTACACATTTGCATCTACATGGGAAGTATCTTAGATACTGGTTCATCCCTTCATCAAGCCCTTAGTACATAATTCCTTCCTTTGGAGGATTTGCACAGCCTTCTATTAAATCTAATCTCATTTCTGAATTCATAACAAGAATGAGGTCCTACTAAGTGCTTACTTACTGGTTATTATAATGACATCAATCTGGTAACATGTAAAAAATTCCCTGGCTGGTACTACAAATAAGGAATACTACCTAACAATATAATAACATTTTGCATATATTCAGACTTCTGATGCAGAATGATAAATGAACTCTTCCAATGAGTAGGCAATCAAGGAACTAATTATGCAGTTCTGTCATCCTATTTACAAATATGGGATTTAATGATTGTACAGGTGTAACTATATTGACCTTCTAATAACTCATTTCTGGTTCTTATATGCAAATACATGATTTGGTCCAATTCCCGGTTGGTAGTACCATTATCATGCCATTATGCATCCCATTGAAGATATATGTCCTCTGAATTAAATGCTTGCTGGGTGACCTTTGTTGGTTCATTTGATTGCTTGCTAGTAGAAGTGTACACAAGAGAGCTGTTGCACAAAGTATTTCAAATCTGAACCATGTTAAGTTTGAAATAAATTTATCCAACCATTATGGAACGCTTTCAAATTTGTAGGTATTTTTCTGGGTGAGTAATTGATCTGCATGGGGGAATTTGACATTAGTTTTAAAAAAGGATAAGTATGTAAGAAAATAGTGCACAAAAATTTTGGGTCAAAGGGCTACACTTGTCCTTTGAATACTATACTAGGATTTTCAAGTGCTAAAATAATCATGGGAAGAGATAGGACAAAACCTAAATATTATAATTTAAGTTAATATAATAATTCCACATCTATTTAATAACATTCCTCTTCTGTCACATTAAAAATACAAACTGGCAGTAATTTTGGGAGCAGTTTGAGGGACTTCATTTAATGCTTACAGAGAACATATATGGCCTTATGTCAACCTTTCCTAACTAACAGACTCTTCAGAGAGATGGACTTTAACACTCCAAATGTGCACATCAGTGTGACAATTGCTGAGGACTGGGAAATTCAGATTATAAAACTGTCAGAGTTTATGGAACTGGCAAAGCTGAGCAATTTTGTCAAGGCAAAATGATAACGCTGGAAGCATTATATGAACTTTCCACTAAAACAAGAACAGTCTAAATTGATAATGTATGAATTTTGAAATTAAAAAGGGTCAGTGAGGATGGGGAAAGAATAAAATGGCAATCATTCAAAAGAAAAAGGGCAGAAATCATAATTCTATGTTTTTTTTCCTTTTTTCTTTTCTGTATTCTTTTTTCTTAACCTTCACACACACACAAACACACGCACACACAAACAGAGAGAGAGAGAGAGAGACAGAGACAGAGAGACAGAGAAACAGAGAGACTTTTATTGTATTGAAAAAGTCTAGTAAAAACAATATTTTTAAGAAAGGAAATTTGTCTGCTTACTTGGAGTCAGAGATAAAGGAGGCAATTAGGAAGATTATGTCTATATTTGGTAAATGTCACACTTAGAATCTTGAATAGCCCCATTACTATAGAAGAGCATGGTAGGGAATGAAGCTCAGAGACATAAATAGTGCCCACTTCCTTAATTGTAAGCCAGTTCTTTTTGAAGGAACAGTCAGTAGTACAAAACTTATCGAGAAAAACTCAAGGGCAATGGTGAGTTGCTGACACTTAGTTGCAGTTGTATGGCCACATCCCTCCCTTGTAATATTTTCTTCCTTCCTGCAGTAATTTTTACCTCATCATTTTTCCTTGAGGTGTCAATGCCTCTAACAATTGTGGCACAACATGAAAACACAATATATCAGTGAAGGCAGAAGCTTTGCACAGAATATTGGCCTCAGAATGTAACTCAGCCTGGCCTTTAATTTTCTTGACATGATATTTTAGGGAAAGAAATGAGAAAAGAAAGAAAACAGCGAAGCAGAAGGAACAAACAGAATACATTAGAGTTGAAATAGATATTTGAAGAGACCTTTGAACCTGATAAATATATAGAGAAAAAAAAAACCTCTCTTTTTTTTTCTCTCTTGAAAACTGTCCAAGGTTTAAAGATTTCTGGAAGCTTTATAAGACTTTTATAATTGCTCAGGCTTTTAAAGGCAGACTTGAACTTGGATATTTATGGAAAGATTTCACTTTTGTTCAGTCATGCAGATTCTACTTTTAAAATCTGGTTTAATGGTCTTTTATGGATTCAGCTTTAGATAGCAATGTGTTCTTTTTCAGAAGAAGGTTAATTGTGTTGTAGAGAGTGGTGTGTATTTCCTAAAAAGTAATACAGCAAGCATGAGGGACACAGTGGCTCAATGGCTAAGACGCTGAGGTTGTTGATCAGAGAGGTCGGCAGTTTGGTGGTTCGAATCCCTAGCGTTACAAAATGGAGTGAGCTCCCATTACTTGTCCCAGTTTCTGCCAACCTAGCAGTTTGAAAGCACGTAAAAAATGCAAGTAGAAAAATAGGGACCACCTTTGGTGGGAAAGTAACAGCATTCTGTGCACTTTCGGTGTTTAGCCATGCATGATCACTGAAATGTCTTCAGACAGCGCTGGCTCTTTGGCTTTGAAATGGAGATGAGCACCACCACCTAGAGTCGGGAAAGACTACCAAATATGTGCAAGGGGAACCTTTACTTTTATCTTCAATACAGCAAGCATCCGTATCTATTAGTGAACACTATTTGGATCCAAAGTGAAAAGGTGCATCATATCTGCCATGGGTACATTTGTTGTATCTGTCAATGAGGCTTTAAAGAAAATACTTTTTTCCTGGCCTGGCCTGGCCTGGGAGTGAACTAATCATAGGGCAGTGCAAATATTGTTCAGGACAGCATGCCCTGTCACACCTCTTTAATTCTACCTTCATTAAAAACTGTAATTTCTTGGGATTGCAAAGCTGTCGTGCATAGTTTCTAGAACAAGAAAAAAAATGTGGCTTTTTGAAAGTGCCACTGAGATATACAACAACTGACACTGAATCTGTAACACCTTTCCCACTCTGGATACAAGCATCCGCAAATTTAAAGTATATATGTCTACAAAATGCTTTTTAAAATGAGACAAAGGAGAAGTTGGAAGAAGAAGAAGATGAAGAAGAAGAGAAGTTCTTAGGACAGATTATATCAATAAGGACCTGACACCCATTTCTGGAGTTATACTGGATTGGAGTGCTACATGAGCCATAGTAATTTATTTATTTAACTAACTAACTAACTAACTAATTAACTAACTAACTAACTAATACAGTGGCACCTTGGTATTCAATTGCTTTGAAACTCATCAAATTTGGTATTCACTGCATTTTGATGGGAAAATTTTATCCTGTTACTCATTGTTTGTTTGGTACTCAATGCACATGCTAGAACTTATCAGTGTCAACTGGCTTGTGTTTCACTATTTATTCCTTATAGGAAAATTGTCTTTGGTTCTCATTGCTTTTGGGTATTCATTGTGCCTCTTAGAACCAATTAAAATGAGTACCAAGGTACCACTGTATTTGAAATTATCCTAAGAAACCTCTATGCATCCACCCAGAAGTAATTTCCAATTAATTCAGTGAAGTTTATTTTAGGGTATATGTGATTACCTTACCATTGTTTCTGTAAGTATGTTCTTCAACTTTAATTATATCTATCTATCTATATCTATATATGATATATAGATATAGATACATACATAAACAAAATTATGGAAATTGAATGTAAATTTATAAATAGACTTCCTTGTGGTAAATGAAGATGTTTCCAAGATTCAATACTTTCAAATAATAGATCAGAAAGATAAATAAGTTATTTTTCTAAATAAATTGTTAATGTTAAGCGCACTGAATTTTTCATATTGAAATAGGAGAAATGAGCATTTATTTTTAAGTTTGCCTTATATCTTTTGTCTTTTACATGAGAGCAATAGTATGCCTCTACACAGGAGAAACATGGAAATAGCAACATCCAGTTTAAAGTCTAGTGAAATATTATTTACAGTAATATTATATACAGAAACAAGCAGCTGCATTAAGAAGGATTTATAGGGAGGGAGGCAGGGGGAGAACGGAAGGAAGGAAAAGGAAGGAAGGAAAAGGAAGGAAGGAAGAAAAGAAGAAAGAAAGAAAGAAAGAAAGAAAGAAAGAAAGAAAGAAAGAAAGAAAGATTTGGCTATTGGGATTATAACAAAGTTTTCCAGTTCAGTTTTATAGGGCTCGATCAATTTAAATCATATTATTCCAGTTATCTCAACTACTAGGATCATTAGGGTTAACTGATTTAAAGCCTTTTTTTTAGTCTAGCAGATGGCTAGATTCACCCAAAGTTTAAACTGAAAGAGGAAAAAAAAATCATTCACTAAATTTTTAGAAGTTGAAATACTTTTGCCTGTCCTAGATATCTAGTGATCCCCCAAGAGGAAGGATATATGATAAATGGCCAAATACCCACTGATGTACAAAAAAAAAAACTGGCTATGATGCATGACCTGATTTTAAAACAGAGGCTTTAGAACTATTGCCTTCTCATCTCCTAAAACTGAGTTAAAAATAGTATAATACAAAATTACACTTGAATGTTCATCACTAATAAAAGTAAATTTATGTGGACCTTCTCAAACCTTTGTTCAATTCAGAAGAAACTCTTAAGACTATAATTAAAATATTTTAATGAGATGATAAATGGCATATTTTTCCCATAGGCAGAAACAGGTTTCTCCTTCTAAGTGATGAATAATCATGCTTTTACTTAAACATGGTCCATTAATGGTTCATGTAAACCTGAATCTAATTGCAAGATATGGAAAAGTTTCAGTGTTTATTGAGTCTAATCAGGTACAATATGGCAAATAAAGCTGAGGACTATACAGGAAATTGCCAACAAATTGCAGCCAAGCAAAAGCAGCATTAATTTGGGAGGGGATGGATTCAAGATACATGGACAATTTTCTGCATTTCTACATTTCTACTTGATTGCCACTAAATTGTTAATACATTTGTTGGTCTTATGTTAATAAATGCCATCCAAATGCATATAATTGCAGCATTCTTCTGTGTGACAACCAGGATGGCCATTTCTATGATATGTTTTCTACAAGCTGGTATCACGTCCAACCTAACAAAAATTCTCAATAATGTAGATAGAATCCTCCCCCCCCCCCCATCTTAAGCATTTTAGTTAAAGTTGATAAGCAACTTTATTAAAAAGGAAGCAGTGCAAAACTCTGGTTCAGATTCCAGCTGTGGGATAAAAAGCTATATACTGAGTGCTCATCTACCCCGATGCCTGTGTTAAACACAATTAGAATACTTCAGCTTGCTGGTCTCTGAAGACCTACATGGTTATTGAATAATGGTGTGAATTGAAGCTCTGAAAGCACTACCCGTGATGTTTTCTCTAGTGGGAGACATTACAGCATGGGTCAGAAGTATTTTCCATCAAGAAAACAGCATATGGGAAAAGGGCTAATTCCCACCCCAACAGGTCTTGATTTGAGTATTTTCACAATCTATTTGACTTGCATTTGAAGAAATTTAAAGAGGCGGAAAATCAGATTATGGATCTTCTATAGCAGGGTTTGCTAAACTTGGCAACTTTAAGACTTGTGAACTTCAACTTTTAAAATTCCCCAGCTGGACTTGGTTGCTGGGGGAATTCTTGAAGGAAGTCCACAAGTTTTAAAGTTGCCAAAGTTGGAAAGCCTTGTTTTATAGTCTGTTGAAGTGATATCCTTGATTTAAAATTTATCATGCAAAAAGGTGCAAGGAGTCCTTCCCTTCTGTACAGTTGTGCTGATAACAGAAGCTGGTTTTCACAAATATAATTTAATTACTTGCTTTGGGGAACTTTGTAGAGTTTGTATGAAAAGGCTTTCAGGCAAGATGAAATATTACTAGGGCAGGCTAAGTTTAGGATCACACAGAAATGTTGTATGCCACAGAGTCTTAGGTTTACTTGTGAGAGGACTGCAATTTGAGAAAGGGCACAAGATTTCCATTCTACTCATATGGCAAGTTTTGCATCTAAAGGTATCACCTGAATTGGATTGTCCCTTTAGATTGAATTGGATTTGTTCTTTACTGCTACACTACAATCCAGTATGGTCGCATAATGCATAGCTAAAGTATGGAAGGGAAGAACTGACAGTGGTGACTAGTTTTGATGGCTTTTGGGTACTTTCTGCAGAGGTATAGTAGAGAACTATTTTCCTTGTGTTCTGACTGAGTGGTGGCTGAACTGTGTGATACAAATAAAGAAGAGCTTGATTCAAGTGTTATAACACCACATTTTTCAAAAATGAATTTGTCAGGACTCATAATGTTTGGAGTGTTCATAAGCATATGAGTAGAACAAGATTAGACATATTCCATTATGATGCCAAAGAATGGACAGGATGAGTAGGAGATATCAGAAAACTTGAGGACATTTTTTCCTTCTCAATTCTTTCATGGGCTTCTGAGTTCTGAAATAGCTTAAAAATACACAGAATCTTTATTAAGACTGCAGCTTTGGTTTATAAACAAAACTACCCAATGTAATTTTTGTGCTGTCACCCAAAAAATAAGTGATTATTTATGTCACCCACACTAGGCTTTTGACAACTAATTTATTTTTTTCCATGTACCATGGTTGCAGTTTAAAATTGCAGTTTGCTATTATTATTTTTAAAAAGTATTTTTATTATGCTGAGCATTTACAAAATAAGCAGCCTTGAAATACTTCTTGATCAGGCTGATATTACCATAAAAAGGAATTTGATGGTTTTCATGCAAAATATTTTAGCATGGATTAACTGTTCATCTACAACAAGCCAAATACTTAAGTTAGTAGTTTATAATGGAGTTGATTCTATTATACTTCTAAAAATTATTCATAAAAGGCTATATTCATATATTTAGCACTGGAATTTATAAACCTTCTACCATTGATAGAAGTAAATAATATAATCCAACATATAGCCAAGTAGGGTTATATCAATAGTATTATTTGTATTAAAGCACATAATAGTAAGAAGGCAATTTAAGAATAAAGGAATAATAGAAGTGCCATCTATTATATTAGAGCATCAGTCCATCTAGTTCACTACTGTATAGATGACTGATTTGAAATTGCTTCGCCAAGTTTACATTTTCTCCAGCTTTGATGAAATGCCATTACTGAACTTAGTATTTTCACGTGGAAGCATTTTCTGTAGTAGGCTCAAGCAACTTTTTTAATGCAAAGATTCAGTTCAAAGCCTATTTGATTGAATTTTTAAATTAAACCAACATTCCAGATTGAAATTGAAAGTTTAACTAGGCTTGTGTGCCCTGTGAATAATGCCAAGGATGTATAATATCACTGAATGGTCCAGGTATTGATGGCTTTGATCATGTTTCCATTGTTCAATTTTGTCTTAAGCAATTTATTCATTCTTTGAGTGTATTCTTTGTTAATGACATTTTAACTTGTCCATGATTGATGTTATCCAACTATAAAATGTTCAAATACATGTAGGCTTCTCCTGATGGATTATTTTTGTTGCATTAATGGAGGAGACTATTTATAATTCAGGGTTGAATTTTGGGATCCTGGGTGCTCTCTGAGCTTGGTTGTTTTCTTAAAGACATTTCTTTGTCCAGCTAGATAACATCATCACTGTATTGTTACTTAGTTTGGTAATGAAATGTCTGCAAGAAAACAACCAATTTCAGAGAACACTATTGTTTTTGTTTAGCATTCCAGAGAACAGTATTGATTTTAGTGGCAGTAGGAGACATCTAAGAGGCACATGATTCAATTTTTTATCTTTTATCATTCCTATCTCTCAATGATTGCAACTCCTTATTTTAAGAGTTAATTCCAGGCCTTTTAAAAATAATTATGAGGGCTTAAGAATTTGAATGGAAATAGGACATCTCTGAACTACTCCAGTCCCATAGACTCCCCATAAAATTATGGAAAAAAACAATCTTACAAAACAGCAATTTGAGCTGAATTATTAAAATAAAATAAAAAAGCAATAAAGTTTGGAATGGATTAAAAAAAACAGCTGTACATATTTTTCCATGATATCAACAGATGGTTTCTTGAAGTCTTCTAGAAGATTGGGAGGTTGAGCTGAATTGCAGCCTGCAACTTCTCAAACTTTGTCCTTTCTAATTATTCACTCTGTTAATGATTAATTAATTATGGTATTGCTTTTGTCAGATAGCAGATTGTTTATATTTTTGTTACCTAATCCAGCTGTGTAAAAGTCAGATATACAAGTTGTAATGAGCCATGCACTTTATCTGACTCCTTCTAACATAGTAGTGTTCTTCAGAGACTGTAGTATAGTTTATCAGTTTAGAGAGATACAATTTCCCATTGTGCTCTGATAATGTTCAAGTTGAAAGTCAGATGTATTGCAAACGTTTGACTTTTCAAATTCTCTCATAATAATACAAGGAAAATTACTTCAGTTACCAAGCCTTCAACTGAAAGCAATCTTCAGAGAGTTTTTTTTTAATTCATCCATATGGCTGTCATTACTATGTGCAGTATAATATACTGATCCAATAATAAACTAAATATTTTATTTTTGATAACATAATCATATATTGTAAATTGATGTTTATGAACAATTACAAATAGAGAAATCTATTAAATAATCAATTATTCATCCTCCAGGGTATGTTTTAACTCTCTCTTTTGCATTGTGAAAGTTTGCTGTGTTGGATGAATCATACAAATAAATTTACCAAATTTACAATCAAAATTGCAAGAGCCTTATTAATGCAGGGATGAAAGGAGCACAGCCATAAGCTCTTCAGACAAGCAAAATATTGTTACAGCTCACATCATAAGATTTGTGATACGATATGTACCTTGAGGATTCAATACTGCATTCAGAGAAGAGATTGAATTCTAGCTAATGAGAGTTCCAGTTAATGGAAACGACTCTGTTTTCTTTGATAGTACAATAAAGTCAAAATAACACTGGGACCATAAAGGTAGATCATGTGTTTCTATCTTCAGTTAACTGGGTTTCATCATTAGTGACTATCACACTCATAAATATTTCCCATTTATCAGCTTTCAAGATTGGCCTTCAGGACGAAGAAGAGGGAATCATGATATCTCTTTATAAAGCTTATGGGATAATGTATATGTTATATTTCTTAGGTGGATGGCCACGTAAAATGTTTTACCATATTTCATAATATCACAGACAGCAGTTCACAGATAACAATAAGTAATAACATCGCTGATAGCAGCTTTTGATAGCATGTAGCTGCTTACCCCAGCTGCTATTAAGAGCATTCAAAGGTTATCTGGAATGATATAATCTGCCATATCTAATAACAAGCTTTATACCTAGCTTATCTTGACCACCAGCTGTTTTATAGGTTATCAAAGAAGAACCTTTTCTATCTAAGATTCCTTTATTATTAACAGGTATAAATGCATGAATCCAATTTGCTCTAGAGGGTGCAAGCATACAGTACATTTTCCTCTTCCTTGGTTTATACAGAGAGAGATCAGAAATAAATGCTGGCCCACATGCTTTTAAAAAAAAAGAAAAGATCTGAAGTCCTATTCTGATATCTCCTATTAAATGGATTACATGGCAAAAGAGAATTGTTCTTGAACTTAGCTATTATGAATGAACTCGGTGTCTAAAAGTATTTTGATGCCCAAAATACAGAAAACATCTTCTCACATGCTGCTTTAAATATTCAAGATATTGTTTTGTAAATGTTGCATCCTTAAATTCCTTAGTATTTCTGACATTTATTATTTGGTATGAATATAGGACTGTATTTACACCCATTCTCACAATCATCGAATTTACACCGGTACTATTTCATGCTAAGAAGGATATGAGATGTACTATGTCTACTTTCAAAACTCCATTATGAACTTTAAAATTAGATCAGTAATTTTATGAAAATTCCCCCTTCCCTTTTCACTTCCACCACTGATATCATCCAAGGGGCTCTCATAACTTAGTAAGGATTCATCAGAATAACTACAGTATAATTGTTTGTGATTGTCTATTGAGAACTAATATGGATTTAAAGCAGCATGATTTAATCTGAATTAGTGATTCAAAATTCAGAAGCAATATGATTCAAGACTGAGATTCAATTTCATTTTTTTTTCAAAATGCCCTTAGTCTATCAGTGGGAAAGTAATATTTGCAGCTGCTTCCTAGCACTACAGGGTACATGGCTTATCTGGAGCATACATATAATTTTAGGATTCTGTGATAAAGGTTAATCTTTATACACAAAGTAAAGTAAGTTCATACTTTGAGATAGTACCACTTGGAAACTTACGGGCGATCAGAGGCTAGATTGTTTGAAAATGCATGCTAGTAGTATATTAAAAATTACTGGATTTCACAATTTTAGTCCAGGTGAATTAAACTTCTAAATAACTATCAATGTGTGTTCCAGGTGATTCTAAGCCCACAGTTTTTATTTAAATAGACAAACATTATTGTTGAGGTGGATAAGAACATCAGAAAAAAGAAATGGAATACCCCTTACTAAGAAACCAGTATTTAATGTCTTGAAAAATATTGTGCTTTTTAATGAGATTAATTCAACACAAAACCACATTAATGGATGCTACAAGTGTTATCTTTAGAAATTGATTTTCAATTTATTTATGCTAGAAATATAAAGTGATTAACACATGCATATAGAGCATGGCTGCTTCACAATGTGGTTCTATGTTGGTCTAATAAACCTCATTTTAGGAAAAGCAGTATGATTTAAGGATGTTTCGACTCACAATAAGGTAAAGGTAAAGATTCCCCTCGCACATATGTGCTAGTCATTTCCAACTCTAAGGGGCAGTGCTCATCTCTGTTTCAAAGCTGAAGAGCCAGCACTGTCGAAATATTTCTCTGTGGTCATGTGGCCGGCATGACTAAATACTGAAGGCACATGGAACACTATTATCTTTCCACCAAAGATAGTTCCTATTTTTCTACTTGCATTTTTACATGCTTTAGAATTGCTAGGTTGGCAGAAGCTGGGATAAGCAATGGGAGCTCAGTCCGTTATGCAGCACTAGGGATTCAAACTGCGGAACTGCTGACCTTTCTGATTGACAAATTCAGAGTCCTAGCCACTGAGCCACCACGTCCCATGACATATTCAACTAACAATATATACCCCCAAAATGGGAATGTATCAGTATATGACGAGTGATGGATTTCTTGAGCGTGAGGTGTAGCAAAAGATTATTCTGTTGTAATGGAAAGAGTTGTGGTGTAGAAAATAAATTTAGCAAACAAAATGCAGGTTAAAATCTTCATTCATTTATTTCCACCCTCTGTCCTTTGGACATGACTTGGGTCAAATCCTACTCATCTCTTTGCTTAATCCTTTCACACCCAAATCTGTCCTCCCTGCTACAAAAGAAAGCCCCTCTGCACACTCATGTGAGCCAATGAAAAGAAGCCTGTTCATGACTGGCTCTATTAATGCAATTAGCAATAAACCAAATGACCCCAACATTCCATCCTCAATCAGCCTAACCATCTCAATGTTCTATCTCCTTGGCAGTGGACTTTCCAGTTCTGCTTTTTCTCATGCAAGAGCCACTTTGTCTAACAATAGAAATAAACCCAAGTGCAAGTTCAAGGACCTGCTTTGTCTTCCTCAAAAGTTGTCAGCAAATTAGATCCCTAGAATTTCCTATCTTATAGCTTTCAACTTCCATTAAAAAAAATCATTGCTATTCTATTGTTTAGGCTCCCTCTTTCTTGTAAAACAGGAACCCAATAAATAATAAACAATGCAATAAATTTGTTTCTTATCCTCAGTATTGTGCTTCGTACTTCTTAATTTTCCACAGCAGACTGTATCATCCTACAGTCTTGGATGCACTGCATATATTTGGTCTCTCTTTTTGAGCTGCTTCTCCATTTAAACAAAATGAAAAGATCAATATTGTTTGGTTCAAGGAAGATTCAGTGCTGTATTTTACAATGGAGTTGTTAGGAACATGAATATCCTCTTTTATTTGCAGTGATGTTAAAAGTTCTCCAAACGAAGAAGGCAATTTGCTACTTTTGATCACCTTCAAATGCAACTTGAACAGCCCAAAATAAACTTTTGATGTTTTAGTTTTGATGTCTAAATCCTATAAGCAACTAAGAGTTTGAATTTGATGGGGCAGATGTATCATTAATAAATACAATAAATCCATTTGCTTCCATACTCTGAAAATTTGATTTAAAGGTTATGAGAACATGTTTGGATTGAATCCACTCTGAATTGAATCATCCTTTCAAAGATGTGCATAGTCCAATTCTAGTGTTGTTGAGCTTTCAAACTCTTGAAACATAGGCAATTTCTCCAAATGCTAATGTTCTCTAACATTCTGTTAATATAATAACAGTCCAAGTAAACTGGAACAGTAATGATTCTTCTCCAGTATCTGAGACTGCTTTCATTTCTGAATAAATTGAAAACAGCTTGAAAACCTGAAATGTAATTGAATCATCACATACATCCACAATTTACAATTTTAATATTATCACTTATTGTACATGCCCTGTGTTAGAGAAGACAGTAAGCTATTCCTTTTCTGAATACAATGTCTTTGTTACATTCAAGGAACATACACACAAACACATACACACCACACCCTTTTAAATTTTTGTAGAGGTATGCCTTCAAGTCCATGTAAATATAAGCCTGTTGTTAGCTCAATGATTTAAAATGTAATAACCAGAACACATTGGGAACAATGCATGTTATTTGTATGTTAACAAAAAAGCAAATGACATTGGCGGAGCCCCTTCAAGTATCACCCTCACTGTAATGGAATTGACTGATTGCTCATTGTTATGCCTACAACTGCAGATGGAATCCAATTATCTATACAAAGCATTGGGGATTTGAAGGTGCAACCAGAATACCTAATAATTTACAAGATGGATTCTCATACTCCTTAGCAAAACAATAGCACCTAACATTGTTCCTTTCATTGAGTATATAAAAGAATGTGATTGTGTTTTTTCCAAAGCACATATTCAACCTAATTATTCTCTATTTCCTGATTTCAGTAAAACAGGAACATTTCAGGTACACAGAATGGAAAGAGGTCAACTGAGAAAGCACCATTTATATGTCCAATGTTCCATTCTGAAGGGGCTCACTCAGGGTATGGTACCATAATGCTTGTTGCAAAAACATATCTATATACTGCTAAAAATCTCATTGTCATGGATAAAATAGTGTATCATAGGGCAACAATTTTAGAATTTGGTTCTTCAACTTGGTTTACAGAATGCATTCAAAATTTGGAACCCATAATTCCTGAGGGAATGAAATTTGGGAATGTTGTGGCCACTTCAGTATACTAGCTCCTGAAGTGTTGGGATGCTTTTGTGGTCACATGATCTTCATTTTCAACATTCCATGACAGTTACTCTAGCAATCCCTCACTTTCTCCCCCACCCAGCAGTAATCACTTGCCTGCCTGCTTGAAAGGAAAGGAGAGAGGAAAGAAGGAAGGAAAGATTTGTTTATGCTACCTGCCAGTTTTCCACAAAAAAAACTCAGTGGGGTGGTTGACAGGAAGTTGGAAATTGTCTTGCTCTCACTGCTGTTTTGCCTTGTCTTCATTCAGTTTCCCTGTTTAGGTAAGGAAATACCTTTGAAACAATAACCCAATAGGGTGTAGGTTGTATAGTTGATCCTAAAAAATAGCTACTGTTGATCACAAGATTTTGCTGGCATCAAGGGACTCTACCCTGCCTATAATAAGATAGGAAGCCTGACTGACAACTGAGCCTAAGCTAACACTGAGTTTGCTATTTATGTATTGTTCCCCTGCTGTAAAGTAACATGTCTTCCAAGACTGCTTGATCTGATTGCTACCATAGCAGTCAATACATTGGATTGCATTTGAGTATTGTTCCCCACTTGCATATCAATTGCAATTACCTTGTTTATAGAGGATCCTGGAAAACATCCTTTTCTAAAAAGGGCTATTAGGTAGTATTTGGTGGACACAATAAGGGGAAGTCAACTATTTCTTTCTTTCTTTCTTTTTATTGCATGAATCACCACTATGTACTAGGTTCAAACATCAAGTTGTAACAAGATCTGGTCAGACTAAAGATGAATCTTTTCCCAGTAGGCATCTAGGAATCCAGTCAGCTGCTTCATCTCCATAAGCTTTTTGCTATACCAAGAAGCAAAAACAAATCTATCCATAAGTACAGACTGCTGCGGTGGAAACTGTTCCACAATTCCAGACACTCTATCATTCCAATGAATGACCAGAATTCTTGTTTTCATATAGAGGCTGCTTAGATGATAGTGGTAGTTATAGCAGAGAATATTCAGATACTCTACAGCATTTTTTATTATTATTGCAATAGAGGTGTTGAAGGGACACTTTTAACCAGCTGAAGGCTCTGAAGATACATCTGGGCTGGCTTTCAGCTTTGCAAACAATGAAAATTCTTCAAAACCACTTTAAGCATACCCTAGTTAGAATGCCACCTTTCCTTTTTTTTTCATTCTCCTATATTTTTATGTTTTTCCATTCTGCCTTACCTTTCCATTTCTCTAAACAACTTTTCAAATGAAGACTGTAAGACTCCATCTTTAGAATGGCCACAGTCTTCCATTTCTCAAAAAACACTAAATTTATGTTTTACGCTATAAAACTATAATATTTTCTACTAAAATATTTCTAATTTATTCCCTTTAAATGTACATAACTTAGAAAAATTGCAATTTCTTATTATTCTATGTCCACCTGTGTCATTCAATAGAAAATTCAATCATCATTTTACCAGTAACATTTTGGAAGCAAGTTTAGAGAATAAGGAAGATGAGTTTGACAGAAATATGCAAGAAATGTTACCAAGGCAAAGGGAAGTGAAACTTTTAAGCCTTCTTTGCCTAGATAATGATCGTTGCATAATTACATCAAGGTCATCTTCCTTAGTATCTATAGCAAGAATCCCTTTGACAAAGGGGAACATTTCTAAAATTGAAGAGGTTGTGAATAGATTATGGTCCACTCATAAATGGCATTTAATTTTTAACCCTTTGAGGCCTACATAGTTCTCTGACACACACACCCCACTTTCTCCCCTTGTCACAGTGCGCTAGATGTGGCTAGGGTATTCTGTGAGCAGCCTTGATCAGTAATTTGTTAATCATAGGCAAACATCCATAGCCAGCTGGGGTATACACTGCCATCCATCTGTTTTCCAGGAACACAAGGTTGTAGCTGGGGACAGCTGAGACTTATTAGCAGCTAAAACTTGCCAATGGTGGGACATAAATACAAAGAACATATAAAATTCAGTATTCCAAACTTGACCCAGTCCTCTAATTTCCATTTCTGGTAACACTTCAGTTACAGCTGGTGACTTTCATAAAGGCAATTCTGCCATACCAGACCAACTGCAGATTGGCAAACTCCAAATGCCAATTTCATGAAATTCACAAAACTCACTCAAAAATGAAGCACTTGCAGTCCCTTGGCTCAATTTGTACTACTTAATGATTGTCTGACCAAGATCTCATATACAGTAAAAACAACAATAACAACAACTCTGTTTGAGTAACTTCCAATAGTAGAGACTTGAATCAAGCAAGGATTCCCAGGGACTGCATTCCTTTACAGGCAGGGGTGCCTCCCCCAAATCAGCTTCCTATCTTGGGTATATAGCTATACACCACTTCATAGTGGTTTACAGCCCTCTCTAAGCAGTTTACAAGGTTAGTATATGCCGCCAACAATCTAGGTCCCCATTTTATCGACACTGGAAGGATAGAAGACTGAGTCAACATTGAGCCAGTGAGAATTGAACTGCTGGCAGTTGGCAGAATAAGTCTGTATTACTGCATTCTAACTGCTGCACTTCCGTGACTCAATATGACAGAAAACTAAAAAAAAAAAAAAATTCTCAACTATTATAAAAAATCCAACAATCATTTCATTAAAGTTAGCAAATTCCAGTGAGTGTCTGTTTTTTTGCATAATCTTCTTGTGCTTAAACAAGCCCAATACAAGAGCACCAAGGTTAATAAATCTTATGTATAAACTTGAACAAAGATAGTGTAATCATCTGCATATAGTAACAGGAACCCCACCCCCCCGTCATTCATAAAAAAAATGTTTTATAGCAGATAAGACTATAAAATAGTTTTTTAAAACTATTTTATAGTTTATCTGCTATAAAACAAATTTTAAAAGAGGAGAAATGGGGTATTTTTCACATAAGTGTGAAGATGTTTCAGATATTCTCTAATTGGTATTCTAACAAGCTATCTCTTTGACATTTATGTGGAAGGTGGGAAGAGGTAAAATGAAAGCCACATATCCTTGAATATGCTGTGAAAGAAATAGTATTTTCATAATTCACAACATTGAGGCAGTAAAATTCCATTTTAAATAAGCATCAACAAATATATAACTAAAGAAATATACAATGGGAATAAAATTATACGTGTAAAACAAAACCATAGAAAGACATAACAAATCATGCTCAATTCTTTTTTCTTTTATTCAAAATATTAAACTACAAAGTTAAAAACTGTGCAATAATAAAAATACAGAAAATGTATGTCATGCCCCAGCATATAATTTTTATATACTGTTAGTTTAGTATAAACTAGTTTCTCTCTAGCCCCATCTAGTGGTGGGAGGGACAAATATGATCCAACATATGATCTTTTTATACAGTTGTTGCTCTCTAGCCCCATCTAGTGGCCGGAGAGACAAATATCAAGTATATTGATTGAAGCTGACCCCACTTCTTTACTCATCAGCCCACACTCTCCAAACAAGTGTACTCTGGGAAGCCAGACTCCATTTCTTTTAGCAGTTGGAGAAGACAGAAGCACAAAGAATCCATCTTGAGGGCGGGGCCGATGCTGTGATGAGACGACGTGCAATCTCAAAGCTCTGAGATCGCAGTCGACACTTTTATTACTGGGGGTGCCAACAGACCTAAATCATCCCGAAGAGATGGTGAATAGGAAGATTATGTCTTGCTGATCTCGGGGATATCGCAAAATCTCTGAAAGAAGCAAGAAAAGATCTTCGAGCCAGTAATAAAAATTCCAGTCGACTGACAAAATCAAGGCGGCCCCAAAATGGAATGATGTGGAAAGAAAAAGTGTTTTCAGATGGTGAGAAATTTTTATTGTTTTTAAAAAATGAACTGCCTATAAAACCTAAAATCCAACTTAAATTAAAGAATAGAAGAACTTAGTGGCGAATTTGATCTTTGTAATGGTTCTGAACAGTGGTTCTCTTACTTTTTAAATACTATTTACATGGATTGAATCTAAGCAAACCTTTTTTAAATGGATGGATTAAGCTTTCTTCTTCTAACATTTCTTTGTGACTTTATGCAAGCTATAGATTGATTGTTTTGACTCCGGCATTGCAAGGTTTTACTGCTTGGCTGTTTGGCTTAAGATCTGATAAGATTCCACAGCTGTCCCTTTGAAGTTTGTTTTCATTTAGAGAGAGCTTGTGAATGTATGTTTTAATCCTGCTGACCTTCTAAAAAAAAACAACTGTGTATGAATATGGCATACACTGAGTCTTTGAATTTGCAAGGAATATTTTCAGAACTGCAAAAATTATTAAATACAGAGGAAAAAATCGAGAGAAAATTGGAATATTTGGAGCATCTAACAATAAAATATGATGAAAAAATTGAGGATGGTTTTCTAATACAAAATAAGAGATTGAAACTCAAAAAACTGAAATGGAAGACGAATATAAAGAGATTAAACCTGTTGATATTTATGGCAATTGGCTTACTTCTGAAAAAAAGAAATAATGGAATATTGAAAGAAGAATTAAATGGAGAGAAATTTATTTGAAAGGACAGGACGTAGAAAAGAAGTAAACATTAAAGACTCTATAGACTATGAAATACTATTTGCAAAATATTTGATAACACTGCTGATAATTCAAGACAAGGTGAACAAGGAAGCAGAAAGAGGGTGTCAAGACTACATGAGAGATATTGCAAGCAAGGAGCTTCTAAGAGGAGTCCATACAGATTTGATCAAGAGGATGTTTGGAGGACTGGATCCACAAATGGCAGAAGACAGTGGATTGTTTTGCTATTGGAAAGATACAGGTTGATAGATGGAAGATTATAATTTAAAACTAGCTAAACTTAGCTAGTTAAATTTAGTGACAATAGGTATAGTTAAATAAAAATTGATAATGATAGTAAGGTATACAATGTGTAGTGTTATGATAAGTAATAATTGGATATGAATATTGAATGTTATCCGTGAAGGGAAGGCTAGAAATCCTTTTGGACTATATATAAAGGTTATTAATAATAATAACAATAAAAAGAACAAAATTAGCCAAAGCTAAGTTTTAATTATTAGGGCAAAAATGTTATGATATAGGATATAGTTAAATACAGAAAGGACAATGATAATAAAATATATACATGTACGGGTATAATATAAGGGAATTTGATGTAAATGGTAAACAGGGATGTGGAAAGGAGGATTAGAAAATTTTGGTATTAAATATTATGGATGTTTAGCTAGAATAGGATATGAGGATTTAATGAATAGAGGATTTTATAAATAAATAAATGAAATGCCAGTAGGTGATTATGTATTAAATCTTTATATATGTTATGATGAAGGACGTTTAAAAGTCATAGTCAAATAAAAGTGGAGGTATGATGATGGTAATATAATAAATATCTGAGTTAAGATATTAGAGTTAATATGAATTATATTTGATGACGTTGGAAGAGATGCACAAAAGCCTTTTGTAACCAACTGATACACTTTCTACAGTATGTAAAGAAGGAGGATTTGTATGTTTGTTTTGAAAATAAATACATATTTTTTAAAAAATAAGAATCCATCTTAATCTGTGGCACATGGTCATCCAAGGACAAACCCACATCCCACACACACAGCATCGCTGATGAGATTTAAATTACTTGTGTTTATTCATTGTTATCTTCAGCAGTAACTCAATACTGTCTATCTTGTATTTGGTTCTCATTGTATGTATTCATATTTTCCCCAGTTTCACAATATCCTGTTCTTTCAATAAAGCATTCAGATCTACGCAAATGGTCTGTTTTATTGGAGGAAGGTGAGTTTAGCTGCATGTCGAGCTGCACACAACTAACATGTAGTGAGGAAAGAACAACACTCTAGCAATGCAACTATTTTATAAGCTCCATATTTTCTTGAGATCCCCAAATCTAATGGTACATCCAAGTTTAAACGTCCTTCCAAAAGCCTGGAAGCCTTAGGCCAATCTCATCTTGGGGAAAATGATGTTCCAGTGGGTGGTTGCAACAAAAAGCTTTCCTTCTGGGTCCTGCCGAATAAAGCTCTGGGATCTGTGGTACCCATAACATGCCCTTTTTGCTGGACTCGATGTAGATGTAATTGTGGAAACACCAATAATTATCTTCAAGTAATTTGGACTATAACATTCTTGGTTCCTCAATGTCTTGGTGGCTTTTGACACCCTCAAACATTGTACCTATATGGACCCATTAGGGTTTAGAGTACAGAGCACGACCTTGCAGTAGTCTTTCCCCTGTCAGGGTTCCAAGTAACGAACCCATAAAAAGTAGAACTTCAGGCCAGGCAAATTCCTCAAAGAACACTTTTATTGGATGCATCATATTGGCATGACTGGTGAAAGCCAACTCTAAAAGTTCCTGTGGCTTTCACCTAATTAAAAAAAAAAAAGTTTTCCTTTTCCTTCCAAGTCACTGGTCATGCTATCCAATCCAGATGCTGGCTGGTTGCTGGGTTAATTCACTCCTCCTTTGGCCAGTCAACTATGAGAATGACCTTAGTTCTCACAGGAAAGTTTTATTGTTTTGGCTACAAAGCCCCATTTAACTATTTCCTCCCTCTCTCTGTTGTGCAGCAACCCTGAAGCCTCCAAGATGGCACCAGCCAGGTTCACTTCAAAGTTGATATGCCCTTTCTTAACAGTTGGTTCCAATTGTAGATAATGGGAAGGGAGATATATACCTGGAATTACTTGATCATGTTTCTCAGCATGCTGAGTTGAATTTGCTAAACTCCAAATGCCAATTTCATGAAATTCACAAAACTCACTCAGAAATGAAGCACTTGCAGTCCTTTGGCTCAATTTGTACTACTTAATGATTGTCTGACCAAGATCTCATATACAGTAAAAACAACAATAACAACAACTCTGTTTGAATAATGTCCAATAGTAGAGACTTGAATCAAGCAAGGATTCCCAGGGACTGCATTCCTTTACAGGCAGGGGTGCCTCCCCCAAATCAGCTTCCTATCTTGGGTATATAGCTATACACCACTTCATAGTGGTTTACAGCCCTCTCTAAGCAGTTTACAAGGTTAGTATATGCCGCCAACAATCTAGGTTCCCATTTTATCCACACTGGAAGGATAGAAGACTGAGTCAACATTGAGCCAGTGAGAATTGAACTGCTGGCAGTTGGCAGAATAAGTCTGTATTACTGCATTCTAACTGCTGCACTTCCGTGGCTCAATATGACAGAAAACTAAAAAAAATAAAAAATAAATCTCAACTATTATAAAAAATCCAACAATCATTTCATTAAAGTTAGCAAATTCCAGTGAGTGTCTGTTTTTTTGCATAATCTTCTTGTGCTTAAAGAAGCCAAATACAAGAGCACCAAGGTTAATAAATCTTATGTATAAACTTGAACAAAGATAGTGTAATCATCTGCATATAGTAACATAAAAAAATATTTTATAGCAGATAAGACTATAAAATAGTTTTAAAAAACTATTTTATAGTTTATTTGCTATAAAACAATTTTTAAAAGAGGGGAAATGGGATATTTTTCACATAAGTGTGAAGTTGTTTCAGATATTCTCTAATTGGTATTCTAACAAGCTATCTATGTGACATTTATGTGGAAGGTGGGAAGAGGTAAAATGAAAGCCACATATCCTTGAATATGCTGTGAAAGATATATCATTTTCATAATTCACAACATTGAGGCAGTAAAATTCCATTTTAAATAAGCATCAACAAATATATAACTAAAGAAATATACAACGGGAATAAGATTATACGTGTAAAACAAAACCATAGAAAGGCATAACAAATCATGCTCAATTCTTTTTTCTTTTATTCAAAATATTAAACTACAAAGTTAAAAACTATGCAATAATAAAAATACAGAAAATGTATGTCATGCCCCAGCATATATTTTTATATACTGTTAGTTTAGTATAAACTAGTTTCTCTCTAGCCCCATCTAGTGGCGGGAGGGACAAATATGATCCAACATATGATCTTTTTATACTGTTGTTGCTCTCTAGCCCCATCTAGTGGCCGGAGAGACAAATACCAAGTATATTGATTGAAGCTGACCCCACTTCTTTACTCATCAGCCCACACTCTCCAAAGAAGTGTACTCTGGGAAGCCAGACTCCATTTCCTTTAGCAGTTGGAGAAGACAGAAGCACAAAGAAGAATCCATCTTGAAGGTGGGGCATATGCTGTGATGAGACGACGTGCAATCTCAAAGTTCTGAGATCGCAGTCGACACTTTTATTACTGGGGGGGTGCCAACGGACCTAAATCATCCCAAAGAGATGGTGAATAGGAAGATTATGTCTTGCTGATCTCGGGGATATCACAAAATCTCCGAAAGAAGCAAGAAAAGATCTTCGAGCCAGTAATAAAAATTCCTGTCAAGACTGACAAAATCAAGGCGGACCCAAAATGGAATGATGTGGAAAGAAAAAGTGTTTTCAGCTGGTGAGAAACTTTTATTGTTTTTTAAAAAACGAACTGCCTATAAAACCTAAAATCCAACTTAAATTAAAGAATAGAAGAATTTAGCGACAAATTTGGTCTTTGTAATGGTTCTGGACAGTGGTTATCTTACTTTTTAAATGCTATTTACATGGATTGAATCTAAGCAAACCTTTTTTAAATGGATGGATTAAGCTTTCTTCTTCTAACATTTCTTTGTGACTTTATGCAAGCTACAGATTGACTGTTTTGACTCCGGCATTGCAAGGTTTTACTGCTTCGCTTTGGCTTAAGATCTGATAAGATTCCACAGCTGTCCCTTTGAAGTTTGTTTTTGCTTACAGAGAGCTTATGAATGTATGTTTTAATCCTGCTGACCTTCTAAGAAAAAAACCAACTGTGTATGATTAGATTAGATTAGATTACTTTATTTGTATGCCGCCCTTTTCCCTGAGGGGACTCAGGGCGGCTCACAATTCAAGGGGAAGGGAAGGACAAACAAGTTACAAACATGAAGACAATACATCGTTAAAAAGCGCAACAGTCATACTATTCGAGTGGGGTTGAAGTCTTTAGCCCCAGGCCTGTCGGGACAGCCAGGTTTTAAGGGCTACGCGGAAGGTCTGGAGGGTGGTGAGGGTACGAATCTCCACGGGGAGTTCGTTCCAAAGGGTCGGAGCAGCCACCGAGAAGGCTCTCCTCCGGGTGGTTGCCAGTCGACATTGGCCGGCTGATGGGATTCGGAGGAGGCCTAATCTATGGGATCTTATTGGCCTAGTGGAGATAATTGGCAGTAGGCAGTCTCTCAAGTACCCATGAATATGGCGTATGCTGAGTCTTTGAATTTGCAAGGGATATTTTCAGAACTGCAAAAATTATTAAATACAGAGGAAAAAATCGAGAGAAAATTGGAATATTTGGAGCATCTAACAATAAAATATGATGAAAAAATTGAGGATGTTTTTCAAATACAAAATAAGGAGATTGAAACTCAAAAAACTGAAATGGAAGACGAATATAAAGAGATTAAACCTGTTGATATTTATGGCAATTGGCTTATTTCTGAAAAAAAGAAATAATGGAATATTAAAAGAGGAATTAAATGGAGAGAAATTTATTTCAAAGGACAGGACGTAGAAGAAGAAGTAAACATTAAAGAATCTATGGACTATAAAATACTATTTGCAAAATATTTGATAACACTGCTGATAATTAAAGACAAGCTGAACAAGGAAACAGAAAGAGGGTGTCAAGACTACATGAGAGATATTACAAGCAAGGAGCTGCTAAGAGGAGTCCATACAGATTTGATCAAGAGGATGTTTGGAGGACTGGATCCACAAATGGTAGAAGACATTGGATTGTTTTGCTATTGGAAAGATACAGGTTGATAGATGGAAGATTATAATTTAAAAGTAGCTAAACTTAGTTAAAATTAGTGACAATAGGTATAGTTAAATAAAAATTGATAATGATAGTAAGGTATACAATGTGTAGTGTTATGATAAGTAATAATTGGATATGAATATTGAATGTTATCCATGAAGGGAAGGCTAGAAATCCTTTTGGACTATATATAAAGGTTATTAATAATAATAACTATAAAAAGAACAAAATTAGACAAAGCTAAGTTTTAATTATTAGGGCAAAAATGTTATGATATAGGATTTAGTTAAATACAAAAAGGATAATGATAATAAAATATATACATATACAGGTATAATATAAGGGAATTTGATGTAAATGGTAAACAGGGATGTGGAAAGGAGCATTAGAAAATTTTGGTATTAAATATTATGGATGTTTAGCTAGAATAGGATATGAGGATTTAATGAATAGAGGATTTTATAAATAAATAAATGAAATGCCAGTAGGTGGAGGTATGATGATGGTAATATAATAAATAATGGTAATAAAATAATAAATATCTGAGTTAAGATATTAGAGTTAATATGAACTATATTTGATGACGTTGGAAGAGATGCACAAAAGCCTTTTGTAACCAACTGATACACTTTCTACAGTATGTAAAGAAGGAGGATTTGTATGTTTGTTTTGAAAATAAAAAAATATTTTTTAAAAAAGAAGAATCCATCTTAATCTGTGGCACATGGTCATCCAAGGACAAACCCACATCCCACACACACAGCATCGCTGATGAGATTTAAATTACTTGTGTTTATTCATTGTTATCTTCAGCAGTAACTCAATACTGTCGATCTTGTATTTGGTTCTCATTGTATGTATTCATATTTTCCCCAGTTTCACAATATCCTGTTCTTTCAATAAAGCATTCAGATCTACGCAAATGGTCTGTTTTATTGGAGGAAGGTGAGTTTAGCTGCATGTCGACTAACGTGCAGTGAGGAAAGAACAACACTCTAGCAATGCAACTATTTTATGAGCTCCATATTTTCTTGAGATCCCCAAATCTAATGGTACATTCAAGTTTAAACGTCCTTCCAAAAGCTTGGAAGCCTTAGGCCAATCTCATCTTGGGGAAAATGATGTTCCAGTGGGTGGTTGCAACAAAAAGCTTTCCTTCTGGGTCCTGACAAATAAAGCTCTGGGATCTGTGGTACCTATAACATGCCCTTTTTGCCGGACTCAATGTAGATGTAATTGTGGAAACACCAATAATTATCCTCAAGTAATTTGGACTATAACATTTTTGGTTCCTCAATGTCTTGGTGGCTTTTGACACCCTCAAACATTGTACCTATATGGACCCATTAGGGTTTAGAGTACAGAGCACGACCTTGCAGTAGTCTTTCCCCTGTCAGGGTTCCAAGTAATGAACCCATAAAAAGTAGAACTTCAGGCCAGGCAAATTCCTCAAAGAACAGGTTTATTGGATGCATCATATTGGCATGACTGGTGAAAGCCAACTCTAAAAGTTCCTGTGGCTTTCACCTAATTAAAAAAAAAAAAGTTTTCCTTTTCCTTCCAAGTCACTGGTCATGCTATCCAATCCAGATGCTGGCTGGTTGTTGGGTTAATTCACTCCTCCTTTGGCCAGTCAACTATGAGAATGACCTTAGTTCTCACAGGAAAGTTTTATTGTTTTGGCTACAAAGCCCCATTTAACTATTTCCTCCCTCTCTCTGTTGTGCAGCAATGCTGAAGCCTCCAAGATGGCACCAGCCAGGTTCACTTCAAAGTTGATATGCCCTTTCTAAACAGTTGGTTCCAATTGTAGGTAATGGGAAGGGAAATATATACGTGGAATTACTTGATCATGTTTCTCAGCATGCTGAGTTGAATTTGCTAAATGTACATCTTATGATTAAATGTGTTTCTTTTGTTTCTTTGAATTCAGCTCTCACACCCTCTGATTAGCATCATTTCATTGTTAGTGTTTCTGTTTCATATTACACATCATCTAACATCTTGTGTCCTAAAATATTTCATATTTTAAATTAAAATATTTTACTAAAAAGAAAATATTAATTTTTTTCAGAAAAAAAAGGCAACTCTCACCAATTCCAATTGGTGGCTCGAAGTATATTCAAAGACTTTTAACTTGAACTCACGTGAATAATTTCCTCTAGGCCCACTTTTCACGCATAAGAGAATGATCCATTAAAACTGGAAAGTGGCAGGAAACAATTTCAAGAAAAAGCAGTCCTGGGTTTCCATTCTATCATTTAACTCACTGCGTTGTCACAACTGAGCTGACACAACCTTAAGTAAAATGATTCAAAGAGCTGTGATGGATGCCATATGACACAATATAATTACAAGAAAGCCATCAAAAGAACATTATATTTCCAGCAACTACCACTTCTTGTGCATACAATGCCTAATCAACTAAAAGCAGATATTTCAAAGTTTGTTTGTTTGTTTGCTGGTCTAAGTGCAGTGAAATGAAAACCTAGCAACAGCAAACAAGGTGGCAAGAAAAGAAAGAAAGGACAGGGAGGAGAATCAAAATGATTGGCTTTTTCAAAACGGCTAGGAAAATTTAGAGTAACAGATTAAATGTATGCCTGTGGGTAAAATTTGGGTGTTTTCATGAGGACAAATGAATGAATGTTTAATGTAAGCAATCTAACAATATTGCATATTTTTCTGTTTTCTTTTTCTAGTTCTAAGTGCATAGACACAGAAAAAATATTAAAGACAGTATAGGAACTATACTGATAATTAGTCAATTAATTATACCTTTGAGTGGGAAAAAATCCTATAATTCACAAATTTACCAACATATATACCAACAGTGAAGATTACACATTAAATTATACATGTATTATATTGCTCTCTCTCTCTGTCAGTGACGTGCAGTCAGAGATGGCAGGGGAGGCAGGGCCTCACCACTGTCATCATAAAAAGAAAAAAAATTAAAAGAAAAAAGGCTGAGGTAGTTGCTGCCAGAGTCACAGTGGATGACTCTGCTTAGTGCTTAACTGTTTAAAAAAGCCTCTTTAAAAAGTGCCCTCTGCAGGAGGAGGCAAGAGAACCACGTACCTCATTTAGTCTATCTTTATGATCACTTGAGCAGAGTTAAGCAAGGGTTAAAAGGCAAAAATTCCTTATGTAGATGAGGCATGTGGTTCTCTCGCCTCCTCCTGTAGAGGGCACTTTTTTAGAGTTTTTTTTTAAACAGTTAAGCAGAGTAATCCATTGGAGGCTCTGTCAGCAGCTAATCCAGCCTTTCAGCAGCTCTTGCCTTTTTCTTTTTACCTTTTTTACATTTTCATCATGGCAGACAAGAGGAAAGTTGAAATCTTCTGTGAAACAGCTGGAAAAGGTATGTGGGTCGAAGGGAGAGGAGAGGAATTCAAAATTATTATTGTAATGTGTAAGTAATTTTATTATTGTAAGTAATTTGTGTGTGTCTGTGTGTTCGTGTGTTTTATTGGCACTTTTTTATGTGGGACACAAAGGGGAGGCGGGAAGAGAAGAAAATAGCGAATTTATGACCAATTAATTCAAGTAAAGTTTGTGCCATATCCTCTAAATGGTTGCAAAAAATCTTTTCTCCCGCCTTGCTGGCTTCCAGTTTGTTCCATAACCTGTGGCCGGGAGGCAAGGCCGAGGCGCCCTCCTCCTGCTCTTCCTTCGGTCTCGCTTCACCCAAGGCTCCGCTTCCGCCGCCGGCTCCTCTGCCCACACCCAGGCCTTTGCAGGCCAGCCCCGCTTCCTGGCCCCAGCACAGCTCAGAAGTTTAAAGAGGGAGGCACGGATCGGAGGTTGGGAGAAGGGAACGGTGGCAGCAGGGCCCCGGCAGCAGGGCTTTAAAGTAGCTGCAGAGCCCCGGAGGCAGGGCTGTAAAGTCCCGGTGCCGCATCCGCCATAGAGTGGGACGCGTCCCACTCTTTGGTGGATGTGGTGGCAGGGCTTTAAAGTGGTGGCAGGGCCCTAGCGGCAGGGCTTTAAAGTCCCGGCACAGCATCCGCCATAGAGCGGGACGCATCCCACTCTATGGCAGATGTGGCGGCAGGGCTTTAAAGTGGCAGCAGGGCCCTGGCAGCAGGGCTTTAAAGTCCCGGTGCCACATCTGCCATAGAGCACGACGCGTCTCGCTCTATGGCAGACGTGGCAGTGGGGCTTCAGTGGGGCTTTTGGAAAGCCGCACCGGGGCCTTGGCATGGCTTTCTGAAAGCCCTGCCAAAGCCCCAGCACTGGCAGACATAGGGCGGCTTTCGCCCCCTTGCCTCACTGGCCATGAACCTCACCACACGTCACTGCTCTCTGTATGTTAGTTAATTGCAGTCAGTTATTAGCGTGATTTGGGCCCCTCCAATTAGCGTTCCATCTACCTGCTCAACCCGAATGGGACAGGCTAGAGGTCTTGTGCTTATGCCTAGTTGCTTGACAATCGACGTGCTGATTAAGCATCGAGCGCAACTGGTGCTCACAACTGCTTCAACTTCCCCCTCCAACTCCATCTCAGGCACTTGGAGGTTTACTTGGAAGGTGAAGGGGCGGATGGGTGCATTCACCATTAGGTCAACTTCAGCATTTTCCTCCTCGGAAGCCTCCCCCTGGGTAGGACTCTTCGTCACCTTAAGTTGGGGATCCTCTTCCAAAGGTTGGTTGTCCTTTTCCTCCTCTGAGCCCCTCCCCTTGGTAGGACTCTTCATCACCTTAAGTTGGGGATCCTCTTCCAGAGGTTGTTGACCCTTTTCCTCCTCTGAGGCCTCCCCCTTGGTAGGACTCTTCATCACCTTAAGTTGGGGATCCTCTTCCAGAGGTTGTTGACCCTTTTCCTCCTCTGAGGCATCCCCCTTGGTAGGACTCTTCATCACCTTAAGTTGGGGATCCTCTTCCAGAGATTGTTGGCCCAGATGACTCTTTTGTGGTGGCATCTGGGGCCTTCTCTTTACGGCCATGGTGGTTGGTGTGCATGTTTGTGGCAATGGGGCTGGAGCCAAGCACTTTGATGCCTTGTGGCCAAGCTGACAGCAAAGGTGGCATTTTATTCCCCCCCCTTGAGGAAAGGAACCTAATTACATCTCTAAATGCAGTTCTGCAGTTCAGCTGTTCAAATCTCACTGGCTCAGGGTTGACTCAGCCTTCCATCCTTCCAAGGTGGGTAAAATGAGGACCCGGATTGTTGTTGCGGGCAATATGCTGACTCTGTAAACCGCTTAGAGAGGGCTGAAAGCCCTATGAAGCGGTATATAAGTCTAACTGCTATTGCTATTGCTATAAGGGTTATTGTGAATCTTTTAAGGCTTGTTTGACTAACAAACAAAAGAGACTTATGAACAGTTGCTCAGAACATAATCCTTTCATAAGCACCATCTTTTACTGTCAATGGTGATTATAACTGATATTGGCAGATTTAATTTATATTTTTTATTACTGTCTTAATGTTGTGAATTGCCAAGAGTCTTTATACGATTGTGATGGAATAGAGATATGACAAATGAATGAATATATAAATCAATAGTAAACTGCCAACCAACAAGGAAAATGGCAAAACTAGGGAACTGAAGGATCCATAGAATTTGGGCTGAGAAGAAATGTCCTTAGTTTTTCTCCAGTGGAGAAAACAGCTAAATATAATCCGCATTTTTGATAAACCATAGAAATGTGGAGAATTCAACCTAGTTTGTAAAAGAAAAAAGGAGAAAGGAAAATAAATCTTCAGAAATTCATAAAAATTCATGTACGCATTGTAAGATACATTCTATAAGATACACATAATAAATTAAATACAGAAAAATAGTAAATAAAATTCAGAAAGAGAAAATACATAAAAACCCATTAGAACTGAATAACCTATAAAGTTTAACTGAATAAACCCACAGAATAAGTTGCGTAGTAAATATTATTTTAAAAGTTATATGTACAAAGAAACCCTTATAAATAAGTGGATAAGCCTCGATTTTGACTGAAATAAAACATGATGTTTGCACAATAAATCCTCCTCTACAGCAAATGGAGGCTATAGTTTTTGTCTGCATTTTTTTTACCATTTTGCAACAGCAAACAAACAAATCCTTCCCCCAAAACAAACAAACAAACAAACAAACAACCCCTTTCACATTCACCAACACATTTTCTTCTATAGTCCAGGACTGCAAGGTTTAAAAATAAGTTTTCTGGTCTCATAATCTGCACATCTATGGAGACAATTGAGTTAAAACGTCTGACCCTTTTTATTCTGGAAAGACTTAAGATAAAACAGAGGTAATAGACCTTGCTAAAGCTTAATGGTCTTATTTGCAGCCAAACTCCTTTAACAAAACAATTTGAAGTTTTCCCACTGATAACTGCAGTTTTACTGCCAAATTTCAACAATGTGATCTTGGGAAAATACAAAAATGGGATTGGAGCAATAAGCAATCTCTCTACTGGATATTCACCATCCTTCGCCTCAAACAAGAAATTACTATAAACTCATATTGGCAACAGAAAACATTTTAAGGAATTTTTCCTGGAGCCTTTGTCAGATTAGAATACAGAAGTATAGAAATTGCAGAACGATGGGAAGAATTATGCAGAATTAATAGTCTTAAAATTAAGTAAAAACCCACCAAGGAAAAATATAAAAAAGCAAAGGAAAGTAACTTCTGGAAAACCAAAAGCCCAATTCTGCAAGGAAAGGGGGGGAGGGAGGAGAGAGGTGGGGAGAGGGAGAGAGATATATTGATTGATTGATTTATCTAAGTCACCAATATGCCTACTACTTTCCTAGGACAAAGTATCAAAGGAAATACATTGAATGTTCCTATTTCCAATGAGAATAATGAGAACAGTCTATCTCCAGCAACTGTGTTATGTTGGAACAACATTAATGCATGAACGGCTGAATCATTTAACTTATTTCTTGCATTCATCCTTCCCATTGGCAAACATTTCTGACATCTGAAACAACTTCCTCCTTGAATTTTAAATGTTATTGCTGCCAAAGGACCTGCATTCAAACATTCCCTTAATGCTGTCTGACATGAGAGTAAACAACTGAATTCCAAACAATCCGCAAAATAATGATATGTGGGCATGATACAGCTGCCAACAAGGAGCCCCTAAAGACCTTTTATGGTGAAGAGGGAAAAGAAAGGTGATGAAATGAATACTGTATTTTTTAATGCATCAGAAAAAGTGATTTTTACCACAAAGGGTAGCATTTGGACACAACGTTTTAAACATAAGGAAAAAGAGGCAAAAAGACCAGTGGTAAGGAGGTATATCATATTATGTTACATCACATGCTTTTGACACTTGTCCTTTTCATTTAACTTCAAGAGTTAATTAGCAATTTTTCTCTCACTCTCTGTCAACTTATTTTTATCAGCTTTATTTTCTTCAGCAAGTTACACAGGCTGTAGAGGTATGACGTTGTCAGCCCTTCAAGGTAGAGCACACGAGGAAACCAATGCCAGGTAGATAAGGACTACTTTGATTCTAAAGCTTTAGTAACAAAATCCTGTATGTCTGAACATGCTTCCCCCATTTCCCCTTTTATCCTCATATGAACTAGGAAGGTGTTTGTCTGAGATGTTTACTCGCATTATCAAACTGCAAGATGGGCAACAGGCAAATTTAATAGCAATAATTACATTCACGGCCTGAGCTCATGTTTCTTTTATCTGACCGTTACCTTCATTATGGTGACTAGGAGGCTAGGTGACTATGACTAAGAGTGACATGATAGCAGTGTTCTAATATCTCAGGGGAAGAGGGAATTGAGCTATTCTCCAAAGCACCTGAAGGCAGGAAAATTGCCTCCAGAAGTTGAGAATTCTCCAACATTGGAAGTTTTAAAGAAGAGATTGGACAACCATTTGTCTGATATGGTATAGGATTTCCTGCCTGAGCAGGGAGTTGGACTAGAAGACCTCCAAGATCCATTCCAATTCTGTTATTCTATTCTGTTCTAAGCAATGAAGCTGTTTTCTTCACTTTGAAGTCCATATCTCTCTGAAGGAATGAATCTGCTTTTATAAGGAGCTATTTCACATGTAGATCTTTATTGCGAGAGGAACCCAAGATTAGATTCAGTTGGAGCTACCATTTTATAGTAGCAAGATGGGAACTTAAATGACACATAAGAATTTATACCTTTTTTATGGTGGGTGAAAAATAATCTTAAATTCAGGCTTGTATTCCTTAGAGATGCACATATCATTTGTCCCTTAAGCATATTATATAGCATATTAGGATAACAAAGTTTATTTCCAACAAAAATATTGCTTATGAAAATGTGTAGAGAAATGCATATGAATATGTAGGTAAATCTTGTAGGTCAATCTTGACATCCAATGTGCACAGCATACATCCAACATGCGAAGCGCGCACATAAGCGAACTGGCAGTAAAGGTGGCCAGAACCCACCCCTGGTGTGGGGGTGATATCTTTTTAGCTGACCCTGATTTTGGTCTTTACAACAGATCAAACAATAAAATGCCATGTGAAAGGAATTGCTATGGATATCAACTGGTCAATAGAAGACATGTCTTTTGGCACATGTGAGGTTCTTAAGGGTTTGAATTGGCTACAATGAGTCATGGGTCAAGTTGAAAGCATTTTTAAGAGACCAAGGGCCACCAAATGATGACATTATGAGCAAACTTTTAATTAAGCACCACAGAACTCAGGAGGGATCACTATTTCTAGATCAGTGAATATAGAAAAGCAGACAAAATGGTTCTCTTCTATGCAAATCTTGCTAAATTTAAGTCCAAGTGGGGAAGTTATTCCAAACACATTTCAAACTTATTAAAAGCTAATTCTAATATTGGAATGATCCTTCTTATATCGGTTTGAGAAAATTTCAAACATGATTGCTTGAATGTCAGAACAATTTTTGAGCAAGGATATTTTATGACTTTATACCATGGCTTCTTGCCTTTATGGTTGAATATCATGTGAGTTCAATCCATTTCCATGATGATCTCGGTTGGAAATAAAGATTCTTATTAAATTTATGTATCATGCTTAAGCAGATGGTTCCTCTAGAAAACGGGGGGGGGGGGCAAGCATGTTTGTTGTTTTCTTTTAAAAAGTAGATTTTCAATATAGAAGCATCAGAGGATCATCTGCTAACATAGATGTAAATATTTGCCATTTGTTTAAGCATACATTTCTCAAATGAGTTGCTGAAAGGCTTGATGGGCATTAGGTTCCTTTAATCATAACAATTAAGAAGAATCTCATAATGAAAAAAAAATGGTCTCATAATTTCCTACAGTTGACTGTAGAATTATCTTGAAAAGAAGCAATGAGAGAATTATGGGTGCCTTTCTAAGTGATGGAAGAGTTTTGTATAAGTGATCATTTTTTAAATCAATAAATATTGAAAACATAATACCATCGATAATACTTATGATAATAATGGCTGAATTTGGATGCATAAACTCAATGAAAAAAATGTTAATTTACACACACACACACACACACACACACACACGGCAATAGAGCACAGGTTCGATTCCCAGCATGGGTATGGCTAGCTGATGAGAGCTAAATAGCTTGAAATAGATCTATACTAGTCTCCCTTTATTTATTTATCAGCATAAATATAACAAATGTAACAAAAAGGCAACAGTAAAAAAAAAATATTGGGTTTCTGTCTGGATGGTCTCTTGTGACGAGCCGAAGACAGAGAGTGGAAGTGTGACCTTCCTCCCATATTTGGGCATACCAGGGGTTGTGACTTTAAATATATACCCTTCACCCTGGCTGGCTGATAAGGAGTCGAGCTCTGTAGCTCAATGGTTAACACATCTGCCTAAGAGGCAATAGAGCACAGGTTCGATTCCCAGCATGGGTACGGCTAGGTGATGAGAGCTAAATGGCTTGAAATAGATCTATACTAGTCTCCCTTTATTTATTTATCAGCATAAATATAACATATATATGTTGCATTCTTGAACTTAGAATTTAGCTAAACAATGTCATCTGCTTAACAAACTATAAACTAATCTTGGATTTATGACCATAGTTGGCAGCAGAATTTCTATTGTAAGTATTGAGATCACACATCAAGTCAAATACAATTCTACAGCAATTTTTACAGCAGCTGTTAAGTGAATGGCATGGTCATTAAACAATTCATATAATTGTTAAGCAAATCCTGTTTCCTCAATGGGCATTTTTGCTGCTTTTTGCCATTATATGATGATGCAACCAATTTTATAGTAAATGTAGAATAGAATAGAATAGAATAGAATAGAATAGAATAGGGGAGGATAGGATAGGGTACGGTAGGATAGGGTTGGATAGAATGGAATGGAATGGAATAGAATAGAATTCTTTGTTGGCCAAGTGTGATTGGACACACAAAAAGATTGTCTCTGGTGCATAAGCTCACGGTGTACATACAAGCAATAGGTGATAAATTATGATCATAATCATAAAATAAAATCATCATAAATCGTAAGTTACAATACTCAGTGAAAGTCATAGGATAGTAAATAATCAGTTAACATAAATAATAGGATATTAAATAAAAGCAATCAATATAAATCATGAGATGTAAACAACAAAGTTATAGTTATAAGAAGCTAAGGAAACAGGTAATAAGAAAGATGAGAAGGATAATAGCAATACTAATGCAGCCAGTGGTGGGCTGCAACTGGTTTAACAACTGGTTTGGTGATTGCATGCTTGCACGTAGTGTTCAAAATACAGCAATTTGAAGCTGAGCTGCTTATCTTCTAAGGCAGCCCCGCATAGGACAGTGTTGTAAGAATTAGTTGTTTAGCATGGGGGGGGGGAACTGTCATTGTGTTTGGTTGTTTTGCAATGCCCTATAGCATCATTTCGAGAGAAGAAGATGGATCTGTTTATGTTCACTTTGTGAGAGGGTCTGTAGAACCAGTTGCCAAGCGTCTAAATTGTAATCACTTGGCTGGGAGGGTAGTATGATGGCTGTACATGTGACTACAGGCTGTAAGTCAATTTTTCTGAAGCCACTGTAACTTTGGATTGTCGTCACATTAATGGTCCCAAATTGAGGACTACTTTTATAGCCTCTCTGGATCCCACTGCTTCAGTAAAATTTCAAGGAGAAACATTAGAAGAGAACTCATCCAGATGGGCCTTTCCAAATTGAAATGAATGGACAGTTGTGGTGGAGTGAAACTTTCTATCACTGTGATAAAAGATGGCTAACATGCAAACAGTAAACCTGCAGTGGCAACGTCTGCCACATCCAATAACAAATAACACTAAGAGAAGTGTGACAGAAATGTTCAGGTGCCATGAGAGTAAAAGCTTTGGCAGACAGCCATGGATCAAATGCTACACAGCTATCCAGGCACTCAGTGCTGTTTAAATGATATCACTGTTGCTGGAGACAATGAGGAGCTTAACTGGAAAACCTCAAACCAATTTTGCAGAGATTGTAAGACTGAAGCATTTGAGCAGAACACAACCCCTGTGACTTCTAGCAACCTATTAACACGTATCGTGGTCAAAGCAAGGTCTGCAAAAGTCTACTAGAAAATTGAATTCAGTCACAAATACCTAGGACCACAATACGTGTCACAGCTCTGCTGCTTTTTAGGATTTGTTAATTATTATAACAGATGTCTGCCAGATTTAGCTACCATGCTACAACTTTAAACACTTCGCTATGAATGGGAAGTGCTTGGCAGTGGACAAAATAGTGTGAACAAGTTTTCGCAGAAGCAAAGAAAATAATGACATCAGGCATGGTGATGACATATTGCTGTAAAATTCACATTTACCAGTAAAATCGGCTCGTGATGTCTCACCATATGGCATTAGTGCACTTATCACATATCGTGATAGCATATGAAAGGCAGCAGTGAATGCCTGATAGCTTTCACATCATGTTCACTGAGAGCTGCAAAGAAAATATATATGCATAAATAGGAGGTAATGAGGCTTGTGGTGTTACATGCTTCAACCAGGTGTGATGTCTGTTCACACATACACAAACCTAACTGGTTTAATGTGTTTAATAATATTCACCCACAATTCCCTTCATCAAAACCCCCGAACTGTCCCAGTTAAGTTCAGTCATAAGCAGACAAATGCTAGTCCACAGAGCAATGGCCAATGAGTCCATAAAGCACTTAAAGTTTCCCAGGCAAAATAAACTCACCAGGCAAAATTAAATCCACAACACAAGAGGGTACATTCCAAGTCAAGGCACACAAGGCATGATCTGAGTCAAGGCAAGGTGTCAATCCAAAGGAAGGCAAGAGTCACAATGACCAGAAAAAACAGCTAGGAAATGAACATGTTGTTCTCACCATTGCCCCCATCTGTTTGCTGTGCTAAATAGCAGCTTCTGATGCAGCCCATCAAGAAGGGTGAGGCTTTCTCCTCCTAGGTGTTCTTGGATCAGTGGCAGAAGGCACTTTCTCTTCCTCCTCACTGACTGGCTCCATCTTCATGCTTTGCCCATCTAAAGGCTTGGGGCTGTTCTTGCTGCAGCTGGGCTTCAGCCAAATCCCTCTCAGATGGCTGCTTGGAGCCATTGACCAACTCTGCTTCAGATGTATCTGGAACCAAGGGTGGGATTCTACTGGTTCAGACCAGTTTGGGCAAACCGGTAGCTCCGATGAACAAGTGGGCCTGCCCACCTGTCCCTGTGCTTTACTAACCTTTATCTTCTCAGCTGAGTCATGCAGCAGAGTGGATTGCCATGCCTCAGCTGTTTTCCTCCCCAGCAGTAATGCGGAAGGTAAGTTTTCTCAAAACTGTGCATGTGTGTGCAACAAAATCTGCAATCACTGAACTGGTTGTTAAACTGATAGGATCCCACCATTGCCTGGAACTGATTCATCTTCCTCCAAGCTGACATCTGGAGAGGTAGCTTCAGAAGCATCCTGAGGAGTTATATTTATGGAAGGGAATTTAGTGACCTGCTACTACTATCTCTCTTTTTCTCACAACACTAATTCTGCTTGTAGTGCCAGTTTGGGTGCTGTGGTGAACTTCATTCCTTGAGGATTGAGTACTCTTTCTGCCCAAAGCAGAATTCAAAAGAACCCACAATCATGCATATAAAAACAACTGATTTATTTACACCTAGAGAGAAAAATATGAAAAATCTATACCTGGTGAAGATTCTTTGAAAAGTTTTCTGTCACAGAGATTGACAGCCTCCCCATCATTGAGATGATTCAAAGAGAAAATAGGGGAAGCCTAACATGGCCTGAAATATATAGTAACAATCTGTTTACAATCAACACCATGCTGCATTTAAATTTTGCAATGGTTATCTTTTGTAGGCACTGAAAGTTCAGCATTGGGGGAACCTACATTTAACGTAGCAAAAATTAAGACATTTGGTTATAGTTTGTTTGCTGGATAGAAATCAATCAACAAATTCAACAGCTTGGAATGAGTTGCTCAGATTTTTATGTTTTGACAACTGTCCAAAAGAAGCCATAAAAAGCACAATTTCATTTATGGAAATGGCCTCCATTGCCAAGGCAAAAAATTCATATATAGCCAGAATCATTTATGAGCACAATGTTTTTAATTACAGATGTGTGTTTAGTGTGAACCAGAGGTGTTTCAAATGACTTCAGTGACTCCAATATACTGAGAGAATGTTTTGTGAGACCAGGTATACCAGAAGAATTAGTGAGTGACAAATAGGCTACAATTTGTAATTGGACAATTTCAGACTTCGAGAATGAAATTGGTAATATAACATCAATACTCTATCAACAAACTACAAATAGAAAACTGAAGGTATGCTCAAGAATGGTTTGCAAGTAATCTATGGAGAAAATATTACACTGAATCAAAAGCTTGAAAACTTTATATGTACATATCACAACACAGGGCATGCCACGATAAATCAAATATCCACAATGTTATTCTAAGCTCATGCCTTACATTCAAAGTAGGGAATTTTCAAACCTAATTTGAAAAGGAGCGTACAAGATAATCAGCTCAAACAAAGTGAGTGATCTTCTCATGTTGAAACTAAGCATCTTTTAGTGGATAAACAGAAAGAATTCGAATTCTTCTTTGGAATTTGGAGGTGACATATCTATTAACTGAAGAGAACAGAGGTAAAGGAAAACATTCCCTCTGACATGGTTAGATCCACAATTACAATTCCTGAGAACCATCACTTAGCTATCACTCTGCAATAGTAGGAGGCTCAATGGTTCAGCAGTTAAAGACACTGAGCTTGTCAGCTGGAGAGGTGACAGCTTGGATTTGAAACCTGAGCTCTGCACAACAGGATGAGCTCCCATTACTTGCCTCAGCTTCTGCCTACCTAGCAGTTTGAAAGTATGCAAATGTGAGTAAGTTAATAGGTACTACTTTGGTGGGAAGGTAATAGCATTGTATGTGCCTTTGGCATATAACCATGCCAGCTGCAGGAAATTGTTTTTGGACCCCCAAAGGCTCCCTGAGCCAAGAAACACCATGCCATGGATGGAGACTTCCGGTGGTGACGTTGAGACAAATGTGGGGAAGAAACCAGGGCTCTGACTTCTTATCCCAATCTACAGGTTTGGAGGATCTCTTCAGGGGTATGGTGATCTTAGAGAGAGATGCAGAGGAGTAGGGAAACCCTAGGACTAATGAGGCAGAGGGCAACCACCCGTTACAACGTGGGGATACCCTTTTAATCCGACGTGCAAGCATCTGCCTTGTTTCAATGGCGGACTTGAAGTCTCGACAAACTATCTAAAAGGAGAAGGAGGAATTTAATCAACTTGTTGTGTCATCGAGTGGATTAGCGGACCGGCTTGCGAGTGGAAACAGCGGTGAGTGCAGAAAGGGAAGATCGCAGAGGAGAACGGGCAAAGCAGTGAGTCTCCAGAGGGTAAGAGAACCCTATAACCTAAAAAATTAAAAATTTAAAAATAGAATTACAAAATAAGCCACAAAGTGACAAAATTAGAAAGGATTGGATGTTAGCAAAACATAAATTAAATATATTAGACCAGGAAGAAATGGTAAAGGGCCTAAAACTAACAAAGCAAAACTTCTTTGAGCAAGCAAATAAATTGGGGAGGTGGCTGTCATATAGATTGAGAAAAGAAAGAGAAAAAAGATTAGTATATCAACTTCAAGAGGAAACTGGTGAACTACAACATACAATGGAAGGGAAGAAAAAGATTGCATACAAGTATTTTGAGAATCTGTATAAAGGGGAACAAGTAGATGGAAAACAAATAAAAGAATATCTAAATGATGAGAATATCTAAAAGAAACCCCATCAATAACAGAAGATATGAAAGAAATGCTGTAAAAAAATAACAAAACAGGCAATTCAGAAACAGAAAAATAATAAAACGCCAGGCCCAGATGGATTCCCAGCAGAATGGTACAAAATAATAGATGAATTGAACGAATTGATAGAACCCTTCATGCTGGAGATGTATAATGAGGCACTGATGAAAGCAAAAATACCAGATTCATGGAGAGAAGCACATATTACATTAATATTTAAAGAAAGTGCAGATAAAAAACAAATTCAAAACTATAGGCCAATCTCGTTGTTAAATGCCGACTATAAAATATTCACAACAATAATAGCGGAGAGATTGAAAAAAACTATTAAATGACTAATACATCCAGATCAAAATGGATTTCTCCCAACAAGACAAATCAGAAATAACACCAGAATAATAGCAAATATTTTAGATACTATGAGGTGCATCCAGAGAAACAAGTGGCACTTGTCTTTCTGGATACACAGAAGGCATTTGACAATTTAAATTGGGAATTCATGATACAACAAATTAAGAATATGAAATTAGGGGACCAATTTGAAAGATTAATACAAACGATATACTCCACTCAAAGGGCAAATATATTATTAAATGGGGAAAGTACAGAGACCTTTAAAATAAGGAAAGGAGTAAGGCAGGGTTGTCCACTATTACCTCTGCTCTTTATCCTGACACTTGAAAGTCTTTTAATAAGAATTAAACAAAATTCGGAGATAAGAGGAACTAAAATTAAAAAAGAGGAATATAAAATTCAGGCCTTTGCAAATGATTTGGTATTCATCATAGAAAACCCACTAGAAACAGGAAATAGCTTAATGTGAGAATTAGGAAAATATGGAGATGTAGCAGGGTTAAAGATTAATAAAGAAAAGACTAAAGTGATAACCAAAAATTTGAAAGGAGAACAAAATAAAGAATTAGAAAAAATAATAGGACTGCAAGTGTCAAAGAAAGTTAAATATCCAACTGCAAAGTGCTCAACTGTAAAAGAAAATAATTATACAAAATTAGTGCAACAAATAAAAAAAGATCTAGAATTATGGGGGAAACTACAACTATCATTATTAGGGAAAATAGCAGCGATAAAAATGAATGTACTACTGAGAATATTATACTTATTTCAAACAATCCCCATAAAATTAAGATTTTTTTTACTGAATTGAATAAGATTATATTATAATTTATATGGCAAGGGAAGAAAGCCAGGATAAAGTTGAAAGCTCTACAGGATGACAGAAGCAGAGGTGGTATGGGACTCCCTGACTGGGAGATTTATTACAAAGCAGCAGCACTAACATGGATCAGGAATTGGATAAATTTAAAAAAATAAAAGAATACTAACATTAGAGGGCCACGATTTGCAAACGGGATGGCATTTTTTCCTATGGCAAAAAAAGAATATATTGTGATCACATGATCGCAGAAGTCAGCAACCAGCCCTAAAGGTGAACCAGTTTCCAAGTACTCCAGATCTAGTCATGTGACCATGGGGATATTTGCAGTGGTCGTAACTCTGGAATTGGGTTGTAAATAGTTTTGGGAGACCAGTCATAACTTTGAATAGTTGCTAAATGACCGGTCATAAGCCAAGGACTACCTGGAAGTGACAAAATGTTTCAGGTTTGTTTTATGATGAGCTAGAATGTTCTTCATTTGTTCTTTTCCATTTTTCTTTTAGTGATGCTTTTTTATTATCTCTGTAGAGCCTTTGGGACTCTTCTGGCTGTCAAAAATTAAAATCTACCACTATTTATAGCTTTGGAAAGAGAGGGAAGGAAGGAGGATCTGCCCAGCATACTAATAGAATGTCAATGTTCATTTAAGCCTTTTAAAACTCATTCTCCAAAATCAAATTTAGGTGCATAAATTGATTTTGCATTTATATGAAGATTGACTTCTACATCACCATGACCTCTTAGCCTATTGTTATTAGATCTCCCAGGGAACAATATTCAAATTCCTTTTTATTCAGTACCTCTATAAGCTTCTTGTTGTTGACAGGCATTTAAACATCACTGAGGTATGACTTACAAATAAATCTGGTTGAATCTTCTTTAGAAGGAAAAAAAAAAAAAAAACACTGTGCCTCTATCCTGTGAAATACCAATAGAACGGTAACAACCAAAAAGAATCATTCCTTTATCAACACCTGAATAATGACCATAAACACAACCCAAAATTGATTTATTTAGCAATGACTTTCACAGTAAACTGATTGAACCAAAGAGGGAAAAATTAAAATGAATAAAAAGAGTTGTGAACTATCTGTGTTTAATCTCTAGTTCCATCAGAAATCGATTAACCAGTTGACTTTGGGTCCAAAAGAATTAATTATACTTAGTCTCTGGTATAATTAAGAACACTATAGCCAACTCCCCAAATATTCATTAAGCAATCAGAAACAATTCAAATTAAAATAAGAACAGAGATTGAATAGAAACAGTCATTGCTGAAAGAGAATCAGTACACATCTGAGACGGAATCATTTGAGCAATACAAAATATGGAAATACATCTTGTGTTACATTTAATTATCATTAATTCCAGCACTGCAAGCTGGCAGTTATTTTAGGCTCATTACAAGCCTAAAATGGGTCAGAATTTTAATGTGAATCAAGTCTCACTAGAATAATAGGGATATGATTTAAGCTTTCAGGAAGTTTCAGGCTAAAAAAAAAAATCAAAGTTCTCATGCTTTCATTTCTTGTGCTTGGTTGCATTTTAGAAGAGTATTTGATTGTTTTTTCCCCTAATGCATTAATGCAAAACAAAAGCAAAACAAAACAAGACAGAGTGAGTATGAATACACCTTGAGAATTCTGCACCTTCAGCATTAGAAGTAAGGTACGCTTTTCTGGGACAGAAGCAGATTTTCATTCTTTGCTTATACAAAACTAAGCACAACACCATTTATGATCTGATGCTGTATATTGATCTATATCTTGTTTGCTGAGCTGTAGTGGAATGTCTCTTTTACTCATGACAAAAACAGACTATATCTATGAAGGGCTTCCTTGTTCTAACCTATCTGCGGTCTTTAGCAGTGGTCCCTGACCAGTGGTGGGTTTCAATTTTTTTTACTATCTATTCTGTGGGTGTGGCCTATTTTGTGGGTATGGCTTAGTGGTTATGTGACTGGGTGGGTGTGGCCAAGTTGATGTCACTCACCAGGAGATGTCAAAATAAGGTGAAGCTCACTTAACAATGCTCTTGCTTAGCAACCAAAATTTGGGGCGCAATTGTAGTCATAAGTCAAGGACTATCTCTGCCTTCCTCTGCATGGCAGCCTTGTCCTTGTAAACTCCTTCTTCTTTCTGGAAATTTTCCTCTCTGTTAGGGGCACCAAAATAATCCAGACAATGTAAGGTTTCCTGCTGCAGTAGGGGGTTGGACTAGATGACCTCTGAGTAGCCTTGTAGTCCTAAATTGCTGTGCTGTGCTGTGCTGTGCTGTGCTGTGCTGTGCTGTGCTGTCTTTCTTTCTTTCTTTCTTTCTTTCTTTCTTTCTTTCTTTCTTTCTTTCTTTCTTCCTTTCTTTCTTTCTTTCTTTCTTTCTTTCTTTCTTTCTCCCTCCCCTCTGTGGGAAGCAACCAATCCCAGAGTTCAGTACTGTAAACTATTCTGTTGCCTGCCAGCTGCCTGCAATTTGGCAGTTCAAATCTCACCAGGCTCAAGATTGACTCAGCCTTCCATCCTTCTGAGGTGGTTAAAATGGGGACCTAAATTGTTGTGGGTGGGCAATATACTGACTGTGTAAACCACTTATGGATGGCTGTAGAGCACTGTAAAGAGGTATATAAGTCTAAGTGTCATTGCTATTGCTACAATTTTGAAGAACTTGAAAGATCATTTTGTGCATTTCATGTTTTCTACATTTCAATATTTGAACGATGTGGGCAAGCACAGTGCAGTACATCATAAAATAAAACAGGATTTTATACTGGGCACATTCTGCTAATGTTAACAGCTGCCACATTGATCAGATTAGCCATTTGCTATCAATAGTAAACTCCAACAGACCGAGTGGTTCCATTCACCACTCATTTCCTCTTTCGGGTGGCAAGTAATTGCTTATACAGAAAAACATGCTTTTCTCAAAAGGAAAAAGAAAAGGAAAGACACAGTTGTGCATAACAACTACATAATTGGTTTTGGTCTGCTAATTTTTTTAAAAGAAAAAAAAAGTAATGAAGCAAGTACATAAGTGATTTCCTACCTTATTTTAACCCTTTGATTATATCTCAGTTCATATTATTTTTCTGAAATTTGGACCAAAGGGTCTCATTCTCATTCTCTTCCCCGTCCCCCGTCCACTCCTCCCCCTCCCCCCTCCTCCTCCTCCTCCTCCTCCATCTTCATCTTCATCTTCTTTTTCTTCTCTTCCATATGGAAGATAGATGTGGTCAGGTTTTTTTAGTTGTATCTTTGCAAGCCTGCGTGCTAGATCGAGCACAATAAAGGTAGCCTACACCAGATATAAAAAATATAAAACTGCAGTCATACAAGATTATAATCATATTTTATCATTTAAATAAATGTTGAATAATACCTTAAGTTACAGTATATTCCACAAACAGTTTTTGAAATTACAAAATAACATATTAGCAATAGAGCAGCATAATCAATCAGATATGTTCATTGAAAGTCATTTGAAAGAGATAAATTCCAAAGTAAGCTTTTTGTTATGGTACTGATGAGCTTGGGGATCCTTAGTTTTCCCATGTAAATACCCACTGTTGGTTTTTATAAAATCAGAATAGAACATGCATGCTTGGAGAAAGCTTTACTTTCACTGTAAATTGGGTGAATGAAATTAAATTGGATTAAACTTTTGCAGTGACTGTACAACAAGCTTAGTTTAGAATGAATCATTACAATCCATCCCATTTTTCCTGCTTTTTTAAAACAACTTTTGTAACAATGTTTGAGAAACATAATCAAGTGAAGTTAGAACAATTATAATATTTTTAGAAAGGACAAAATGTCAGGAACCTCTGAAATCTGTTTAACCATGACGGCAGAAGCGAAGGAGTAAATTCAAGTCTTCAATTTAAAACAGAAGAAAGCAAAGTCACTGAGGGACCTCAGGACATTACTATTGATGTACATAGGATTCTGTGATCCATCCAATTTTGGTTTTTTTTATAGATTCCTCTTTTAAAAATTAAAAACAAACCACCAAAGCTTCTAATAAATCACAAGCTTCTAGCATCACCAATATTTAAAAGAGTATCTGCAAACCCATCTGGGGCTCCAGAGGTTTTCTTACAAAATAAAACTGGCAGGTAGCTGCAGCTCAGTGATTTCTGCGGAAATGTGCTCACTTGCCAGACAAGGTAAATTAGAGTTGTAAAGAACAGTCTAAGGGGATGGGAACAATCGGTCACATTTACTTTCTGGCATTGATGGGCAAAACCTAGCATGGAATATAATTTGTGAATGGTAAATCTCTTGTCATGCTACTTCTTTTGGGTAACATGCTCTCAAAATTCTGAAATGTGTAGCCATCCCACAAGATTGCTTCCTCTGCCTTATGTGTAAAAATTACAAGCATCAAGGCCAGTCAAATTTTAATGACAAGAGATTATTCCACATGAGCTGACCACATGTCTTGTTTCTGAAGGAGAAATGAGAGGGAATTGCCTCTAGTTCTTATGCATTTCTGGCACACCAATACCATAGGTATTAACACAAGAGTTTTCTTTAAAAGAAAGAAATACATATAATGTAATGAATATTAAAGTTTTTTTTTGCTATATTAAGAGGATACTCAGAGCTCTAATTAGCTCTAATTATAATCTAATAAGGATTTGCTGCATCTATTCCACATGTAATATTCATTCTACAGGGAGAAAATTTCCTAGATTTATTTTATATTGATGTATCTTTATTATAAATAATTAAAGAAAATCACTTGTATCACTCATTGTCAAGAGAATGAGAAAGGCTCAAGCTGCCTCCTCCACACTAGTACTTTGTAACTTTGGGAAGACATCTGTAATAAAGGAGGAGTTCCAAAATAAAACTTTCCCTGGGCTTCATTTCTAAAATGAAACATATGGCAGTTGATGTCAACTGTACCCCAGAAAGAACAAGCTGGATAATCAGATAAGGGAACAATCAGGCAAAAATGACAATTGTCTTCATGGATTCCTTAGCAGTTAATAACAGATTCACATTCCAAATTGCCATTTGTTTCAAATAGTTGTGCTGTGCAATGATTTCAGCGGTGTTGCTTCTGTATACAAATATGGGGTTCTCCTTATTAAATGTTTTGTACAAAAATCTAGATTAAATTTAGAAAAAACAAGTATAGAAATTGTTATAACTCAATTTAGGCATTCATAACACATGGATAAATGAAAGGAGTTAGTTTAAATCTGTGCATTCCTACATTTAACCTAACTTGAGCTATATCTGTACTGCACTTCTAAGCTGTTCCTGTTATGGGTTCATGTTGACATGATTTTAAGCCAATTTAAGAAAATTCTGCCTGGATTGAAGCATCTTGGTAACAGTTTACAAGATGTTCAATTTGGACAGTTGGACAGTTTCCCTGCTGCTGTGCCCTCCCACCTCTAACTTCCAGAAAAGCCATGGCCATCAAACATCAAAAGCATCTGCCAGGCTATCTCAACTCCTTTGCATGGATGTACTGAAGCATATGGGGAAATACCATCTGAATTAGAATCACTGTTCAACATTGACCATATAGACAGCCAAGATATTGCAGTGGAGTTTGGACTGGACAAATGTGCTACTCTCACCAAAATAGGGAATCTGGTTGAAGATGATCCCTACAAATACCTGAGCATCCTTCAATCTGGCAAGCTCAAGTAATAGAAAATGAAGATGTTAACATACTCTGGAACTTCAGAATGCAAACAGACAAGTACATCGCATATAACATGTGAGTCATAATAATTACAAGTTGGAAAGGTAAGAAGTCTTGATAAAGGACATTGCATTACTTAAACAGCAGAATAGAAGAAAAAAAGAACTGGAGAAAATCACAAAACAGAAATATCTACAAATAGAAGTAAAATGACAGGCAAAGAGAGTAATAGACACTTTGGGTGCAATCCCAAAATATCTGACGCCTCACTTCAGCACCATCCGCAATGACAAAATCACTATCAATTTCAGAAAGCATCTTTACTTGAACCAGCTTACATTCTGTGACAATATCTTTAACATCATCAAACTACAACATCTGCCTATCGCAGGCTCATGGGAAGAACTCAATAGTTGGATTAAAATGCCAAAACCATCTAAATATTGGCTGACTGTATTACTAACCATAATAATTAAATTTAATTGGGGCAACGGTTTTAATATTTCTAGGTTTTGCATTATTACCATGGATTTTCATTCAAGATTCTGGTCAGCGAGACCATTTCATTTTGTCTTCCATATTATATTTTGCTTTTCTAATTGCCAAGTCAAGTTTAATGCCATTAAGCATACTCAAACCCCATTGAACAATGTTCTGACATGTTTAGTATCTGTGCTTTAATCTTTTAGATACATAAGTTTCCAACCATTTATTCTTGTTACTCTTGCAGGCTTTGAGGTTCACCAAGTATAATGATGCTTCCATCTTCATTCTTAGTGGCCTACTGAGAACCCATTTGGAGTAAACAGTGGGATGCTGGTACATTCCTAAGTGCATTTAAGAACATTCAAAATACTTAGCCAGTGAGTGCAGAGGCATACAGTAAATGACTGCAGAGATATGCAGTATAATTATGAAACACCCCGGGGTCAATTAGCAAGGCAGAGTCCTTTGTTCAACATTGTAGCCATAAGCACAATGTCCTTTTAGGGCAGGAATTGTAAATATTACTAGTAAAATCATACAAAAGGAAGGTTTTAGGGAGATAAAGGCCCTTCATAGACTCCCTTAGTATGCTCAAAATAAATGTTTAATAGGCATGATCTCTTTAATTGCATTTTCTTAATTAAGTTAATAGAGCTGAGAACTGTGAAAGTGCACAACATGGTATGAAGGAAATCTCGGTCCCCAACCACCATGTTTCCCACTGAGGTGATAAAAATCCACAGAACGGTAAATAAATAAACACTAACTGTTTGTATTATAGTCTTGAACATCCCATGCTACTTCAGAAAATGGTTAAAGGAATTCTCTTGGCAAGATATACTGGTATACACAAAGCATCCCTTCTGTTAGCAAGATTGTTTCTTGGGAAATAATTTACTTAAAGGTAGCCAAAAGGCCTGGTGACACATTAAAGACTACCAAATTTATTACACATAGTGTAAATCAGTGTTTGATTTGTCAAATGTAGGAAAGGGGACAGATGTCACTCATAGAGAAAGAAGATGAAGAGGAAAGTCTCGCAAAATGAGGCCAGAAAGTTAATCGGTGCCAAAAATAGCAGTTGGTCTGTTCCTCCATAGAATAAATTAATGCAAATTTTATCACACAAACATATTTCAATCATCTATCGGTTTCATGCATATGATTAAGCCAAAACTTGCTTCAAAGTTTTTTGTGTGTATGACTTCTGAATAAGCTACATTTTTGTGGGTTTCACAGAATACCTCAACCATAAAAACAGGATTGATCAACTTCAGGAGTTGGTTCTGCATAACATACATACCCCAAATCTAATGCCATGGGATGACTGGGTGTCATATGTGAACTCTGTCACTAAATACATCCAACTTATAGCCACCAATTAAGTACACATATAGCAAAGTTCAATCTGTACATTTGATTCCGCCAACAATTTTACTAATCTATACATAGCAAGCTGTTTGCGCACACAAATATACAAACAAATAAATATAGTACTTCAATGTGCTTTCCATGGGATGTTTTTAGAATACTATTCAGTGCATTTTTAGCTCATTTTATGGTTTTAGGCAAAGAAATGCTAGCATTGTTATGGTTGTTTTCTGTTACTTCTGATGTTTTTTCATTACTCTTGATCTGAGTAGGAGTGTTTCTTCATGAGGTCTTCTGTTGGGTTGAACTGAATGGTGGGAAACCAGGATGGCTATAAATTGCTGAGGAAAAGATTGGATAGTGGAAGAGAGGAGTTTCTAGCTACTTTATGAAAGTGTAGTCAGTCACTCAAAAAAATGATGCAATGTCTTTCTTCCATCAAACTGAATGAGAATGAAAAAAATCTCAGAAGCAATTTTGACAAGGGCTAAGAGAAATATATTCATAATATCCAGGCTGACAAATTTGAAAGAGGGTTGATCCTGCTTATTATGGAAAGCTTGACTGGTAGTTAAAATAGACGGATTAATCTGACTTTACCACAGTGTCTTAGAATGCTTCCTAGGATTAACAGAGCCATTCAGTGCACATCTGAATTGTAGAGGCATGCATTTATCAATACAATTTTCAGCCATTTTGACCATGAAAGTGTATAGGAGCATATGAAAGTGCAGCTGCCACAAAATTCTATCATCACCCACTGTGCTATTATATCAAAGCAGACTGAGCAAACCACAAGGGAATAAATGAGAAAAATGTTGCTTCTTGCATCTCTGTATGGAATTAAAGTCCCTACAATGAAAATGAAGTGTCTAACAAGATTGCTTCCTAAGCATGCACCCTCCTTTCGAAATCTCCAAGAATGCTGCTTTTGATATTCTAATTCTGTAATGAATTATTCATTGGGGGACAGTTTAGCCATTAATCTAAAACTGAGATGCACCCAAAGAAATTGTTTCTGTCTATGTGTGCCTCCAGCACCACTTTCAATTCTTTAACGTCCCATTTTTAAAGAGTATTTAAACCCAGGGTGCACAACCTTCATTTCCCTTGAGCCCTGACTTTTGGAGCTGACTTCAGGACCCCTGCAAACATGACTGTCAATTGTAAAAAAAATTAGTGTTGCAGATGTTGAAAGTGATTAAATATATGGGGAATAATCATATAAATGCTATATATTAATTTGAAAAGACTTAATTTAGGTCCTTGCTCTGCCCACTTATTTTTCTGGTTGTACCCACATTGGAATGCAGCCTTTGATTTCCTGCTCATAATTTAAGTGTAGCCACTATACCCCACATTATTACATATCTCTGAATAAGTGATAAAGTGCTAATAAGGGATAGCTGCAAACCAGATTGCCATCTCTTTATATATAGCTTCATACATAACATTTGCGTGAATAACATTCACAAATAATAGGAATAATACATAATGCCACTAAGATACTGTACATTTTCTCTGTATTTAATCAAATTTGTTTGGTGAATCCCTGGTAGTCACAAACCTATGTATGAAGGCAGCGATGGGATTCACTTACCTTCCCTACCAGTTCACAAATGTGAGTGCACATGCCACATCTGCGCATGTGCATTGCCTTCTGCGCATGTGCACTGCCTTCTGCACATGCACAGAAGGTCACACACCTATACTGTACCTGTGCATTTCGTTTTTGTTGCCTAGATGTAGAATCTTACTCTTTTCACCATTGAATTTCATTTTATTAGATAGTGCCCAAGCACTATCTAAAGCCGCGGGCTGGCGTACACCATGCAGCGGAAGGCGGGTGGGCAGTGGCCTGGCTTTCACAAGAGAAGGCCTTCCCTTGTGAAAGCTAGGCCACCGCCACTACCGCTGCCACCGCCGCTGCCACCTCTGCCACTACCACCAGCCTTCAGTCCTTCCCTAGCAAAAGCTGCAGGCTGGTAGTGGCGGCGGTAGCAGCGGCGGCCTAACTTTCGTGAAGGAAGGCCTTTAGGCTTCCCTAGTGAAAGGCGTGGGCTGGCAGTGGTGGCGGCCTAGATTTCACGAGGGAAGGTCTTCAGGCCTTCCCTAGTGAAAGCTGCAGGCTGGTGGCAGTGGCGGTAGCAGCAGCGGCCTAGCTTTCGCAAGGGAAGGCCTTCCTTAGCAAAAGTCACTGACTGGCGTATGCCAGGCAGCCAAAAGCTCCCCACCCTCTTCTCCAGCCTCGCCTGGCAGGCTTAGCCTGCCAGGCAACCTGCTTACTGACAACCCTGGCCTTGTCCCTCCAGTCCAGTGTCTTACCTGTTCCTGCTTCCTCTCTGTTGCAAACATCCATCACATTGGAGTCGGATCCATTGCATTGGAGTGCTGCTGATTCTGCCTGCTGGTAAGTGACCTGGTTTTTTTTTCTTTTATTTTTTAATGTATTTTAAAATATTTTATTTATTGTGCATAGAATTTTTTAAAATAGTTTTACTTAAAAGTATTGAGTATAGAATATTTTAAAATGGTTTACTTCAATTTATTGTGTGTGGATTCTTTTTTTAAATTGTCTTAGACTATTTAAAAAAAAAGATTCTATCCAAAATAAATTAAAATAAACTTTAAAATGTATTGTGCATAGAATTTTTTTAAAAATAGTTTTATTGTAATTTATTGTGTATAGAATATTTTTAATAGTTTCATTTTAAATTATTGTTTGTGGAATAGTTTGAAATGGTTACAGTATAAATTATTGCTGGTGGAATAATGGTTACAGTATACTATGGCTGGTACAATACCTTAAAATAGTTACAGTATAAATTATTGCTGGTGGAATACTTAACAATGATTTTTAAGGATTTTTTTTAGTTATAGAATATCTTTTTTAAAATTATTTTTTAATTGTTTATAAAATATATTTACTACAAGAAATGTTATTCCTTTTTGCAAATGTTTTCTTTGTGATGTAATATGTTTCTTTTAAGTGTGCAGGTTGGTGCATGGTCTATGTGTCTCAAAGTGGCTGCTTTTCTATGGGCAGGCCAGGTTGGTGCAAGGCAGCTTTGCCAGATTTCTTGTGTTTCACCTTCGTTGTTTAGGAAATTCTGAAGTGGTTGATGGTTCTGTGAGCTTCCTGGCACTGTCCTTTATAATTTCCCACAATGCCTTGATGGTTTTTATTCCAGTGGCTTTGTCTTTCCTCTCCTTAGGGTTAGCGAAAAAACTGGTTTCATTTGCAGTCTTTTTTTGGGGGGGGGATTCTTATTTTTTGGTGTTTTCCTGGCACTGTCATAGTTTGTGTGGGTGTGGGTGTGTAATGTCCTGCAGTTATCTACGCATTAATAATGATCTAGTAATATTTCCTTATACATTTTAGGGACCTTTCCTTACATAATTGGTGTTTTCTTCATACTTTTAAATTTCTAATTTCTGTTTCCGTTAGTTAGCAATTGCTAAAACAAATCCCACGTGAAAAAGTATTCAAAGCCTTCTTGATTTTAATTGTCAATTTATTTATTCCTCCACATTGTAATATTTCTTCATTTTCATATCTCTGTTTTTCCACTGTTGTGTAAACACAATTCCAGCAGCTGCTAACATGTGTAAAATTAAATATATATTGTACTCCCTTTCAAATAGCCAACAAAATATTTCTGTTTTTAATTCCATATCTTGTTTTACCATTGCTTCTAACCACTAACTTCTGAATAGCTACTTGGACTCACCTAAGTGGTGTGCAGAAGACCGGCAAACCAGTGATTCTTCCTCTGTAAGTAGCTGTCTTTATTGCTGGGTGTGCTCTGTGCTGGGTTCATCCTTGAGATAGTAAAGTCTTGCTTTCTGTGTCTCTCCTTTGTGCAGGTTATTGGAGCAAGGTGGCGAGGTGGTGGTGCAGAAGATGGAAAAATGGACAGTAATTTTCCTTTTCTGTTATTTTTTGTGCTTGTTTCATCCTAATGCAATGCATGCAATTAAAGTCTTGTTTTCTGTGTCTCTCCTTTGTGCAGGTTATTGGAGCAAGGTGCTGAGGTGGTGGTGCAGAAGACCAGCAAGGCAGTAATCTTCCCTCTGTAAGTAGCTGTCTATTGTTTTGTGTGCTGGTTTCATCCCAATGATGGCAATGAAAGAGTTCATTTCTGTGTCTCTTCTCTGTGCAGCTAATTATTGGAGTCAGTGATACTGAAGACTGTCAAGAACAGTCATCTTCCTGCTGAAAGTAGCTCTTTTATTGTTTTTGTACTTATATTAATGTTATTGTAGTTCATCCACTGGGGCAAAGAATTCAGTGACATCGTCTTGGCCACTCCCACCCAGTCACATGGCTGGCAAGCCACTCCCACATGGTCACATGGCTGGCAAGCCACTCCCACATGGTCACATGGCTGGCAAGCCACTCCCACAAAGGAGGCCACACCCACAGAGTAGGTTCCAAAAAATTTTGAAACCCACCACTGGTGTGGTGCTATTTTTCTGTCATTCATTCATTTTCATATTCCATGCTAGTCATCAGTATAAAAGACACAACAAAATGAAAGAAAGGAAGGGATTCCTGTTTTAGAAACTCAATTGCTGGTAAACTAGGCATCTATGAGTTTCTTGTAATAAATATTGCTAGTCTTTAAAGATCATGGAAAGAATGCCCATCTAATTTGAAATGTATCCAACAGGAAAAAAATGCACATATTGTGACCAAAAGTATTTACAAGATGCAGTGGTTAATTTCTATTGCATATTGCTCTCAATTTTGCAAAGTTCTTAACTTATTGTAAATGTCTGCTGCAATAACCAGGCAAATCATGCTGATCGTACCTTTTCTTCTGGAATGTTAAAATAAGGTAAAAAATAAGGTTCTCCTTGCACATACATTCCGACTCTCGGGGATGGTGCTCATTTCCATTTCAAACTGAAGAGCCATTGTTGTCTGAAGACATCTCCTGGCCGGCATGACTAAATGCCTAAGGAGCACCGAACACTGTTACCTTCCCACCAAAGGTGGTCCCTATTTTTCTACTTGCATGTTTACATGCTTTCGAATAGCTTGGTTGACAGAAGTTGAGACAAGTAATGGGAGCTCACTCCATTATGCGGCGCTAGGGATTCAAACCGCTGAACTGCTGACCTTCTGATCGACAAGCTCAACCTCTTAGCCATTGCGTCCCCAATATGTCAAAATGTCAAAATTAGAAGTTAAAAAGTCACAATGGCATCATTGATCTCAGCTCCATCTTGACTTGTTCTGATTCCTGTTCAAAGCTCCGCTTCCCTGATACCTTCTCCTTTCAGACATTGGAAGGAAGATTTGAAATGGAAAGCTTACTCCATCAGCTCTGACTTTGTGCATTATTTAGAAATAGTGTTGGACTATGTTAGCAATGCTTTTTTAAAACTTCATCTGTGCAAATATATATCTGGATAGAAATATTGAATATTAAAAGGTACTGTTCTGACACACACACACACACACACACACACACACGGCCTGTGAATAAACCAGAACACAGGCTTGGCTGTTTGCTACTGTTCAATTACTGAGATAACGAATCCTTTGGCTGAGGGCCCAGGCAACTCACGTTTAATACAGTAGCTCTGCAGCAACCCAGACAGTTCAAACGAAGCAACACAGATAGTCCAAACGAACAGAGACAACTAGAATACACAGATCAATTTTTTAACTACTAATTCAAACGGTTGTCCCCTCCCAACGCCTAACCTATAATCTCTCTTGGGAGGGGCCAATCAACAACCACATGTGCTTAATCATCTTCTGTGAGTCTGCCTACGGAGTTGCTGCTTCCGTTTCTCACTCCTTATCAATCTAGCATCAGGGAGAAACTGCCTTTGATCCTCCCCACTGCTCCATGCCTCAGGCACCTCCTGGTGGCCAATCTGCCTCTCTGGTCCCTGCTCTGAGTCCGAACCCTGCCCAGGGTCCTCCACATCATCCAGGACAGACTCATATGGTTCCTCGCTGTCTGAGTCCATCAGCAGCTCAACTGGATCCTGCTGGGCCAAAACAGATACCATAAATTGTTTTTTTCTTCAAATCATGCATGGTTTTTGCACACATAAATATGTACAAACACTTCCAATGTTTCTTTTTTTGTACTTGCTTTTGTCATTCTTTTCAATTCTGTTTTTTCTTCTTGTTGTTGTTTTACTTTTTTTAATAGCTTCTGTTATTTTATACTCATATGCATACCTGATTTGATTTTGGCCCTTGTTCATCCAAAAACAAGGCCAAACTGAAATAAAGCATTAAGAATATGTTCATCAACTTGTCATTTGTTTTGTTTTGTTTTCCTGATTGAAATACATCATTATTTTAAATGCTGATTATATAGAGTTTTAAATCACAGATGAAGGCCACGGTTATAAATCAGTTTTCCTGTCTCAGATTTTCCCATTCTAATATTTGACATATGGTAGATTTATACAACAGAGACAGGGGCAGAAAACATTCTTCCTAAAAAATGGTTGTGATTCCTCAAGGGAGAAGTACAAGGGCTTAAATTATCAAGTTCATTTAAACACAGTTAGAAGAAAACATATGTCTGATGGGATGAAGTGGGAGAGGGAGAGGGCTGTGGACACAACCTTGCCATCTTTACACAGGCAGCCTCCTGGTATGAAAAGAAGTGTATGCCATATGTTTGTTTGGCTTGAATATAGGTAGAGCTCTCTTCATAGTTCAGGCAACTAATAGAGAGAAGGGTCCCAGTTTGCATGACAATCAGGCTTGAGTTAATGACAAGTTAAGCATAAATGTACCTTCATCCCTCTCATCTGAATAGGAGGAAATGGGAGAGATATCAAGGCAAAGTTGTATGTTTGCTTACATAACTGCCCCATTTGAACAATTCTATGCCTGAATAAAACTACTTTGAGGAAAGACGTGAAACAGTGTTCTCATAATATGTTGATAAACATATCTAGCATTTAGTAGCATACAGACGTATACTAAATGCTACATAGCGAACTTGACACAAAAGGCCTATTTTTTGTATTAGTTTCAAAACTTTACCAAATATCATTCACAAATACAATTTTCCTGAATATAATCATTCAAGAAAAGAATAGCATTTGCAATATATAGAATTTACTCTTGAAGCATAATTACATTCCTTCATAATATTTATTGTAAAAATGTACTACTTCTTATAAACTAAACTATTTTTTTAATTCAAATGTGTTTCTAACAACATTATGTTTACCTACAAATTATTTTATATATTCAAATGCCAGTAAAATAATGTTTAGGATTATCCAACAGATTAGAACTTTACATGGAGAGATGCCAGCTGCTGAAAATGGTTTTGTAAAAGATTGAGATATTATTGTTGTGCATATTTCACAGCTTATAGAAAGGTCTGCAATTGTGTTGACCAGGTTATGTTGTGGAATGTCTTTAGGACAATTAGAAATCCATAACACCTTATTGTCAAGGAGCACTTTCAAAATAGTGCTTCAGACTGAATATATAGAAGACCAGGTTAATGACAACAGCTTAAAAAAAAAAAAACCCAGCCAGAATATTGATGCTTTTGAACTTGGGTATTTGAAATGACTTCTAAGAATACCATGAAAAGACAAAAACAAACAAATGGATCACACAACAAATTAATCCAGAGTTTTTACTTGAAACACAAATGACTGATTCATATTTCAGACTATTATGTGAAGAATGAGCTCTCCTAAAAAGTTCCTAACCTTGGAAAAAGTGAAGAAAAGACTCACCAAAAGCATGATGAATTGAGAGATTATTCTAGAAAAGGCCTATCTATGTGGTTGCTAAGAATCAACATTGACATGATGACACATAATCAATCAAATGTACTACTTATTAGATTTGTTTAGTTCTGTCAAGCATACTGTTTTTAAAATCAACTAAATTAGGCTACATTTAAAATATTTAATGATAAAAATAGATGATATGAACACTAGCCACACATAGAAACTTGTGCCATTTAGTGGAATCAGTAAAACATGATAGAATGGAAATTTATAAATGTGTCGGGTTTTTGACAGAAAGCTAATTAAAAGGTCACCTCAGGTGATCAGATTATCTGTCAGAATATCCAGCAGGCTAAATGATCCAAATCTCATTGGGGCAGAGTTTAATTCATTTGTAGAATTCATTATCCCAACACATGTTGAGGGTCACTAACTTGAATAGTTTTAAAAGATGATTAGGTGAATTCATGAAGGACATAAATATTGAGGAGTGCTGGTCTTGAATACTCAATATTATCTCAAACAGTATGTTTCTAAATCCCCATTCTTATAGGTTGGAAAATAGATGAGTGGAGTCTATCTTCATTTCCTTTTTTAAAAATAGTTTCATTAAAAATTACAATCACAAACATAAAAACTAACATAAGCTGTAAAAAATATAGAAAATGCATAATGGAAAAATAGAAATAAAAATAGAAAGAAGAAATAAAACTTTGAACATAATAAAGAAAAATAAAATAAATAGACAAATAAATTGTTCCCCCTTTATTATAGCATGTATAAACTACTTCAGTTTCTCTTAAAATGCAATAAATGATCTCTTCTTCCTATATCTCATCTCTTATCTATAAACAAATCATTAAACATATTTCATTAAGGATTGAAGGAAACTCATTCAGTGTTTTTAGATTTGTTAATCCAAAATTCCTAAATTTCAGCTAAAATACAATTAAAAACAATTCCAAAAGTAGCCAGAAAAAGTGTATAGCAATAGCAATAACACTTATATACTGCTCTATAGTGCTTTACAGCACTCTCTGGGCAATTTACAAAGTCAGAATATTCCCCCCAATAATCTAGATCCTCAGTTTACCAACCTTGGAAGGACAGAAGGTTGAGTCAACCTTGAGCTAGTTAGGATCGATCTCCAGGCTGTAAGCAGAGTTAGCCTGCAATACTGCATTCTAACCACTGTGCCACCAGTATATGAACCCAGTGTCCTTTTGGAAGCATGATGGTGTCAGCATTCCAAATATCATCCAAAATTAAATCAGAGTCCAAGGCAGAGAGAGACCACCTCCTGCCAATTACCTCCCTTCGACCAATCAGATCCCACAGATTAGGCCTCCTCCGGATACCATCAGCTAGCCAATGTTGACTGTCGACCCCCTGGGGGAGGGCCTTTTCTGTTGCTGCTCCGGCCCTCTGGAACGATCTCCCTGTGGAGATTCGGACCCTCACCACCCTTCAGGCTTTCCACAAAGCCGTCAAGACCTGGCTGTTCCAGCAGGCCTGGGGCTGATGAGTTCCCAGCCCCACTCGAATTGTTGATTATTGTGTAGTTTTTAATTTGTCTTTGTATCCTGTTTGTCTCATTTGTTTTTGTATTGCCCCCTTCCCCATGTGTTTGTTCGCCGCCCTGCCCCCCCCCCCCCCCGGGAATAGGGTGGCATACAAGTATAATAAATACAAATACAGAGCTTTCTTCAAAGTTCCAATTTATTAATAGAGACATGTTGGCACATGTGTGGAAATCCGAATCTGAAAGTTTCCCGGGGTTCCCACCCAGTTGAAAGTTCATGATCTTGCCCCCACACCCACAAGTCCATCACATGGTCCAATCTTCCACTGCCATGCTGGCAGTTCTACCCATCCAGTCCCAGTCAGGCTCAGAGGTGTAGAGAACAAAAGATGACCTTGGTTTCCTAGAAAGGATTTTTTTTATTTTGACAACAACACAATATACTTCTTACTATTCTCCCTCCCAATTCCCCACTAATGAAACAGCATAGTAGAAAAGAATATTAGTGTGGCAGGTCAAGGATCCTAAGAAGAACCGGCTGCAGGCCTGACAGACTGTGGTTTGAGCAACATAGCTCTTCCCTCATCTACCAGAGCTCTACACCCATTGCAGACCACTGTCTTGCAGTCTCTTTGTGAGGAGCAACCTAATGAAGCATTTGTGGGTAATTTCAAGTTCCCTTCTTGAGTTGTCTTAAGAGAGAGATGAATTATGAAGAATCAATCTACTTGCCGAGTCTTCACTTTAGTGCACTGACTCTGCTTTTAGTCTTCAGTTTTCTATTTCTTTCTCAAAAGCCAAGTATATTTCCATTTCATGACCGAAATCATTTTAGAAGCAACTAGCTAGCTGCTTTGAGAAATAAAAATAAGTTTGTTTTAACGCACTAATGGACATGCGTAGTTTGAGAATAAGCATGTAATCACAAGCACTCTCGTTCAATCACAAAATACAATTTTCTAACAACACCTTGAGATGATTTGATATTTTACAGCTCCAGAAACAACGTCTAGCTTCATTGTCACAAGAAAATAGAAAAAGGCCATTTATTTATTTATTGTGGATGTATCTTCCCAACAGATTCTTTATTTTGTAGGCAATTCACTGCTGAAGCAAGCTGAAGCTGTTATAAGATGCTCCAGCTGCAAGTACATGAAACTCTCCCATCTAGATAGTCTAGGTCAGATGGAGGAGTCTTCAGTCCTTGATGGGCTTCAGTAGGCCTAGTGTAGGCTTCCCTCTGCTCTCTGATTGAATTTTGATCTTCCATAGTCATTTGTCCTTTTAGAGACACTAAAATCTTGCTTGGTAAATATTTTATATACTTATATACATTTTATATACAGTATTTTATATACTGTATCAACCATGAGCCAAGGTGGCGCAGTGGTTAAATGCAGCACTGCAGGCTACTGCTAGATCAGCAGTTCAGCGGTTCAAATCTCACCGGCTCAGGGTTGACTCAGCCTTCCATCCTTCCGAGGTGGGTAAAATGAGGACCCAGATTGTTGTTGGGGGCAATATGCTGACTCTCTGTAAACCGCTTAGAGAGGGCTGAAAGCCCTATGAAGCGGTATATAAGTCTACTGCTATTGCTATTATGTCATAGATGACCTAAAGTGGATCTTCCACAAAGTTATGAGCTTCCAAGAGGAAGATGCCTTGCCAGATTAATTGCCTCTTTACTTTCCTTATACCTTCCTTATACCTTCCTTCTTTACAGAAAGGAGATGGTGGGCAGAGGGTGGATGAGATGACGATATTGATCAGGCAACACAATGTACCTTTCTATTTATATTGGGGGGGGGGAATGAAAGCAGAAAAGTCTGAAATTAACCAAGTTGCAACAGGGAGGGAACCATTTCCCCAAAATGAGAGAAAAGCATGTTGATGAAGTTAAGTAGTCATCAAAGATTCTTGACAACGGCAGTGCTCATGGCTACGTTTTGCTTTCTCATTTCCTAGGAAACTTTGCAAAGCAAACATCAAATGAACTTTCACTGTCAGAAAGGGCCAGGTGGTGATCAATATGAATAAGATTTGGCAGCATATCAAGTTTTGAAGGTCTTTTTCACACTTAACGCAACTCACACTGGCAGAGGCTCTCCCCTAGGATTGACTGATTTTAATACAACTTGATTGCTATATATTTAATTGGAGCATTAATTAGCATTTTCCTTTCATTGCTCTTTCTCTTATTTTTGAGGATGTCTTTCGCGGGGAAACTACGACAACATTATACAGGTTTGCTTCTCACAGTTCATTGAATCTCCTCCCACTGACATGTATATTGTGCCATAGAAAAATAATGATATGCAGTTATGGGCTATGAACTAAAACATAAACTGTACAGCTCACTCAGCTGACCTGCAGTTTGATACCAAGTCCTTGTATACAAGGGTATTTGCTTTACACAATTATGCAAAATAAGCAAAGAGTGCCAAGCACAAAGATTTAAAGTCACAGATTTTTTGCCATGAAGTGCTCCTGCCAAATTTTTCTCTAAAACAAGACCTCTTTAAAATGACATTTTTATGTGGAAGCAGAAGTGGATTCAGATTTATAATGCTACCCTGATGTCAAGGGTTTTCATCCTCTGATATTTGCATACTGCGCATAACTGGCTGGAAATAAACCTAGTATTTAAGCAGCTGCTCACATGTGCTTAAAACTCCTGTGCAAATGGGTATCCTGATTAGGCTTACCCTTAATAGACTCAGTTCAACAAATGGATGTCAAAAAGTGAAGTTCAAGAAATACAACATAAGACAGAAGTTGGTGGAGGTGGGTTTGAGAGTCAATTTAATACAGCATACATAGATTTCATCTACATAAGGAGGAAGCAGGACAATTAAAATTTAGACTTAATGCATTGCAAGAGTTCTACAAAGGCAAGAGGGTGAGGACTTAAAAAAAGAGGGGAGAAGAGAAAAAAAGAACTTCTTGTCCAATAATAGCATCAAGAGTCTTCCCACACCAAGGAGGCATAATCATACATGCTAAAGGATAGCACCTTACCTGGGAATAAAGAAACAAGAAAGAAAAGATTCCATTTCACAGAAGGAGAAAGCAATTTACAGTTGAGGAAAAATAGAATGAAGGTAGGAGAGAAGGAGAGATCATAAACAAATCACCTCTTCCTAGTGGGGCAAGTGTTTTTTCCTATGTGTTGTTGGTCTGAATATAATAGAAGACATCTCAGCTTCTTTGATAAGGGAAGAAAGGAAAAGAGAAAGAAGGACTGACTTTACTGAGTAGATCATTTTTACCCTTTCATAGGGAACTTAGCAAATTAAAAATATCAAAGTCAACAATAGGAATCCTAGAAGATCATTGCCAAGGTGTCAAATAGAAAGAATAGGAAAAAACAAGCATTTTCTTCCGGCTACCTAGGGTGAGGGGCCAGGAAAGAAAAAGGAGCCAGGACAACCTTCAGCACAGAGCTAATTTAACAACTCAGTATACTTTTCTGAACCAAAATGTTTTACTGAAATTACTGGATCTGGCAAGGATATGAAAAAGTCTCTATATTGGAATTATTCTCAATGTATAGAATTATGGATACATGTGCACACATGCACACACACGCACACACACACACCTATAATCCTATACCCGTGCATAATTGCTATAATTCTACACACATACAAACAGAAGCACATACATTGATATAACCTATCCTTCCCTTTTTATCTTAAACAGGATAGTTCAAATCAGTATAAACTTTATGAGCTGACTACTTTGATGGCTCTCTCCTTGGGCAATGACAGCAATTATACGAGTGTTAACAAGGAAGGGGATGCATTAAGGGAGCTCATCAGGGAAAATGCTTACAGAAGGTCATACCTTGCCTGACTTTTAATAATAAAGAGGCTTTCTCTACACTTTTCACAAACCGACACGAAACCTTTCTATTCAGCTGTAGACTATCTCTAACAAAAGGGGAGAGTGCTCCAAACAATTCTCCTTAGAATTGGGATAAAAATCTGGGGGGAATCATACTATAATACCCAGTAGTACAACAATATAGAACAGAATAGAATAACAGTTGGAAGGGACCTTGGAGGTCTTCTAGTCCAACCCCCTGCCTAGGCAGGAAACCCTATAACATTTTAGACAAATGGTTATCCAACTTCTTCTTAAAAACTTCCAGTGTTGGAGCATTCAGAACTTCTGGAGGCAAGTTGTTCCACTAATTAATTGTTCTAACTGTCAGGAAATTTCTCCTCAGTTCTAAGTTGCTTCTCTCCTTGATTAGTTTCCACCCATTGCTTCTTGTTCTACTCTCAGGTGCTTTGGAGAATAGTTTGACTCCCTCTTCTTTGTGGCAACCCCTGAGATAATGGAACACTGCTGTCATGTCTCCGCTAGTCCTTCTTTTCATTAAACTAGACATACCCAGTTCCTGCAACCATTCTTCATGTTTTAGTCCCCTAATCATCTTTGTTGCTCTTCTCTGCACTCTTTCCAGAGTCTCCACATCTTTTTTACATCGTGGCGACCAAAACTGAACACAGTATTCCAAGTGTGGCCTTACCAAGGCATTATAGAGTGGTATTAACACTTCACATGATCTTGATTCTATCTCTCTGTTTATGCAGCCTAGAACTGTGTTGGCTTTTTTTGGCAGCTGCTGCACACTGCTGGCTCATATTTATATAGTTGTCCACTAGGACTCCAAGATCCCTCTCACAGATACTACTATTGAGCAAGGTATCACATATACCATACCTGTGCATTTTGTTTTTCTTGCTTAACTGCTTGTCTATAATTCACAATATCAGAGACAGGCCTTTGGTACAATCCATGCTGTTTATTCATAGTGTTATTTCCAATGGCTCTGAAAAGTTCTATGTCAAATGATATACAGAAAATCCCTGAGTTTCCAACCAATTCTCAACAACTGATTTGTGGCAGTATTTCTGCCTCCAGCTGATCACTAAAGTCACTTACATTGCTCCATCTTGCTAATGCCAACTCTATCTCTGATGTCTTCTTCAACAAATCCATGATCCCCAAAGGCCCACTCAAAATCAGTCATTCTAAAGGCACAGACTGTCACTGTCCTTGCCCCTGCTGCCACAAAACATGGCCAACAGTTTCAGTGATATATATTCAGCACCATCCACATTCATTGAAAGCTGTGATGGCCCAACAGAGGAGCTGTGGTGGTGCAGTGGTTAAAATGCAGTATTGCAGTCTAATTCAGCCCACTGCCAGGAGTTCGATCCTCACGGGCTCAGTGTTGACTCAGCCTTCCAACCTTCCAAGGTTGGACTCAGATTGTTGGGGGCAATAGACTGACTCTGCAAACTGCTTGGAGAGAGCTGTAAAGCACTATAGAGTGGTGTATAAGTCTAAGTGTTATTGGTGGTGCTATTGCATCTCCCTACCAACTCTTTATATAATTCACTTTCTTGTTCTAGTTTTTCACTTTTCAGCTTTAACTTGCAGTCTATTTTTATTCAGACATAACTATCTTGGTCTTTGATACATTAATTTTCAGTCTGACATTCCTCTTTTTATCACAACATTTGCTGCAAATTATTTACATTCTTAGCCGACAATAATGCATTGTCTGCATACAAAACTATACTCATATTTATATCTTTGACTAACACAACTCTAACATTATCCCACACATTCCTTATACTTTTATCCATAAATAAGTTGTAAAAGAAAGAAAACATCATATGCCCATCTTCCATATTAGTCCCTGTTGAGCCATTTACTAACCACTCCATTCTGAGGCACGCCTAACTTCTGGATACTATAACCATGATTTGCTCAGCTTGAGAACCTCTCATCACTGTTGCATTCTTTGCTAGCAGTACCAGTGCTTCCTTGCCTACAATAGGGACCTGTCAGTTTTGGCACATTTAATATCACAAGTACAATTAAAACCATGTTTTACTCCAAGCATGTTTAGGACTGTCTCAGCAATCTAGGATCACTCTTGCATTTATTTAATGATGAGGTGATGGAGAGATTTGTTTGAGTATTTTGTATTTCGCTGTACTTTCATCTCTCCTGTATTCAGAAGCTTCTCTAGTTTCCAAGATTTCAATTACATCCCAAAAGCAGACATCATGAGGGACTTCCCCTCTCTCATTTTTTATAGCAGAGCTGCTGTCATCCCTGATGGGGCAGTCCTGCCCTTAAGAAATTGTTGAGGAATTTCTATTTGTTATGGAGGAATTCAGAGAAATCATCCACCCAATTTCTTTCCCTACAGATTTTGAAAGGCCATTTGTGCTCAGCTATAAATCATATACCATCTCATCTTCATTGTCAGACATTACAAAATGAATGTTCATTTATCACTGGCTCATATCATGCATGCAAATTATGTACAGGAATTATGCAAAGGAGTTGCAAATGACTTTACAACTAATGCACAGAGACTGAAAGCCAAAGAGAATCCTTTTGTCTTTAGAGTCAATTTACTGCAGAATTAACTCAACACTTTTCCTTTACCTCTTTTACCTTTCATATTTAGATAGTTTTCATAGAAATGTTTTTTTAATATATTCTTTTAAAATTTGTAATTTAAAACAAATGCAACATCCTTCTACATGCTGTAGAAAGTGTATCACTTGGTTACAAAAAGACTTTTGTGCATCTCTTTCACAGTCAACACACATAATTCATATTAACTTAAGTATTTTAACTCAAATATTTATACATGTCACCATCATCATATCTCCATTTTCATTTGACTATAATTGTTTAAGCATCCTTCATCATAAAATATACCAAATTTTAATACATAACCACATACTGTCCTTTCATTTATTATTTCTAAAATCCTCCACTAACACTAAATCCTTATGTCCTATTCTAGCTAAACATCCGTAATATTTAATACAGTTTTCTAATCCTCCTTTCCAAATTACTGTTTAAAGTTTACATCCAGTTTCCTTATGTTATACCCATATCTATATATATGTTGTTATTCTTATCCCTCTTTTATTTGACGATATCCTGTATCATAACATTTTCCCACTAATAATCAAGACTTTAATTGTATCTAAGTTCTTTTTTGTTTTATTATTATCATCACAACAGAATTGTATCACAGCGGCCAGTTGTTTCGCCAGATTTGGCATTGGTTACTAGTCGGGCCCCACCCAGGGGCCTAGGACGTCGTAACGTATTTTCGTAATATGTGTGCAGATCCAAGCAGTGCGGCTTTTTGCATTTGACTGATGGTGATTTTTGTCAATTTTTAACTGTTTTAAATGTAATTCCAGTGCTTTTGAAATTTTGTCAATTTTTAAGTCCTGGTATTTTGCGATTTTTTCATGTTCCTTCTCAGCGACCCTGCTATCACCTGGTATTGCGATGTCTATGATTGTGACCTTATTTTTCTCAACCAGTGTGATGTCTGGTGTATTATGCATCAGTATTTTGTCCATTTGTATACGGAAATCCCACAAGATCTTGACCATCTGATTTTCGGTGACTTTTTCAGGCTGATGTTCCCACCAGTTTGTTGCTGTTTTAATATTATAATTTTTGCACAAATTCCAATGGATCATTTGTGCCACTGAATTGTGCCGCAATTTATAATCAGTCTGCATGATTTTTTTTACAGCAGCTGAGTATGTGATCAACAGTTTCATCACTTCTTTGCAAAGTCTGCATTTGGCATCATCAGAGGATTTTTCGATTTTGGCCTTAATGGCATTTGTGCGGATAGCTTGTTCTTGCGCAGCCAGGATTAGTGACTCTGTTTCTTTCTTTAATGTACCTGCTGTTAACCATAACCAAGTTTGTTCACTGTCCACTTTATCTTTTATTTTTTCCAGAAATTGGCCATGCAGTGCTTTGTTCTGCCAACTCTCCATTCTTGATTTTATCACATCTTTTCTGTATTCTTGTTTCGTCTGTTGGGCCCTTGGTAGATTTTTGTTCTTTACTTCGATTAATAGATATTCTTGACTTATTATCATTATCATTATCATTATCATTATTATACAATTGTATCACAGCGGCCAGTTGTTTCGCCGGATTTGGCATTGGTTACTAGTCGGGCCCCACCCAGGGGCCTAGGACGTCGTAACGTATTTTCGTAATATGCGTGCAGTTCCAAGCAGTGCGGCTTTTTGCATTTGACTGATGTTGATTTTGTCAATTTTTAACTGTTTTAAATGTAATTCCAGTGCTTTTGGAATAGCACCCAGTGTGCCAATTACCACTGGAATTATCACTGCTGGTTTGTGCCATAGTCTTTGAATTTGTGTAGGTGAATTATTTATTATTATTATTATTATTATTATTATTATTATTATTATTATTACCCTTTATGTATAATCCAAAGGGATTGCTAATCTTCTTTACTTGGGTACCATTCAATATTCATATCCAATTATACTCATCATAGCACCACACATTGTATACATTAGTAACATTGTCAGTTATTTATTTAAGGTATATCTATTGTCAATAAATTTCAATAAGTTTAACTAGTTTTAAATTATATTCTTCCATCTATCAACCTGTATATTTCCAATAGCAAAACAGTCTCATATCTTTTGCCACTTGTGGTACCAATCCTCTAATCATCTTCTTGGTCAGCTTTGTATAGACATCTCTTAGCAACTCCTTGCTTATAAGATCTCTCACATAATCTTGATGCCCTCTTTCTGTTTCATTATTCAGCTTATCTTTCATTGTCAGCAAAGTTATCAATGCTTTTGCTAATATAATTTCTATCTTTAAATCCATAGATTCTTTCGTTTTTTCTTTTTTTGTATCTTGTCCTCTGGAATAGATTTCCTCTCCATTTAATTCCTCTTTCAGTATTCCATTCTTTCCATTTTCAGAGATAAACCAATCACCATAAATATCAGCATGTTTAATCTCTTTATAGTCATTTTCCACTTCAATTTTTTGAGTTTCAACCACCCCATTTTGCATTTGATAGACATCCTCAATTTCTTCATCATATTTTATTGTTATATGCTTTAAATATTCCAGTTTTTTTCTCTATTCTTTCATATGTATTTGATAATTTCTGTATTTCTGAAAGTATCTTTTGCAAACTTGAGACTTCTATTTTCTTTTGAAATTGTGTCATACTAACAAACACAGCTGCCCTACTTGGAAGGTTAATAAAATTAAAGCATAGATTTATATATAACATTGTTTTCACTTTTCTCTTATTAGAAATATACTTCAAAGGGACATCTGTGTGCTTCTCTTCTTATCACTTTCTGTAGCCAAGCAGTGGAACCTTGTAATGCCAAGTCAGTGGAGCCAAGTCAGTGGAGACAAAAAAATATGCAAAAATTTTTAATATGCAAACTCCAATCAACAAATCCTCCCAGCCTCCGAGCAGCAGTAATACTGTTGAAAATCTAATTTCCTTTTGTATCTTTTTTGAATTTCAAGTTAGAAAAAAGAGTCCAATCTTTAAATGAATTAGAAAAATATCCACAGCAAGGAAAGAGGAAAACTTTAGTCCATAGGTTACAGAGAACAATAAAGGAAAAAATAGAAGAATAAAACTTAATCCATCCATTTCAAAAGGCTTGCATAAATTCCATCCATGAAGATAGCATTTAAAAAGTAAGATAACCACTGTCCAAAACAATTCCAAATTTAATTCCGCCACTTGATTCTTCTATTCTCCAATTTAGATTGATTTTAAGTTTGTATAGCCAGTCTCTTTTTAAAACAGTAAAAGTTCCTCACCAGCTGGAAACACTTTCTCTTTCTGTATCCTTCCGTTTTGGAGCCCTCCCAACTTCATCAGCCTTGGCTGGATTTTTTGTCGCCGGCTTGAAGAACTTCCCTTGCTTCTTTCTGGGATTTTGTGTTATCCCTGAAATCAGCAAGACATATTTCATAGAAATGTTTTGATCTACATTTATACACACAGAATAATAGGTGGCACAATGGTCTCATTAGATTGGACTCCATCAAGAATATACGATAGAGGATAGCTTTCTTTTCTTCTTTTTTTTAATCTTCAAAAGGTTTTTATTTTCCATTTTTTCATTTTCATCCACTCACATATATACTGTGCATAGCAGGAGCCATACAACATTAAACAATAATCACAGCAATTCCTCTTGTCAACAATAGCCCAAAACATAGAAACCAAATATACATCTTCCACTCTCCGTACACCTCTTTCTTCCACCCCCCTCCAACTTACTATCTTCCCTCCATCATCCCCCTCTACCCTACTTCCCCTCCCCCTCTACCACTCCTCTCTCCCGATCCACTCCCTCCCTTCCTTCTCACCCTCCCTCCTATCCTCTCTCCCGCCCTCTCTACCCATCTTTCTTCTATCCCACTCCTCCTCCCCTTGGTGTATTTCCTCTATATGTCAATGTACTTAGCTTATCCTATTTTTACAGAGAAATTAAAGAAAAGCAGTATACATGTGAAATCGCATCACATTGAAATATAACACATTGTATCTAACCTAGTATATATCCCCGAGGATAGCTTTCTTGAAAGGGTAGCATCTGTAAAAGACCCTGGGGTTAGAAAACTTAAAAGAGGAAAGAGGGGAAAAAGAAGAAAAAGAAAAGGAGGCAAATGGATGTAATGTATACATGCTAGATATCCATCATTATTAACTTTTTTTTCTAACTCCACATTAAAGAAAATAAATGATTCTTCTCAATTGTTAGAAAATATTGAAGCCAAAAAGCAATCTACTGGATCATTTTTCTTTTTTTATTCCTAGGTAAAATTGCGTTTTCAAAACATTCATTCTCACCATGTGAAAATGGAATGTGAGAATGGAAAAAGCTGATTCTACAAGACATTCAGAGGCCACGAGATCAAGAGATTCAAAGTCTGTTATGATTCATAATGTGTCAGCCCTGGTTTGAAAATGCAGGTGACCACATAGAAATATTTCCAACTGTGTAGGTGGATTTTTTTATTAATGTATGATAGCCCTTTGTTAGAGACAGTTCAGCAGCACTGTGACTTTAGAACCTAGCTAGATATCTTATTCTCCTCTCAATTGATGGCAAGTTTTTCTTTAGTTTGTTTAGAATGAGCACAGGGAGTGGGGGAGGAGACGAGGTACAAAGAGTGTATATAGGTGCATATATTTAGATGCTTAGTATGTATTATTACACCATTTAAGGAATTCTAATGAGAAACTGACAGAACTTTAACAAGAATTGTACCATTGGAAACATTGCAATTGCAATACAGGTTAATCTTTCAGCAATGGAAGCCACAATCTGGGCACTTGGCAAACTGCTCACATTTATGATAGTTGTATCATCCAACATTCAAGTGATCACCATTTGTAATCTTCCCTGCCAGCTTCCCACAGACAAAGTGAATGGGGAAAGTGTCCAAATAAATCACAAATTGCTCTTGTAAGTGAGTCACACTCCTATGGCTTTTTGTCTTAGGGATCTTGGCTACATAGTAAGAGATCCCTACTATCTCCCTAGAATCTCCTGCTTCATAGCACACATGCTCCTCTGCCCAATGTGGCCATTTGAGCACTCTCACTCATTTTGAAGCATCCACTGCTGTCCCTCCCATGCTCATATTGTGCCACAGCAATCACTTACCTGGTTTCCAGACTGCTCACCAAACTTCTGGACTTCCTGTTGCCTTCCCCAATGACATTGCTTGCTGGAAGCCAACAGGAAGTTGTGAGGAATTTCTTGCTTAATGACTCATGATCCTTGCTTAATAATATCAATGGGGATTGCCAGGACTGTCTTTGTTAAGTGATGCAGTCATATGAATGTTTAACGTATAGAAATGCTGGTTCCAATTACCACTGTTGACTTGGGCTGATTGCTTCATTTCATATCAATTCTAGTCTTTCAAAAATTGAAGTGCGTAATTTAACTTGCTTATGCATAGGAATCAACAATTTACCATTATGTTACACTCTTTGCACAGAGATGGCCAGCAGTAGAATTCTGTGGGCATACACACCAATACGTCTGCTGTAATTACATCAGATTTATTCAGAACAAATATGGGAAGATTTTGAGTTGAAAGCTAAGGTCACTTGCATTACCTGAGATAGATTTATTTATGGTTGGGGGTATGCTCTTCCACTTGTTGTACACTCTTGGAATAGTGTAAAATAGAGTATGACTTTAATCACACTGCCATCACAGGCTTTCTTGACCCCATGCAGATTAATTGAATATATTATATTATATTATATTATATTATATTATATTGTATTGTATTGTATTGTATTGTATATATGTATATGTATATGTATATGTATATGTATATGTATATATGTATGTATGTATGTATGTATGTATGTATGTATGTATGTATATATGTATATATATATATATATATATATATATATATATATATATATATATATATGTATGTAGGTCTCTAGTTGTTCGGGTTTTCTCCCGCGTAGAATTGGAGATGTCTTGGCGACGTTTCGACGAAGTCACATTCGTCATCTTCAGGCTGCTGCTGACTACTTCAGGTTTGGTGTTTCCAGGAGTAGTGTGGGATCTTGGCTGGCTGTTTGTTCCTTATAACTGCTGGTAGGGGATTAAATTTTAACTGCCAGTAGGGGATTAAAACTGATTGAAAACAGAAATATCGAACCTCTACGGGGAGGAAACCCACCATCTGACCAGGACCTATGAAAAACGTGAAGTCCAAAGAGCTTCCATTCTATGTGACCTCACATTCCTACGCAACTGCCGGGATGAAAACCTAATCCCCACACAATTCCAATTGAAATCCCACTCCAACTCTGCAGCCACTAAACGCATCCTGAAAAGAACAGAATTGGCCCTAATCAGAAATGAACTTCACAGGAAAAGATTCCTCCTAGACCGAATCAACAAAGATCTCCTCACTCTCCACCTCGAACTCAGCAACCAGATCCACCCCACACTTTGGGACAAATCGAAACAACTCGCCACCTGGAGAGCTGAAACAAAGACCACCCTCAAGACAGAAACACACACCAACAAACTCCGAAGACTAAAAGAACACCAGAAACCAACCCCCCCACACACACAACCACACATGAAACAAACAGTGCATAACATCTCAGATAGGATCCTCACCAAAGCCGAAACCAATGTCCTTTCAAAAGGATTCAACTTTGCAGTCACCCCCAAATACATCCCCACTGAAACCATTATATGTGGAGTTGAAACCAGCCTGACCAAAATTCAACCCTGACGACGCTAACAGAATCAAATCCGAAATCACCAACATCCTCTGCACCAGCAAGCCACCCAAAAGCAACTTACCCAAAGAAGAACAGACAGCACTACATAATCTGAAAGAAGACACCAGCATAATAATCTTACCAGCAGACAAGGGCAATGCCACGGTGGTTATGAACACTTCTGACTACCAAACCAAATTAACCAACCTACTCCAAGACTCCACATACAAACCCCTAAACACGGACCCCACCACCTACCTGGAAAAAACCACTAGAACCAAAATAAAAGCCTCCCCCATCAGTGAAGAGATCCAGCAAAGAATCATTCCCAGAGAAAAATCATCCAGATGCCCCAAGCTCTATGGTCTACCCAAGATACACAAAGAAGGAACTCCACTTAGACCAATAGTCAGCTCCATAGGCTCACCTTTACAAAATCTAGCCAAATTTCTTGCCAAACAACTACAGCCCTATGCAGATTCCATCACCTCACATGTAAAAAACTCTTTCCACTTCATAGAAATCATACAGAAACAAAACTTACAGCCCAGTGACCTACTCGTGAGCTTTGATGTCGTATCACTCTTCACTCAAGTACCAATCAAAGAAGCCTTAACAGCTATCCAAAACAAATACAACCCCCCCAAACACATCCTGGATCTAACCAACCACTGCCTATCTAACACATACTTTATTCACAATGGACAAAGATACAAACAGATGGAAGGAGCACCCATGGGATCACCCCTCTCACCTGTCATTGCCAACCTCTACATGGAAAACTTTGAAACCCAAGCTCTAGAAAAATCTGATCACAAACCTAAACTCTGGCTCAGATATGTAGACGACACTTTCATAATCTGGCCACATGGGAAAGAACAACTGGACATCTTCCTTACACACCTCAACAGTCTACACCCTAAAATACAGTTCACCATGGAAACAGAAGCAAACAACCAACTCCCCTTCCTGGACGTCTTAGTCTACAGGGGCTCCCTAGGACACACCATCTACCAGAAGAAAACACACACCAACTGCTATCTGCACGCACTCTCACACCACCACCCAGCCCAGATCAATTCCGTAGCCAAGACACTCATCTCCAGAACAAAACGCCTAGCTGATGAACAACACCTAAAAACCGAACTACACACTCTCACCAATGTACTAACATCCAATGGATTCCAAAGAAATAAGATCACCAACCTAATCCAAAAAGAAACCCCCACTAAAGTCCAGGACAGAGAACAAGAAAATGGAAAAGCCCTCCTCCCATACATAAAAGGCACCACAGACAAAATCAGCAAAATCCTCCGCAAACACAACATCAAGACAGCATTCTGCACAGACCGGAAAATATCCACCATCCTAAGAAACCCCAAAGACAAAATTGAATTAGAAAATCAAGGAGTATATGAAATCCCATGCACTACTTGCCCCGCCACATACATCGGACAGACCAACAGAAGAATAAGTGCACGCATTGAAGAACACAAAAATGCAATCAAAAAAGAAGAACCAACTTCTTCCCTGGTCCAACACCTCAAAGCCACAGGACATAAAATTGACTTCAATAAGACCAGAACCATCGCCAAGGCCGAACACTTCAACAACCGTATAATCAGGGAAGCAATCGAAATAGAAAAACACCCACATAGCATGAACAGGCGAGACGACACCTCCCGCCTGCCAGCCCTTTGGAAACCCGCCCTCATTAACAAACGAATCCCAAACATGAAGAATGAGACCAGGCCCACACTCACAATAGCCACACAGAATACTACCAAAAAACATCCACAAAGAAAACAACCAAAAACACAAACTGATGAGGAGGCACGACCCAGAACCAGAAGCCAGACTGCTAAAGCACAATCAGCCTCTTCAAAACCCCTCCCACCCTCACAGGAAACACAACCCCCCAAACAATCAGAACAGAACACCCCTCCACCAAATAAGGACACACTTCCACCTAATCAAGACACACCCAAGCCCCCATTCAATCAGTTTTAATCCCCTACTGGCAGTTAAAATTTAATCCCCTACCAGCAGTTATAAGGAACAAACAGCCAGCCAAGATCCCACACTACTCCTGGAAACACCAAACCTGAAGTAGTCAGCAGCAGCCTGAAGATGACGAATGTGACTTCGTCGAAACGTCGCCAAGACATCTCCAATTCTACGCGGGAGAAAACCCGAACAACTAGAGACCTACATACTAACACCCGCGAAAACCTCAGAAAACATATATATAGGTTGGTGGAGATAGTTTCTTAAGGAGCCGAGGTGGCGCAGTGGTTAGGGTGCAGTACTGCAGGCCACTTCAGCTGACTGTTATATGCAGTTCAGCGGTTCTAATCTCACCGGCTCAAGGTTGACTCAGCCTTCCATCCTTCCAAGGTGGGTGAAATGAGGACCCAGACTGTGGGGGCGATATGCTGACTCTGTAAACTGCTTAGAGAGGGCTGAAAGCCCTATGAAGCGGTATATAAGTCTAACTGCTATTGCTATTGCTATTGCTAACTACTGAAATGAGTCTTCTTTTTTTCACTTCCTCTGATGCCAAACAAAGAAAAAGTTTCTACCATTGGATAATTGACAAGAGAGAGCCAAAGGGGAAGTTTACATCTCAGTAGAGGTGATGAACGGGCTCTGAAACCTGATCAACATTCCTTGTCCTGCACTAAATGGTCATCATCTTTATACTGATCTGTCTTTGTTTGCATAAATCCTATATTTACTGAAAAAAATTGAGGGGGGAACATGTGAAGATTTAAGAAATCTTAGCTAATTCCAACAGTAATTGTAATTTAGATGCAAATAAACACAGCATGAAGGATAAGGTGTGCATGCATATTCATGTTAATTTTGAAATTCCAGACAAATCAACATTTTATGCTATAAAACATTAATTAGCATTTCCAGCAGAAACCAGACTAATCTTTTAAAAAGTCTAAAGGTTTGCCATGGATTTTAAGTGTTTCTCTTGACTTTGGGATTGAAACGGAGACAGAATTTTGTTTTATGTAAACATATCATTAGCAGTAGTTTCAGTTATATGGCAGAGATGAAAGTTACATTCTGCAAAAATCAAAGTGTTTCTCTGGCCTCATGAAGACTTGTGGTAGCAGATCAGATAAAATCAGTGTTTCTCTTTGAACAGAAAGAAAAGCCTTGTGTTATATGTGCAGTCCATTAGTGCCCTGTAATTCCCATCTTTAGCACTCGATCTCAGCTCTCTGTAGCAGAATGGCAGTGTAGTTCTTCAGTGTTTTTCTTCCTACGTGACAAATCATATCCAAGTGGAGATATGAGACAATTTCAGCATGATGTCATGACGCCCATCATATTAGGTCAAGGAAGCATTCTCCCACCTATATAGCCTCAAGTGTCATGATTTGGGGTGGACTTTCATGGTGATTATACCCACATTATCAAAACCTGTTCACACAAGGTGCATTTATTTTCATCTTGTTATGCTGCCAACAGCAGTGTAACCTGTCCATGCATCAAGATCTTTGTGAGATCTTATTCCCCTTTCATCAAACTTTTTAGTTTTGGTATCATTTTAATTTATATTGTAGGTAATATACTGCTTATTCTTCATTTATTATTTGGCAGATATATACCTGAACTTTGTTTTCAGGGATGATATTATGAATTTTATTAAGCAGATAAACAATACAAGAATGAATGAATATATCCATTTCAATATCAAAATGTGGAAAAACTATGCCCCCACCCCAAAAAAAATTAGTAAGAAAAAGAAACTCTCCTTCATCCACAGCAAGCATATTTGACAAAAAATTTATTGCTGTCTCTTAAATTACAACCAGATGCATCTTCATTCCATATCTCACCAAATATTTTATAAACTCATCTCTATATCTTCATCTGTCCTTCTTCATCAGCAAAGTAAATGTCCAGTAAAAATTAGCCAACATAGCTAACAACATAAATACATAATCTCCTTATTAGTTTAAATCACTCTCATCCCTCTCTTAACAATTAAATATTACAAGAAACAGAAATAAAATCGGAAGCTATTAAACATTTTTCTACACAATTTAATTAATCAAGTTAATTGGTTATTTCCAAATTGAAAAAAAAAAAATTCTTTTCTCTTGATAGCCTTAGAAAGTACATAAATGATTGTGCTCTATAGGCTGGGATTCTTTAATTGATGCTTCATTTTTTTCTGTGCATCTTTGGGTATGTGCACAATGTTCAACATGGTACATTATAATATGAAACCATCCTTCTCAACTTCAACCAATTTCCTTTATCTCAACCATTTTATTCAACTTCCTGTGTCTGTTCGATTATAATTTCCAAATTCCCATGCACTGACTACTAAATTACTCCTACAATATTAGAGTCATATGATTCTAGGAAAACACCTAGAATGTTATTCCACTTCTTCATTTGTGATATTTCAGAGTTTTATCTAAATGGTCTGCTTTTGAGGGATTGCCTTCCTCTCTCGCAATTCCAATCTAATTTAACATCAAAATTTGCAATAGTTGAGTCACTTGGCTAAGATGGCCATCTCTAGAAATTGAATAAAATAAATAAATAAATTGCAGCATTAATATTATTGCGCTACACTATTAATTTATCCAGTTCTTTTCCCCCCTCTTTTTGATCTCTGCTATTCACAATTATAAACTCATAAACAATTTAGGAGCAGCTTATGTATAAATCTGTCCAAAAATGAATTATTGAAAAAGGTTGATCTTTTGTTTTAACTACAATTAAACACAAATTTGATAAGGAGAAAGATCTTCTCAGATTCCCAACTTCTTTGTGAAAACTTATGCAGATAAAGGTTTGCATTTTTCTCCCAGTTGTAATCACGTTGTTATTTAGCTAAGCTTCTCTGTGTAAGTGGATTGGATTGGTGAACTGAGTTTTAAATGAGTGCTCTTTAGTTTTCTGATTTTAATCATTTCTTTGTTTTTCTTATGTTAGAGTTGCTTGTAAGTTTTCCTTCCCAGAAATATAGAATATAAACTTAAATAAATTAATCTATAAAAACTAAATTGACTATAAATGATGCTGCTGCTGCTGCTGCTGATGATGATGTTGTTGTTGTTGTTGTTGTTGTTGTTATTATTATTATTATTATTATTATTATTATACAATTGTATCACAGCGGCCAGTTGTTTCGCCGGATTTGGCATTGGTTACTAGTCGGGCCCCACCCAGGGGCCTAGGACGTCGTAACGTATTTTCGTAATATGCGTGCAGATCCAAGCAGTGCGGCTTTTTGCATTTGACTGATGGTGATTTTGTCAATTTTTAACTGTTTGAAATGTAATTCCAGTGCTTTTGGAATAGCACCCAGTGTGCCAATTACCACTGGAATTACCACTGCTGGTTTGTGCCATAGTCGTTGAATTTCGATTTTTAAGTCCTGGTATCTTGCGATTTTTTCATGTTCCTTCTCGGCGACCCTGCTATCACCTGGTATTGCGATGTCTATGATTGTGACCTTATTTTTCTCAACCAGTGTGATGTCTGGTGTATTATGCGCCAGTATTTTGTCGGTTTGTATACGGAAATCCCACAAGATCTTGACCATCTGATTTTCGGTGACTTTTTCAGGCTGATGTTCCCACCAGTTTGTTGCTGTTTTAATATTATAATTTTTGCACAAATTCCAATGGATCATTTGTGCTACTGAATTGTGCCGCAATTTATAATCAGTCTGCGCGATTTTTTTACAGCAGCTGAGTATGTGATCAACAGTTTCATCAGCTTCTTTGCAAAGTCTGCATTTGGCATCATCAGAGGATTTTTCGATTTTGGCCTTAATGGCATTTGTGCGGATAGCTTGTTCTTGCGCAGCCAGGATTAGTGACTCTGTTTCTTTCTTTAATGTACCTGTTTTTAACCATAACCAAGTTTGTTCACTGTCCACTTTATCTTTTATTTTTTCCAGAAATTGGCCATGCAGTGCTTTGTTCTGCCAACTCTCCATTCTTGATTTTATCACATCTTTTCTGTATTCTTGTTTCGTCTGTTGGGCCTTTGGTAGATTTTTGTTCTTTACTTCGATTAATAGATGTTCTTGACTTTCTTTTAAATAATCAGCCAGTGCATGTTTTTCTTCTTCAACTGTTTGCTTCACTTGTAATAATCCTCTGCCACCTGATTTTCGGGGCAGATATAGTCTATCAGTATCACCACGTGGATGTAAACTGTAGTGCATTGTCATTAGTTTCCTGGTTTTATGGTCCAAAAGGTCCAAATCAGCTTGTGTTCAGTTAACTATACCAGCTGTGTATCTTATAACTGGTATTGCCCAGGTATTTATGGCCTTGATTGTATTTCCACCATTCAATTTAGATTTCAAAATTTTCCTAATTCTGTTGGTGTACTCTCGCCTGACAATAGTTTTTACTTCTCCATGATTGATGTTATCCAACTGCAGCATGCCTAAGTATTTGTAGGCTTCATTTTCTTTGCATTTAATTAATTGGCCATTGGGCATTTCAATTCCCTCACATGCAGTGATTTTGCCCCTTTTTATGGATACAGTGGCGCATTTTTCCATGCCAAACTGCATTGAAATATTGGTGCTGAATACTTGGACTGTGTTTGTCAATGATTGGATTTCTATTTCTGACTTTCCATAGAGTTTCAAATCATCCATATATAGTAAATGTGAAATTTTTTCAGCTTCTTTGGCTGTTTGGTAGCCTAATTTCATTTTTTTTAAGATTACTGATAGTGGGATCATTGCGATGATGAAGAGAAGAGGTGAAAGTGAATCACCCTGGAAAATTCTTTGCTTGATATTAACCATTCCGTAGATCTCATTCCCTACTGCCAACTCAGTTCTCCATTGTTTCATCGCCTTTTCAGTAAAGGATGTAATATTTTTGCTAATGCCAGTTGTTTCTAAGCATTTTATGATCCAACTATGTGGCAGTGAGTCAAATGCCTTTTTGTAATCAATCCAGACCATATTCAAGTTCGTTTTTCTGTTCTTACAATTTTCTAATATCATTTTATCAATTAGAAGCTGATCTTTTGTGCCCCTGCTCCTTCTTTTGTTGCCGTTTTGCTCTACTGGCAAGATGTTGTTTGTTTCCAAATAATCCATCATGTTATCTGCAATAATGCCTGTGAGTAATTTGAAGGTTGTTGGCAAGCATGTTATTGGTCTGTAGTTTTCAGGTGGTGTTCCTTTAGTTGCATCTTTCTGAATCAAGTATGTTTTTCCAGTTGTCAACCATTCATCAATTTGGCCCTTTTGTAAAATTTCATTCAGTTGCCTGGCCAATATTGCATGTAAACTGGTCAGATATTTGAGCCAGAAACCATGTAATTGGTCCTTTCCAGGTGATGTCCAATTCTTTACCTTTTTAACTCGATTTTTGACCATCTCAGTTGTTATTTCTAATACTTGCATTTGCTTGTTGCCAATGCTTTTCTCAAAGTCATGTATCCACTTTGCTTCCTTGTTGTAGTCCTTTGCATTTTCCCACAATTCTTTCCAGAATTCAACTGTGGCCTGTTTTTCTGGTTTTTCACTTTTGGTATCACCATTTACATTAAGACTTTGATAAAAACGCTGTTGGTCTGATCGAAATTGCTGATTTTGTTTATATTGGATGATTCGTGCCTCATATCTTTCAATTTTTCTAGCTGTTGCTGTTATCTGCTGTTTTACAATCTCTATAGCTTCATTGATGTTTCTTGTATCCAATCTATATCTTCTGATTAGCCGATCTATGATTTTGTTGTTTTTAAGCCGTTGCTCATGCATGTTCTTTAAGTTACTAGCATCTGCCCTTAATTTTTTGATGATGATGATGATGATGATGATGATGATTATTATTATTTTTATTATTATTGTTGTTGTTGTTGTACAATTGTATCACAGCGGCCAGTTGTTTCGCCGGATTTTGCATTGGTTACTAGTCGGGCCCCACCCAGGGGCCTAGGACGTCGTAACGTATTTTCGTAATATGCATGCAGATCCAAGCAGTGTGGCTTTTTGCATTTGACTGATGGTGATTTTGTCAATTTTTAACTGTATTAAATGTAATTCCAGTGCTTTTGGAATAGCACCCAGTGTGCCAATTACCACTGGAATTACCACTGCTGGTTTGTGCCATAGTAGTTGAATTTCGATTTTTAAGTCCTGGTATCTTGCGATTTTTTCATGTTCCTTCTCGGCGACCCTGCTATCACCTGGTATTGCGATGTCTATGATTGTGACCTTATTTTTCTCAACCAGTGTGATGTCTGGTGTATTATGCGCCAGTATTTTGTCGGTTTGTATACGGAAATCCCACAAGATCTTGACCATCTGATTTTCGGTGACTTTTTCAGGCTGATGTTCCCACCAGTTTGTTGCTGTTTTAATATTATAATTTTTGCACAAATTCCAATGGATCATTTGTGCTACTGAATTGTGCCGCAATTTATAATCAATCTGCGCGATTTTTTTACAGCAGCTGAGTATGTGATCAACAGTTTCATCAGCTTCTTTGCAAAGTCTGCATTTGGCATCATCAGAGGATTTTTCGATTTTGGCCTTAATGGCATTTGTGCGGATAGCTTGTTCTTGCGCAGCCAGGATTAGTGACTCTGTTTCTTTCTTTAATGTACCTGTTTTTAACCATAACCAAGTTTGTTCACTGTCCACTTTATCTTTTATTTTTTCCAGAAATTGACCATGCAGTGCTTTGTTCTGCCAACTCTCCATTCTTGATTTTATCACATCTTTTCTGTATTCTTGTTTTGTCTGTTGGGCCTTCAGTAGATTACTTCGATTAATAGATGTTCTTTCCTTTATATATTTTATTATGTTTTCATTCTATACAATCACATATTCACTGTGCTTAATCAGGGCATATAACATTGAATAATAAACACGGCCCTCACTTATATAAAAAATGCCCTCTACAATACAAACCCAGTATACCACCTTGGCCTGCCATACACCCTCTTTCAACCCCCTCCAACTTTCATTCTTCCTTCTCACACACCCCTCTACGCCTACTTCCCCTCCCCTTCTTTCTAACCTTAACCCTATCACTCCCTCTCCATTCCCTCCCTCCCTTCTCCTCCTCCTCTCTCTCACCCTCTCCACCCTCCTTCTTCTTTCACTCGACTCTTTCCTTCGGTATTTATTACCTTCCAGTATATTCGGTTTGTTCTATTTTCGCACTAACATTGAAAAGCCACAGTATACAAATACAATCATGGAATTTATTTCCCCCCTCCCCCCTCCCCCTAAATCCCCACCTCCCTTCCCTCCCCCCGACTTCCCAAAGACCATACGTGGTATAACTTTTGAACAATCACAGTCTAAAATATCTCTACATTGAACTCAGCTTCTTACTGTTACCCAAATTTTAAACAATTTAAATTATTCCTGATACTAAGCATAAGCTATCTGGAGTTTCTTAGTCCCATATTTACTTTTTATGTAATCAATCCATTTTTTCCAGTCTCGCTTATATCTCTCGTTTGAATGTTCTTTGAGATATGCTGAGATTTTGGCCATTTCGGCTAAGTTCATAACTTTCAAAGTCCATTCTTGAATTGTAGGTAGATCTTTCTTCTTCCAATACTGCGCCACCAGGAGTCTTGCTGCCGTTATTAAATACAAAACCAAATTAGTCTCTGCTGCTGTAAAATCAATACATATACCCAGTAAAAACAACTGGGGGGTAAATTTTATCCTTCTTTTAAAGATGTTTTGCAGGATCCACCATATTTTTATCCAAAATGCCTTGACATTACGACATGTCCACCATATATGAAAATATGTAGCATCACAAGAACCACATCTCCAACATTTAGGTTGAACATTTGGATACATAGAGGCAAGCTTTTTAGGATCTAGGTGCCATCTATAAAACATCTTATAAAAATTTTCTCTCAAGTTTTGTGCTTGTGTAAATTTCACATTTCTTACCCAGATTCTTTCCCATGTTTCAAGCATTATTGGTTCCTCGATATTCTGAGCCCATTTTATCATACAATCCTTAATCAGTTCCGTTTCAGAATCCATCTGTACTAATACATTATATATCCTCTTTATATGCATTGAGCTTTGATCTCTTATTTGTTTAAACAAATTATCCTCAACTTTTACAAAGCCAATTTTTTGATCTGTTTTCCACCTAGCCTGTAGTTGACCATACTGAAACCACGTTTGAACTACCTTCTCTTCTTTAAGTACCTCTAAAGATTTTAGTTCCATCACCCCTCTTTCTGAGATAAGAAGTTGTCTATAGGTGGTTCTATCGTGTTTTTGTTCTACATTCATATTTTCAATTGCATGTCTAGGAATTGCCCACATGGGCACTTTATCATTTAATTTATGTTGATATTTTTTCCAAACCCGCAATAAAGCATTTCTTAAGATGTGATTTTTAAATTTCTTATCCGTTTTTTTGTTAAATAACAGGTAAGCATGCCAACCATATAACAAGTCATATCCCTCGATATTCAAAATTCTGTCATTAGTTAGATGAATCCAATCACTAATTACAGATAGTGCCACTGCGTCATAGTATAATTTTAAGTTAGGTAATTTCAATCCTCCTCTTTCACGTGCATCTTGCATTATTTTCATCTTTACCCTCGGCTTCTTTCCTGCCCACATAAATTTGTTGATACCCTTCTGCCATTCTAAAAGATTCGCATCTCTTTTAAGTATTGGTAACATTTGAAAAAGAAATAAAAATTTTGGTAAAATGTTCATTTTTACTGCCGCTATTCTACCCAGCAAGGACAAATGCAGTTTTTCCCACCTTTTCAACTCCAACTGTGTACTATGCCAAAGTGATTCATAATTATACTTGTATAATTTCCCATTTGAGATTAAAATATTAACTCCAAGATATTTAACTTTTTTAACTACCTCACATCTTAGCATCGCCCCCAGTTCTTCCTTCTGTTTGATAGTCATATTTATAGCTATTATTTTGGTTTTTCCTAGATTTATTTTAAATCCCGAGACTTGACCATATTGATTGATCGTATTCAATAATACCCTACTAGTTTCCTGCGGTTGTTCCAATATTATAACCAGATCATCCGCAAATGCACGAACTCTATATTCTTGCTGTCTAATTTTGATCCCTTTTAGACCGCCCAGGCCCCGTATCTTATTCAACAGTATTTCCAAAGTTATAATAAACAATAATGGGGACAGAGGACAGCCCTGTCTTGTACCTTTTTCAATTTGAAAGGAGTCTGTCAGACTTCCATTGACAATGATCTGGGCTGTTTGCTGCTGATATATTGCACCAATTGACCGTAAAAAGCCATCTCCTATCTGCATTTTTTGCAATGTCTTCAGCAGGAATTGCCAATTAACTCGATCAAAGGCTTTCTCCGCATCCAAAAATATGAATGCGGCCGGGATTTGATTGTTCTTTCCCAGGTATTCTAAGGCGTTGATAATTAATCTAACGTTGTCCTTCATCTGTCTGCCCTGTATAAAACCAGTTTGATCGGTATGTATCAGTTGCTGAATTACCCCCATTAGCCTATTTGCTAATATTTTAGTAAAAATTTTATAATCTACATTGAGTAATGAAATAGGTCTGTAATTTTTTGGTTGGGTAAGGTCTTGATCTTCTTTGGGTATCAACGATATGAACGCAGTCTTCCACGAAGGAGGCACTTTCCCTCCCGATTGAATTTTATTGAATAGTTCTCTGAGGGGTTCTACCATTTCTAACTGTAGATATTTATAATAAACAGCTGTTAAACCATCTGTGCCTGGTGCTTTCCCTAACTTTAATTGTTTAATTGCCTGCAAAGTTTCCCCAGAGGTTATAGGTTGATTCAGCTTATGCCTATGTTCTTCTCTGACTAGGGGGATTTTCTCTTTGTCTAGGTATTTGTCTATATCTCCGTCCTTAATTTTATCCCCTTTATACAACTCTGTAAAAAATTCCCGAAATACCTTTTGAATCTCTTCCTGTTGAAACACTTCCTTCCCTCTGTAACACAATTTGGATACATTTCGAGCTTTCCTTTTTTTTCTAATCTGATAAGCCAACCACCTACCAGGTTTATTTGCATTGCAGAAAGTATTATGTTTAGCATATAATAAACTAGTAGCTACCTGGTCAGAGATCAGCATATCAAACTGAGATTTTAATATAGCAATTGTTTCCCTAATCTTTGTATCTCCTGGATTCAATGTTAATTCTGACTCTTTCCCTTTAATTTCCTCTTCCAATTCTTTTCGTTTTTGCCCTTGTTTGTGTCTATGTATTTTATTTATATTCATTAATACTCCTCTCATATACGCTTTGCTTGCATCCCATACATATTCCAAAGATGTACCCTTGTTCATATTGAAAACAAAATATTCCAATAGCAATTTTTTACAATCATTAACATACTTTTCATATCTAAATAAGTTTTCATTCAACCTCCAGGACCTTCTTGCCTGGGCTACCCTTCCCAATTCCATCCCGACTGGATTATGGTCTGAAAGAACTCTCGCCATAATCTTTGTCTTCTTCACCCTACAAAGTAAATCATTTGTAATTAGTATAAAATCAATCCTTGAAAGAGATTGATGTCTATTGGAAAAAAAGGTAAAATCATATTCTTCTGCATGCCTCTCGCGCCAAGCGTCTCGCAATTCAAAGTCGTCCACCATGTCAAAAAAGGGTTTGGGTAACTTAGCTCGAAATTTGGTGTTCGGGCGAGCTGTCTTCTTATCTCTTTTGGTGTCGATCACGCCATTCCAGTCACCCAATAATATACAAGACTCAAAGTCCCACTGTACTAATTTAGCATGGAGATTTCTATAAAATCCATCTTGTTGTTGATTAGGAGCATAAATTCCCAAAAGTAACGTCTTTTTCCCTTCTAAGATTAAATCTAATGCAATATATCTTCCAAAGGGATCTACTTCAATTAGCTCAGCTTTAATGTCTTTTCTTAAATATACTACTATGCCATTTTTCTTTTCCATGGCTGAGGTCGCAAAGTGTTGGCCCAGTTTGGGGTTAAACAAATATTTTTGATCGGTTGATTTGATATGAGTTTCTTGCAAGCAAATTATGTCATTCTTAAACTGTTTAAGATAATGAAATATTTTCTTTCTTTTCTGTGGAGAGTTCAGTCCGTTAACATTCCATGTCAAAATCTTAGTTGTCATTTTTGGTTGCCTGAAGCTTTTTTAGAGCCTCCCGCAAGGCCTGTCTCACCTTTGGTTTAGCTCCTCCCACAGCTTCTGAGCTTGTTGCAGTAGCTCCTTGGTCAGTGGCCAATGATTGTTGAGATTGTTGCGTAGTAGCTTGTTTATCCGTTTGTCTGGTGGTCTTACGGTTGGATCTTTTTTCCTTGACTCCTTGCCCTTCCGGAAGAGGGAGATGATACATTTTATCTAATGGTTGTGTGGTTTGCTGTTTATCTTGTTCGTCTCGTGGTTTTTCACCATATCCTGAAGGTTCAGGGTATCCCATCTTCAGAATCTTATGATAGAAATCACGAGCTTTCCATACAGAGCTGAGACGATATCTTTGTTTGTCCATTGTAACTATAATACCGAATGGGGCATCCCATCTGTACTGTATCTGACGCCTTCTGAGCTCTTCCACCAGAAAAGCATAATCTCTTCTGGCTCTTAGCATCTGAGGCGGTATTTCTTTCAAAACAATCAGGTCCTGTCCACCAATTTGAAGCTTAGTATTGTAGGACTCTTGTAGTATCATATTTCTAAATTCTCTTGTAACAAAGTATATTACCACGTCTCGGGGAAGTTGCCTTTGTTTTGCCGCCCATGAGTTAACACAAAAAATCCTGTCAATCTGCCAATCAAAATTGGATCCCGGTTTTCCCACCAGACGGTCAAAAGCTTCAGAAAACATTTGCTTTAAGTTCTCCTGCTTTTCTTCACGCAGCCCCCTCACTCTTAATGCAAGCTCCATCTGCTTATACTGTATCATAATAATTTGTTTTTCAGCATTATCAATTTTTTGTTCCACCACTTCAGTTTTGGATATCAGGTTAGTTTTAGCTTCATTGAGAGTTTCTAAATTATCTTCCATTCCAGAAATATATTCTGTTATCACATTTACAATTCCCATCATATTATCATTCATTTTAGTGACCCTGGTATCGAATTTGTCATATAGAACTTCCATCTCATTCCTTATTTCATCTTTGAAATCTTTAATCATTTCTAGATTCTGTTCTCTGAATTCTTTAAACATTTCTAAGTTCTGTTCTCTGGATTCTTTGAACATTTCCAGAAAAAATTCTTTTGTTAGTACATCTCCACTAGGGGGCATAGATGGTGGGGGCTGCAACTTTGTACCAGGTATGGGAGACGTTTTCGGAGGTAATTTAACAGAGGTTGATTTGGATGCCATTATATTTTGGTTTTAATTGTTTATTCTAAATTACTAATCCACTGTGCTATGTGGAGAAAAAGAAATTCCTCCCCCCTCCTTTTTTTCCTTCTTTTTTTTTTTTTTTTTTTCAAGGGGTCTTACGGAGGATTTCAAAAGAGAAAGTCCGTTTGGAATGTTTGGAATGTCTCTGAATCAACAAAGAGTCTTGAAAGCTTTAAGGGAGTAGCTCTAATTAAATTATAAGAGATTATTTCTTTAATTCTGTAGCAGGAAGCCGGAGATAACAAATGCAGAAGCTGTAAACGCCATTTTGAAGACAATTAAACAAAAGAGGTTTTTATAACATTGAAGCTGGTATTTCAGATAGAGAAAGGTTTTAAAGTTCACAAGTTGGTCTTTGCTCGTATTAATTTTTAATAGTCTCTTTTCTAAAGATTGTCCTGAGGGGGAGGGGGTCCTGTCTAGTGCTGTGAATAACAGCTGCGAAGTTCAGGTCAGAGTTGAATGACTCAGCTTTGGGTTGATCCTCCCCCTCCGTCCACAGCTCACAAAAAAACAAACTGTGAACTTCAAAGAAGATTCTTACCAGCTGAGATTCCTCACTGCTTTTTTCTTGTCTGAAAAAAGAGTTATCTTTTTTTATAACTTCGATTAATAGATGTTCTTGAGTGTCTTTTAAATAATCAGCCAGTGCATGTTTTTCTTCTTCAACTGTTTGCTTCACTTGTAATAATCCTCTGCCACCTGATTTTCGGGGCAGATATAGTCTATCAGTATCACCACGTGGATGTAAACTGTAGTGCATTGTCATTAGTTTCCTGGTTTTTCGGTCCAAAAGGTCCAAATCAGCTTGTGTCCAGTTAACTATGCCAGCTGTGTATCTTATAACTGGTATTGCCCAGGTATTTATGGCCTTGATTGTATTTCCACCATTCAATTTAGATTTCAAAATTTTCCTAACTCTGTTGGTGTACTCTCGCCTGACAATAGTTTTTACTTCTCCATGCTTGATGTTATCCAACTGCAGAATGCCTAAGAATTTGTAGGCTTCATTTTCTTTGCATTTAATTAGTTGGCCATTGGGCATTTCAATTCCCTCAGATGCAGTGATTTTGCCCCTTTTTATGGATACAGTGGCGCATTTTTCCATGCCAAACTGCATTGAAATATCGGTGCTGAATACTTGGACTGTGTTTGTCAATGATTGGATTTCTATTTCTGACTTTCCATAGAGTTTCAAATCATCCATATAGTAAATGTGAAATTTTTTCAGCTTCTTTGGCTGTTTGGTAGCCTAATTTCATTTTTTTTAAGATTACTGATAGTGGGATCATTGCGATGATGAAGAGAAGAGGTGAAAGTGAATCACCCTGGAAAATTCCTCGCTTGATATTAACCATTCCGTAGCTCTCATTCCCTACTGCCAACTCAGTTCTCCATTGTTTCATTGCCTTTTCAGTAAAGGATGTAATATTTTTGCTAATGCCAGTTGTTTCTAAGCATTTTATGATCCAACTATGTGGAAGTGAGTCAAATGCCTTTTTGTAATCAATCCAGACCATATTCAAGTTCGTTTTTCTGTTCTTACAATTTTCTAATATCATTTTATCAATTAGAAGCTGATCTTTTGTGCCCCTGCTCCTTCTTTTGTTGCCGTTTTGCTCTACTGGCAAGATGTTGTTTGTTTCCAAATAATCCATCATGTTATCTGCAATAATGCCTGTGAGTAATTTGAAGGTTGTTGGTAAGCATGTTATTGGTCTATAGTTTTCAGGTGTTGTTCCTTTAGTTGGATCTTTCTGAATCAAGTATGTTTTTCCAGTTGTCAACCATTCATCAATTTGGCCCTTTTGTAAAATTTCATTCAGATGCCTGGCCAATATTGCATGTAAACTGGTCAGATATTTGAGCCAGAAACCATGTAATTGGTCCTTTCCAGGTGATGTCCAATTCTTTACCTTTTTAACTCGATTTTTGATCATCTCAGTTGTTATTTCTAATACTTGCATTTGTTTGTTGCCAATGCTTTTCTCAAAGTCATGTATCCACTTTGCTTCCTTGTTGTAGTCCTTTGCATTTTCCCACAATTCTTTCCAGAATTCAACTGTGGCCTGCTTTTCTGGTTTTTCACTTTTGGTGTCACCATTCACATTAAGACTTTGATAAAAACGCCGTTGGTCTGATCGAAATTGCTGATTTTGTTTATATTGGATGATTCGTGCCTCATATCTTTCAATTTTTCTAGCTGTTGCTGTTATCTGCTGTTTTACAATCTCTACAGCTTCATTGATGTTTCTTGTATCCAATCTATATCTTCTGATTAGCCGATCTATGATTTTGTTGTTTTTAAGCCGTTGCTCATGCATGTTCTTTAAGTTACTAGCATCTGCCCTTAATTTTTTGATTTTTTGTTCTAGACGGATTTTCCACTTTGGCTTTGATGCTTTTTCTGTTGTGTGACTAGGTACTTTAATTTTAATGCCTAGTTCATTAGTGACTATTACAGCTGCGCTGTACATTAACTGGTTTGTTTCCAAGATGGATCCCGGTTCAATTGTTGAAAACACTGCATTAACCATTTTCATGATAGGGGCCAAAATTTTCTTAGGCACAGTTTTTAGTGATGGTAAACGTTGCCTTTCCTCATTAAGCAGAAAATGCTCCATGATCTTATCCTTCAATTCTTTTTGTTTTTGAGTTAGTTCATCAGTTGGTTCAGTGATAACTGGTTCTAGTGGTGGTGATGTTATTTCCTCCCTGAGAGCTTCTTCTGGGAGTTCTACTATAGTGTCTTTAGTTGTGTCTTGAATATCAGTTATTTCCGCTTGTGATATTGTTTTTTGGGTTTTGCAATTTGCCTGAATTTCCTCATGTTCAACTTCACTAAACACTTTATTCCGTATAATAAATCGCCTTTGATCTGCTAGTCGTTGTTCACTAAATTATTATTATTATTATTATTATTATTATTATTATGTTAATTTTTGGTGAGATTCACAGCCTTTGGGCTTGTTGGTAGCTAAACAGCTCAAGTCCTAACCAAGGACCTAGGAACTGTTAAGGTAACATCGGAGGATATAAGCTGTTCCAAGTAGGGCAGTTTTTTGTAGAATCAGAATGTTCAAGTCTGATAAATTTAGAATTTCCAAATAGCGAGGTAGCCCTTTAGGTACTGCTCCAAGGGCTCCACTTACAATCAGGACTACATGATTTCTTTTTCCACAGTCGCTCAATTTCAATTTGCAAGTCCCGGTACTTTGTGATTTTTTCCCTCTGTTTATCTTCAATTCGTGCATCTCCAGGTATTGCAATGTCAATGAACCATACTTTTTTTCTTTTCAACTATTGTTATGTCAGGTGTGTTGTGGGCCAAGTGCCTGTCAGTATGAATTCTGAAGTCCCACAAAATCTTGACTTTCTCATTCTCTAAAACCTTCTGAACCTGATGTTCCCAGTGGTTTTTGCTGTACTCAAATCCAAACTTTTGGCACAATCTCCAGTGAATGATCTTAGCAACACGGTCATGGCGTTGTGGGTAGTCAGTTTGTGAAATTTTGCTGCACCCACTGATCAAGTGGTTGATTGTCTCATCTTTCTCATTACAGAGGCGACTTTGGGCTGTTGGTGGTAACATGTTGAATTTTTGCCTTCATGCAGTTTGTGGCTAAGGCTTGTTTTTGAGCTGCCAAAATAAAGCCTTCTGTTTCTTTTTTCAGTGCTCCTGATCTTAACCAGTTCCAAGTTAGCTTTTGGTCAGCTTTGCTTTCAATACTTTTCAAGTATTGGCTATGCATAGCTTTGTTTTTCCAATTTTCATCTCGCTTCTCAATTACTTCTTTCTTATATTCAGCTTTTGACTTAGTTGTCTTTAAAAGGCCTCCTGTATTTACTTCCTTAATCATTGGTTCTTCACTTTTCTGGATGTAATCATTCAAGCTGTGTTTTTCTTCTTCCACAGTCTGTTTTACTTGTAGGAGTCCTCCATCATCATCATCATCATCATCATCATCATCATCATCATCATCATCATCATCATCAAAAACTAAGTCAATGATAAAAATAGCTTTCTAACAAGTGTGAAAATTGTTTGATTATTTTTCTTGACCTTGTAGATATATACTGTAGTTTTGGGGATTTTAGTTAGAACATTTTTAAATAAAAGAATAAGCCAGGTATGCACATTTCAAGTAAAATGTCATTCAGTGTTAGGATAGGCAATGCTTCAAACTGCTAAAATTCTTCAGCGGTATGAACATGAAAATTCTCTCATACTCTCAACTGTATTTATTTCTTTACTCTAGGGAATGTTTTTTTTTTCTTTTCATGGTAGGATCCATGTCCCAAACTGACATAATTATATGAATTTTTTTCAAGCATACCTGGCAAAGGAGGTAGTTATTTTCTCTTTGCAGATTTACTTGTCTGTCTTCCACCTCATGAGCTTGTAAATTGTCTAAATAGATAAAAGATAAATATTTAACAATAACAGCTAAACTCCAACATTACAAAACCTTGTAGGACTGAAATGCTTGAAATTATTGCTTTAAGTGTAGTATTCTGATATCGCAAAAGATAACACGGAAACACCTTGATGGATTCTTCTATCAAAATGTCAAAGTTTATTATGATAGGAAATCTTATAGTATGAAAGTCTGTAGAGATTCTTAGTCATCCAGGTCATGGTTGTCCCAAAGGTGCTTTTTCAGGAGGCAACTGGACTTTCTTGTTTTTTTCTTTTGAAGAAGTTTCACTTTTCATCCAAGAAGCTTCTTCAGCTCTTCCATTCCCCACTCTCCTGTCAGAGCTGAAGAAGCTTCTTGGATGAGAAGCGAAATGTCTTCAAAAGAAAACACGAAAGAAAACACAAGAAACTCCAGTTGCCTCCTGAATTTATAGTATGAAGACCACGTATCTTGTTGTGAACCTAGGAATTCCAATTTATGAGGGAGACCTTCACTATTAGACCTGTATGAGAGGTTTTTCCTTCTATTCTTATAAATATTTGGAAATACACTTTCTTCAGGCTAAAGTTGGTTCTCATCCAGGTTTTTTTTTTTAAATAAAATTAAGATACATCTCGTTTGTCTGGTTCATTAAAAAAATAAATGAAGTAAATGAGTTTTTTAATGTTATATCACCATGCCCTCCCCCTTTTAAAAACTGATTAATATGCTGCCTGTCATCCTTAACATATCTCCATTTTTTTTTCTGGGCAGGTGGACACACTTCCAAACAATTTTATGGACTGCAACAAGTACATTATACTTTCTAAGGAGTTAATTTTATATAATTCAGTTTAATAATTTAATTTAATTTTTATGGCTACCCACCTTGCACAAGTAATTCTGGGCACTGAATAGAAATATATGCCAGTGGAGAAAATGTGGAACAGAAATAATAATAATAATTCTGAAGGTTGATGATTTGGTTTGCTGCATTCCCTGTACCATTTATTTTATTGGATTTTTTTTAATTAAAATCCCCCCCCCCCCTTAAAAATCATGCCAACCTTTAAGAATCCAAGATTAGAAAACAGTTGGCCAAATAGACTTGCAGGGGACAGGGTGGTTTGTACAGGTACTCCTCAATTTACAACACTTCATTTAGTGACTGTTCAAAGGTACAATGTTGTTGAAGAAAGGGACTTATGAACTTTTTCCTACTACACTTGCTGATAAGCATTTGGATGCTGACTGATATTTTTGATGGTTGCCATGTCCCGGTGTCATATGATCTCCTTTTGTGATCTTCTTACAAGCAAAGACAATGGGGGAAGCCAAATTCACTTCACAACCATGTTATTAACAACTGTAGTGATTCACTTAACAACTGTGGCACAAAAGGTCATAAAATGGGGCACATTTCACAACTATCTCGCTTAGCAACAGAAAATCTGGGGTCTAGTGTGATCGTAATCAAGGATTTCCTGTACATGCAATATTAGAATAGTATGGTTTCGGAGGAATCAGGGATTATAAGACAGAAATGTGGCTGCTGATTTAAGAAAGAGCCATAAAGATTAAAAAGAAGAAATTGTCTATTTCTCTGGAGAACAGCAGCCCTAAAAAAATCTGAAAGTGGGACTTTTGTGATAAACAGATAAATTCCCCATCGCTCGGCTCCATTTCTATTGAAGGAAGGAAGATAACTGACATTAGTTATCAGTAGATTCGGTATTACTTTGGTACTTAATCTCAGACTTGTTTTGTGAAAATTCTCCCATTCTTCTTCCAGTGCCCGAATGTAAAATAAACTACAGACTAAGGTGAATTTGATCAAGCTAGTAATTCTTAAAAAGACTGTTACTGTCACCTTTGGGAATGGATCTTGGGCAGAATATATCTTGCTGTCAAAGAATCTAAAAAGGTATTTATTTTTCCTTACTGAAAAAGACCATCTGATATCAAAACTAATGTAAGACATATTTCACTCTGCACTCCCTGAAGAATTTTGCTTAAAAGGTGAGAAGTGAGAATGGTTTGAAAATGTACGGGGATGGGAAATTACCAGTTTCGTCTCTTAAATCCTAGACCCTGATTCTGACAACTGAACATTATTTTTCAGTTGTTCTTCCGTGCTCTTTTCTATTCCATCCCTTTCTAAAGGCTGCTTTCTTCCACCAGGGAAGTAAAGGTCATGCAGGTTAGGAAAAAGTCTTCTTAGCCTTTGAACTACGCTTAAAGCATCCCAGTTTACTACTGAAAGCAACAGCCTATTGTTAAGTCCTTTTTATAAGACACTGTTGTGGCCCAACAGCAGCCGGCTGAAGTGTTGGTGGAATCTGACAGCAATGAACACTACGGGACTGCCCTGGAGTCTGAGGAAGACTCTAGGGGGTTTTCGGAGAAAGAGCAGCGACTAGAGAGGCCTATTGGCCACCAGATGGTGTCTGGGTCAGGGAGCAGTGAGGAAGAACAGAGGGAGACTGTCCCTGACGTATAGATGCATAGGGCTGAGAGGAGGAGGGAGCAGCTTTGGAAAAAGGCTCACAGAAGGAAATAGGAACAGGGGGCTACTGATCTCTCTCCTAGAGAGCTTATAGGTGGGGTGACAGGAGGGGAATTTTGCAGGAAACGATAGTTTACTAATCCAGGTGTAAAGAAAGAGTGGGATAATTTCGTGAGTTCAAGACTTGTTTTCATAGATATAATTTTCTGGGATCCTAGCCAAGGGGTTGCTTATCTCCCACCTTAGTTATGGCAGACAGCCAAGTCTGCGTCAGTATATATTAGAGGCTTGGGACAGAACAGTTTGTTTCCTGCCTTCTAAACCAGATTTACATATAATCTAAAATGGAGCAGCTTCGTACCGAAAATACGCAGCTTACGCAACAGGCAGCTGTGCTGCCTGCCCAGGTGGCTCAACTCCAAGTTCACATTGCTCCACCACCGCCTTGGAGGAAATGCCTGGTTGCAGTGCCTGATAAATTTGATGGCAACCAAGCCATGTTTCCGGCTTTTTTTGGGACAATGTCAGCTGTTTATCAGCTTGAGAGCAGAGGATTTCCCCACTGACCGAGATAAAGTGGGGTTTATGATTAGCCTTCTCTCTGGCTCTGCAGCTCATTGGGTTACCCCACTGCTGGTACAGGCTAGCCCTTTGCTGGATGACTTCAGGGGTTCTGTGACCACCTCAGGTTAATGTATGAGGACCCCATTAAGACGGAGATGGCTACACGACATCTGTAGACTCTGAAGCAGGGCCGGTGTTCCTTGCAGGAATACATCAGAGAGTTTATGCTACTTAGCTAGGATTCAGCTTGGAATGAGGCAGCCCTCATGGACACATTTCAGGATGGGTTGTTGGAAGAATTGCAGGATGAGCTGGTGGATGTGGATAGGCCACTGACTTTCAATGCACTGGTCCATCTGTGTCTCCGGATTGATGGTTAGTTGAAGAGGCGGGGAAGTTGCCGCACATCCCAGGAGAACAGGGTGGTTCCGGCCATGTGTGAGACTCCAACCCCATGGGAAGAGACCATGGAATTAGGTGCAGCCAAACCCCACTCGTCGATAATGGAGAAAAACAGATGGCACTCAGGGAGGTTGTTTTTATTGTGGGGAAGCTGGGCACATGGCAGCCTTTTGCCCCAAGAAGAGATGAGGGGTGTCAGTTACTGCCCCCAGCCCCATAACATTTTATCAGGAAATGCCCTCAAGCCTGATCTAAGGGAGACTTTGGGTCGGGCGCACACCAATGCAGAGCCATGCTCAGAGACAATGACTTGTGGGCCTCCCTGACACCTGATCCTGGCATCACAAATAGTCCTGTCCAATAGTCCACAGGGAGTTCTGGAGCATGCTCTGGTCGACTCGGGGGCTACCACAAACTTCATGGATGAGGCATTTGCAACCAAGTATTTAGTCCCTCTGTGTCCGATAGTTCCTCCTATGCTTGTGGAGACCATTGATGGCAGGGTGCTTCTGTCTGGGCCTATCAAGACCGCTATGCAACCCTTGCACCTGGTCATCGGGGCTCATGAGGAAGCCATCCAGTTCTACGTTACCTCTGGCCTGCATTTCCCTATGGTCTTGGGCTTAGCTTGGCTTCGGGCACACGATCCACAGATCTACTAGTCCCAGAACCTTGTCACTTTTCCAGCCTTGCAATGTGTGGATGACACCCGTCAAGTCTATGCAGGCCAGTTGCTGAGTCCTCCTGGGGTGTCCTTGCCTTCCGATATAGCAGATTTTGCAGACATGTTCAGTTAACAAAAAGCAGACCAATTGCCACCACATCAGCCATATGATTGCCCCATCAATTTGATTCTGGATGCGCCGCTCCCTGTGGGTCATTTGTATTCAATGTCAGACCTGGAGTTGACTGCATTGCGGGACTTTTTGGACAAAAACCTAGCTCAGGGTTTTATCCAATCCTTGTCTTCACCACTGTCTGCCCCGGTTTTGTTCGTTAAAAAGAAGACCAGAGATTTGAGACTATATTGAGACTACTGTAAACTTAATTCTATCACGGTGCGCAATCAATATCCTCTGCCCCTTGTTCCTGAACTGTTGGAGCAACCAAGAGAGGCTACGGTTTTCATGAAATTGGATCTCTGTGGAGCCTATAATCTTGTCCATATCCAATCTGGGAATGAATGGAAGACAGCATTCGGCACCAGGTATGGGCATTTTGAATATACGGTCATGCCTTTTGGGCTGACCAACGCCTCTTCCGTCTTCCAACATTTTATAAATGACATCTTCTGGGACCTTTTGGACCAGTTTGTCATTATTTACCTAGATGACATTATAATTTACTCGTCCTCCAGGGAGAGTCATCAGCAGCACCTACGCCTGGTCCTATAACGGCTCCGTGAGAATCGCTTGTATGCGAAACTGGAGAAGTGCCAGTTTTGGCAGTCCACTATTGAGTTTCTGGGGCATCGTATCTCTCTCGAAGGCATTGCAATGGAGCTGGGCAAGGTGGAGTCTTTGCGTAGTTGGCAACCTCCTCGGCAAGTGAAGGATGTCCAGTGACTCCTCGGGTTTGTCAACTACTAACGGTCCTTTATCCCTGGTTTTGCTTCCCTGACTGTGCCCCTCACTTGGCTCCTTCAGAAAAAAGTTCCACTTCACTGGAATGCCCTGGAACAACAAGCGTTCCATGCCTTGAAGCAGGCCTTCATGAAAGAGCCCATTTTAAAGCATCCTGACCCCCACCATCTATTTGTAGTGGAGGCAGATGCATCAGATATCGCTGTTGGAGTGGTATTACTTCAGGCTCACACTTCCGGTGGTACCTTCTTCCCTTGCACTTATTATTCGCAGAAACTCAATTCTTCCAAGCACAATTATACCATTTGGGAGAAGGAGTTACTAACCATTAAGGTGGTGTTTGAGGCCTGGAGGCATCATTTAGAGGGGGGCAACATCAAATTGAAGTCTGGACGGACCATAGAAATTTGGAATTTTTGAAGACCGCATGAAGAGGAAGAACAGAGGGAGGCTGTCCCTGACATACGTATGGTTAGGGCTGAGAGGAGGAGGTACCAGCTTTGGAAAAAGGCTCACAGCAGGAAATAGGAACAGGTGGCTACTGATTCCTCTCCCCCCCAGAAAACGTATAGGTGGGGTGATGGGAGGGGAATTTTTCAGGAAACAACAGTTTGCTAATTCAGGTGTAGAGAAAGATTGGGAGAATTTTGTGAGCTCAAGCTTTGTTTTCATAGATATAATTTTCTCGGCTTCTAGACCCAGGTGGCGCAGTGGTTAAATGCAGCACTGCAGGCTACTGCTAGATCAGCAGTTCAGCGGTTCAAATCTCACCGGCTCAGGGTTGACTCAGCCTTCCATCCTTCCGAGGTGGGTAAAATGAGGACCCGGATTGTTGGGGGCAATATGCTGACTCTCTGTAAACCGCTTAGAGAGGGCTGAAAGCCCTATGAAGCGGTATATAAGTCTACTGCTATTGCTATTGCTAGACAAGGAGTTGCTTATCTCCCACCTTAGTTGTGACAGACAGCCAAGTCATTGTCAGTATATATTAGAGGCTTGGTACAGAACAGACACATACATGAGGCATGTGGTTTCATTTGTGTGAATCTCATCCTCAGAATTCTCCAACTTCTTCAGACACAGGCAAATATTATTCTTGATCTTATCAACAAATGGTTTATCCCATATCCAGAATCTTGCCTCACCCCTTGTAGCTTCTGTTTTTATTATTATCCATCATACTTTTAGATTTATAAACATCTCTGATTATTTTTTACAACCAAGCTAAATATGTTCCCTCCAAATGTGCTTTTATCTCTAAGTTGTACTTGGTGCTTTGTTTTTGTGTTTTTGCTTTGATTGTATCAAACATTTTATCTTAATGTTATCTGCCCAAAGTCCATCAGGGATAGGATAGAAATATAGGGAAAAACAAACAAATGTTTATAGACACATGTGTGTTAATTGGTATACACCAGGGGTTGGCAATGTTAAACACTCAAAGAGCCATTTGGACCCATTACCCGCAGAAAAGAAAACACCAGGAACCACAAAACCCCTCCCATGCCTGACTATTTCCTGAGTGGCCACAAAACTAGCATATGTAATTGAATAAAACTTTTTTTTCTTGGATTTATTCATGGTTGGCCTACCGGGGTCGAAAAGCTCAATAAATCGCATGCTGGCGGATGTAGCAGATTGGCGGTTGTGACACATTGAGTGACAGGGAGCTGCAGTAGAAGGAGGAAAGAACCACATGCGGCTCCAGAGCCATGGTTGCTGAACCCACTGAAGTGATGCAATTGAGAAAACAGTCAAATCTTTTTCTCACCATTCTCTACATTATTCAGTTTCTGAATGGCCAATCATTTTTCTGTATTCTTTTGTCTTATTTTTATCCATTCTTTCATGTCACCTAATAGAATTTGTTTCCCCTCTCTCTGTTTTTCTTTCTTTCTTGTATCAATTCATTCAGAAGTTTTTCGCATAGCTTTTTCCCAGATTGTTTTCACCATTCATTGAAACATAACATACAATTATCAGTTTCCTTTTCTTCTAAGGCAGAAACATCTTTTATTTTTTTAAAGGATTTCATTGGTTGGGCCCATAGATATTGACATCTGCTGCCTGTCATGTTTTTGAACAAACAAGGCTGCCATAAAATACTTTTGAATAATGTTATTACTTTAAAGTAATATAGAGTACTTTTGTATATTACTTTAGAGTAATATAAAGAACAATGCTGTGATATTTACTTGTGTGTATTAACTAATTGAAAATACGATTAATTGGTATTCTAATAAATAATAATATATTTGTCCAGTGGCTTTTTTTCAGTTCCTTCTTTTTTTTTCTTTTTTACATATCAATGAAACTAAAATCCTGAAAATGTTTTGCACATTTTTAAATTTATAAATCTTTAATATCACAAAACAACATAGTGAAAAATACTTCTGTAATTGTGCAATATGCTGCAATTAGCATGATGTATTCTAAATATATTCTATACACCTTACATGAAATATACACTTTTGCTTTCAGAGTAAACATGGCAAATGATTGAACATAGTAGTTTTGAAAATAGCATAATTTATGATTGTTATGGCTTAAGATAATTGTTGTTATTGTTATTTCTTATTCTTGAATTAAAGTGACACCCTGTATTATAAACAGACTCATCTATGTTTACTGTAAAAGGATTATAATAATAAATCAGGCAGAGTATGGAAGGAAATTATATCATCCTCAAATTTGCATATACCATTAACTCTACTTTATAAATCATCATCAAACATATGCTGGGATGGTTCTATTCCTACTTGACTAAAAAAATAAGATCAAGGGGGAAAAAAGAATTGCTCATTTTTATAATTATCGTCAAATAAAAAGAGCCAACTATCATAATTTAAAAGCAATTTTTGAAAGTTCTGTCATAAAGTAAGACAAGCCTAGAAAAATTATTATCTTCCTCTTAATTACTAATATTGTAACAGTTGTTTTTCAGCAATTAAGTGGTAATTTATAAATGCATCTCTCTTTAAAGTTTGTATGGGGTAGGGTAGGGATAAATCAGCTCCAATCTGAAACTTTTATTATGACATTTTATGAACATACATGGTTTTAATACATTTATATTTGGGGAATGGAAGAGAGCACATATAATTTTAAAAATGCATGTGATATAGTTATCCAGGGCAATAGAGTTAACATTAAATAGTATTATTTTCATATTTAAAAAGGAAAAATAAAATAGCTTCAAATCCAAATCATTTTCAAAGTGTGAGTAGTCCTAATATATACAATTACTTTAAAGAAACAACTCTGTCCGGGAACTAAAAATGTAATGAATCAGATGGAGAAATACATTCAGTAATCATTTAGCCATGATAAAAAGAAAGCAGCACATTGGTTTATTCTGAAATCAAGAAGACTTTTGTCAAACTTTTACATATGATTCTTTAATCAAATTTATTGAAACAAAAAAGGTATCAAGTTATAAATACCGTGGCAATTGCATAATTGCTAAAGGTAGATGTTAATACTCAATTTGCCTCTAAATTTATTAAGATGGAGATTTTTTAATTCTCTTTTAATAATCATTTCATGCTATAATTCAATTCATGATCATATCATATTGTGATATTTCATAATATCTAGTTAAATGGGTAAATCCAACCTGTATACTTTTCTAAAGTAACATCCTTTTTCCAGTCTTTGAGAAGTTCATTACAACATTGTTTAATGATAACAAAAGCACACTCTCAGAATGGGACAATATCATCTGATAAATAACATTACTACTCTACTTGCACACTACAAAACAAGTCTGGGAAAGTATAGAGCAACATCATTTAGATTTTCCATTAACAGAATTGAAATTTCAGAGGAAAAATAAAAAACAATGCAAAATCATTAAAGCAGAGGAAAATCACAGAGTGAAACTGGTAGGAGTTTGTAATTTACCTTTACTGAAGATATATGATGTGATGATGTTTGTCCATAGTGTTTGAAGAGGACCTTGACATCTAACAAGTTTTGGGCTGTCCATGATATATCTGCAGGTGGCTGGTAAGGCCTATATGGGCATGAAATGTTTTCCCACATGATGGGCAGACATGTGTGGGCACCATTGTTGAAGCATTTGCAGTTCTGGCTTTGTGGAATGCTTGCTTCTCTTGTGTTGTGGTTGTCTTCAAATGTCTGTCAGCCTTGGTGGATCAACATGAGCCATGTTGATCGATATTGTATCAGGGTTTTCCAGGAGGTGGTGTCGATATCTGGGAACTTGAAGGAGGCTTTCAACATGTCTTTGTATCACTTCCCTTGTCCCCCGTGCAATCACTTTCCTTGAGACAGTTTACCATAGCTGTTTGGGAATACGATGGTCTGGCATCCTTGCAACATGGCCTGCCCACCATGTCTGGGCTTTCATCAGCAGAGTATGAACTGATGGTAGGCCTGCTCTGGAGAAGACTTCTGTGTCTGGCACCTTGTCCTGCCACTGTATCCTCAGTATTCTATGGAGGCAGGTCATGTGGAAGTGGTTCAATTGCCTGGCATGCCTCCTGTATACAGTAAAAGTCTCACTAGCATACATCAGGATAGTTAGCACTACTGCTCAGTAGACTTTGAGGTTTGTAGCAAGGCTTATTCCACGCCGGTCCCACATGTTGGTCAGTAATCTGCCAAATGCAGAGTTTGCCTTAGTGATTCTGCGATTGACCTCAGTGTCAATTGTCACTGCACAGGAGAGGGCACTGTAAGTTTGTAAGTTATCTTTACTGTATATATGTATGTACATATGTGATATGTGAATGTTTGGATGTCCTTGAGATGTTTTAATAATATGAACAGTATATTTTGTCATTTTTTCCACCAAATTTGCTTATGTTAGAATAGAATAGAAGATCAGAGTTGGAAGAGACCTTGAAGGTCTTTTAGTCCAACCCCCTACTTAGGCAGGAAACCCTACACCACTTCATACAAACATAGTATGCTCACATTTTGAAAAAAAGCTTTTCATTGGGGAAAAAAGTGCTTCTTGGTGTTATATCCCACTTTTTCTCTTAGAACCTGAGACTTAGCTAAAGATCTTCATTTTCAGATAAGCAATAATGTGATGAGGCTTTGACTAAGAAAGATTGACCCAAAATAATCCAATAAGTTTTGCGCTGGAGAATGGACTTGAATTTGGATTATCAAGTAAAACACATGAATCACCATATCAGATTATGCATACTTTTTTGAAGATATATGCATGTAACTGACAACTTATCGAGTTGCAATCTGTGTTGTGAAAATTTAGAAAAAAGTTGTGAAAATTTAGATTGGTGTCACGTTTTCCAGTTTTTTCACCTAGTTTGAAACGAGCCTGCCCATCTGCAAATTCTGGTCAATCAAATTTTCACCAATCCATTATTCACTTAACAACTGTCTCACTTAACAACAGAAATGTTCAGCTTTGATAATTGTGGTTATCAGTCAAGAACTACCTGTATTATGGACCTGAGCACTACCCCATTGAACATACTATGTTTAGAAATATTTCTGATATATTAAAATATCTTAGCTTTGTGGTAAAGGTATTTATTGAATAGAAGCATGCTTTCAATCATCTGCCTCATTATTTGTTATTGTTTTTAAAAATGCAGGCTGGATTGCGTTGCCTTGGATTTTTTGTTATGCTTGGCAAGAACAGCAAAAGCAACTATTTTCACAGCATGCTTCTAAGGACTGATGAACAAAAAACTTGTAATTTTTATCTGGCCCCATGTTCATCCACATGAGTTGCTTATTCTTCCTCTCTGTGACATCTTAAAAACTTTAATTTAACATGGAAATAACAGGGGGAAATGTGATACAACTGTTGAATTATTCAAAGTGTTACATGGCAATCTTAATTACTGTGAAAGTTTACCATTGCAGATCAGTACCAAACGTGTTCTAGTTAATTTGATTGGCCTTTACATTGACATTTTAAGCTTCCTTGGCCCATTTAAACAAAGAAGTGGACATGCTGCAAAACAATACCTGGCTAAGTTCCAACAAGTTTGGAGCGTGCTTGAAAGAAAAAAATGTGAATGCAGAAACAAATTTCCTTTGTCTTAAAGCATACTTTGTATTCTGCAGAATCATTAAAATGTTTTAATTTTCTGAGCCATCTGCTCAGCAAAGAAAAGAACAGAAAACAAATGAGCTGAGTGACCCACCTCTTTTTGTGAAGAACTGCTATGGATGTTATGGTGAATTTTGTTGATCTATACATGACTATAATATACTGTAGAAAATTCAATGACAGCAGTTCTCTATACATTTACTTCAGGAGAAGTAATTGGTTTCTGTGGGGTTTGCTGGTCCACAGGTTCATGCAGAACTGGCAGTATGCATCTTTCTATCAAGCACATGCACATCAAATGAACGAATAAAAAATACATTAATCTGATTGTCCAAATATTGCCAAGGTTACTTCACTATGCAATAATTTAATCATTATATGAATGATGTGCCTTTATCTTTTGGTTGGCAAATGTAGTTTGTATGTAGCAGAAATGCACTTATAATTTGCCATGTCAAGGGTTTTTCATTTGTGGCCATACTATCTGGGGATACCTGAAGTTTATTATTTAACTACAAGGAGGTTCACAGATTTATCTTTCAGACATATAGTATAGATTCCTGTATGGTAATGTATGGGTGTGCATGTATATATTAACATCATGCAATGATTCAGAGTTAAAAAAAAGGAAAAAAAAGTATTTTGGAAGGCAAAATTAACATCTGTTAATTCATCCAACCAACATGTGTATCTTCTCAAAATAATGTTTATTGCCCCAACAGTTCTTATGAGGGAAGACACAACTGTTTTAAGATGTCTGTATGTTACCATGACTACACCACTCTCTGACTGCTTTTCAACTCCCTCTCTGCAGGGAGACAGGGCCCATTTGATTGGTTCATGTGTGTCCTTCTAAATCCTTCCATCTTTGAACATGTAAAAGTCTCAGTACCATTATCTTATATAAAAACAAAGTTCCATAAATTGTCTCCATTTCTCTATCCATGAAGCTTTTCTTTTTGCTCTTACTTTTCCCTAAACACCTTAAGGGGTGTCAAACTCAAGGCCCAAGGGCCAGATCTGGCTCATGAGGTAATTAGATCTGGCCTGTGGGGCTGCCCTGGAAACAGTGAAGGACCGGCCTGTGGTGTTTCTGCCAGCAAAAAATAGACTCCCAAACTCAGTTTTTCTGGCAGCCAAAAATGGAGCTCAGGAGCCCATTTACACTGGCAAAGCACTCAGGCCACCACACCCTTGACATGAGTGACATTGAGCTGGCCACATCCATCCTAGCCATGCTCACTCTGGCCCCTGGAGGTCAAACACAATCCTGATGCGGCCCTCAATGAAATCGAATTTGACATCCCTGCCTTAGAGTCATTTCCAGGCCAGATGGGCAACATATAAATTTAATAAATATAAATAAAATAAAATAAAAGTCTCTAGTTTTAATTGTGCACTCCAGGTTCCTTCAATTAAACAATGCCATCTATCAGGACCATAGAAAGTGACTTTTTCTGTCACAGTACTTGCCCTCTGGAATGAAATTCCTGTGAGATGACTCCTACCCTATTGGTGTTTCAGAGGGACAAGATTTTCATCATCTAATGATAATTAATGCCCCTTCTGGATAGTGTGGGCCTCTTTTCTTGTGGTCATTTTCCTCCACATTTTCATTTTTGATTGTTTTATTATTATTTTTCTGTATTTTTAAATTGTGAACTTACCCAGAGTCATTGAAAGCCAGACCATGTACAAACTGAACACATGCATACCAAAGAACTTTCTTCTATTTGAATCTAAAACTTTGTATAATCTTAATAGATATGAGTGCATTTATGTGTATTTAAGGATATGTGATACAAATGGACATCCTGACACGCATTTATATACATATGAATACATACAAGAATGCTATAAACAACTCCTGGTGAATTTCCAGAATATAGGCACTAAGAAAATGAAAGACAAAGGCATGTGCACAATATTTGCATATTCTAATTTATATGTTTCTGTGTAATTATAGATATAATTACACAAAAGATATAAACTGACGTAAAATAATTATGTGGCTGATATAAATGGATGAAAATCACATACGTTTTATCAGTTGGGCAGTCTATGGAAATAACAGACCCTGTCTTGTATTTTGGAGAATTATGTCTGTATGTACCTTGGATTCTTTGTAATACATTAAATGGTGATCCATTTAACCAAGGTTTCAGAGTAATGAATTTTAAATGTCATGAGAGTCAAGCTCATTTGCCATTCAGATCAGCCCTCTGAATTCTTTGATGAATTTCCATCTCATTCCTCCTACCCTGAATAACACAAATATTACCCTCCATGCAATGTCTTTCGGCAACATGGGGAGTTTGAATTATGAATTGACTTTGAAGAAGGTCAGAGTGAGAAGGGTTAAATGTTCATATTCATCATATGTTTAAGACCCGGAAATATAATTCCCTGTAAAGTAAGCTTGGGAATGTAGATCTAGTGGAAATTCCAAAAGAGAAACTGTAAAGAAAAGGGACATAACTTTTCTTGAATTTACAGTCTGAGTGATGAAATTACTTTTAGTTTCCTTTTTAATTCTGAACAAAGGTTAGAGACCAAGCATATTTCCAGGGAGATATCATATAACAAATTATGGTCTCTCCCCCCCTCCCCTTGAATGAGTGGTGCTTGTTAACGCTGCCACAATTTTAATGTTGCATTCTGTGATTTATAATGTGAAAGTAAGCAGAAATATGTTGCACAGACACTATTAGACATCGATCTGTTAATTTTATGGAATTATACTAAGAGAGAAAGCTATAATATACAGTTCATGTCAATTACTTTCTAAGAACACCACTGCCCATCTAATCTACAAAATTTAACTACATACTGAGCTTTTCATTTTCATTTATTTTCATTTATTTGGGATTTATAGGCCGCCCTTTTCCCTGAGGGGACTCAGGGCAGCTTACATTCATAGGAAAAGGGGGGTACAATACAGAGACATAAACAATATGTGAATAAAATAAACAGTAAAAACACAACTTTCATTCAACACTCAACACTCGGGTGGGGCGAATTAGAAACTTATCCCCAGGCCTGACGGGATAGCCAGGTCTTAAGGGCTGTGCGGAAGGTCTGGACGGTGGTGAGGGTGCGAATCTCGACGGGGAGGTCGTTCCACAGGGTCGGAGCTGCTACTGAAAAGGCTCTCCTCCGCGTAGTCGCCAGTCGGCATTGACTGGCAGATGGGATTCGGAGGAGGCCCAATCTGTGCGATCTAATTGGTCGGAGGGAGGTAATCGGCAGGAGGCGGTCTCTCAAGTACTCAGATCCACTACCATGGAGGGCTTTATAGGTGGTAAGTAATACCCTGAAGCGCACCCGGAGATCAACAGGTAGCCAGTGCAGCTCGCGGAGGATAGGTGTTATGTGGGCGAACCGCGGTGCGCCCACTATCACTCGCGCGGCTGCATTCTGGACTAACTGCAGTCGCCGAATGCACTTCAAGGGCAGCCCCATGTAGAACACATTGCAGTATTCCAGCCTAGAAATCACAAGGGCTCGAGTGACTGTTGCGAGGGCCTCCCGGTTCAGGTAGGTTCGCAACTGGCGGACCAGGCGAACCTGGGCAAATGCCCCCCTGGTCACAGCCGACAAATGATGGTCGAAAGTCAGCTGTGGGTCCAGGAGGACTCCCAAGTTGCGAACCCTATCTGAGGGGTGTAAAATTTGACCCCCCAGCCTGAGCGATGGAACACTGGCCAAATTGTTGGGAGGGAAACACAACAGCCACTCGGTCTTGTCTGGGTTGAGTACCAGTTTGTTAGCACTCATCCAGTTCTTAACGGCCTCAAGACCCCGGTTCATCACGTCCACCGCTTCATTGAGTTGGCACGGGGCGGACAGATACAATTGAGTATCGTCCGCGTATTGATGGTATTTTATCCCGTGCCTCCGAATGATTTTGCCCAGTGGTTTCATGTATATGTTAAATAGTAGGGACCCTGCGGCACCTCATATGTTAGGGGCCTCAGGGACGATCTCTGCCCCCCGACCAACACCGACTGCGACCTGTCCGAGAGGTAGGAGACGAACCACTGCAAAACAGTGCCTCCCACCCCCACCTCCCGCAGTCGTCGCAAAAGGATACCATGGTCGATGGTATTGAAAGCCGCCGAGAGGTCAAGGAGAACCAGGATGGATGCATGGCCTCCATCTCTGGCTCTCCAGAGATCATCGGTCAATGCGACCAAAGCGGTTTCTGTGCTGTAACCAGGTCTGAAGCCGGACTGGAAGGGGTCAAGGTAACTAGCTTCCTCCAAGGACCGTTGAAGCTGGAAGGCTACCACCTTCTCGACAACCTTCCCAACAAAGGGGAGGTTGGAGACTGGACGGTAATTGTTAAAAACGGCTGGATCCAAGGATGGTTTCTTCAGGAGGGGTCTCACCACCGCCGTTTTAAGCGTGGCGGGGAAGTGCCCCTCCCGAAGAGAGGCGGTCACGACCGCCTGGATCCAGCCGCGTGTCACCTCACTGCTGTTGGCAACCAGCCAGGAGGGACACGGGTCCAGTATACAGGTGGAGGCACTCACAGCTCGTATGGCCTTGTCCACATCCCCAGAGGCAACATCCTGAAACTCATCCCAGAGATGGTTTGCCAAGTAATCCCCTTGTGACTCGGCTGGATCTGCAGAGGTGGAGTCCAAGTCCGACCGAAACCGAGCAACTTTGTCCACTAAGAACTGGGCATACTCCTCAGCCTTACCCTGTAGGGGGTCCCCCACGTCCCTCCTATTTAGGAGGGAACGGGTAATCCTAAACAGGGTGGCTGGGCGGGACTCAGCGGACGCAACCAAGGTGGCAATATGTGTTCTTTTAGCTGCCCTCAATGCCCTGATGTATTCCTTGGTGCATGTTGTCAGAAGTGCTCGGTTCGATTCGGACTTATCGGACCTCCACAAGTGCTCTAGGCGTCTCCTCCGGCGCTTCTTCTCCCGGAGCTCCTTGGTGAACCAAGGAGGCCTCCGGGATCCGCCGACCCGGAGGGGCCGTAGTGGCGCAATCCGGTCGAGAGACTCCGATGCCGCCGAGTACCAGGCAGCAACCAGAGTCTCCGCCGAACTGTGGGCGAGAGTATCAGGAATAACCCCAAGCTCCATCTGGAACCTCAAGGGGACCATAAGTCGCCTGGGGCGGAACCACCTGGTCGGTTCCTCCTCCCTACGGTGGGGGTTTGGCCTCCGGAAGTCAAGCCTCAGTAGGCAGTGGTCTGAACACGACAGGGGTATGATCTCATTACCCCTCAGACCAAGATCACAAATCCACTGCTCCGAGAGGAATACGAGGTCGAGCATGTGACCCGCTGAGTGGGTTGGGCCCCGAATTACCTGGGTCAAGCCCATGGCTGTCATGGAGGCCATGAACTCCTGCGCTCCGTCAGAGTGTTCACCAAGCGAAGGCAAATTAAAGTCCCCCAGAACCATAAGCCTGGGGAACTCAATTGCCAGCTCGGCTACTGACTCGAGGAGCGAGGTGAGGGCTGCTGCAACGCAGTTGGGAGGCAGGTACGTTAGCAGCAGACCCACTTGATCCTTGAGGTCCAACTTCACCAGCAGGGACTCACACCCGACAAGCTCCGGAGCAGGGATCCTACGAGGTGCTAAAGACTCCCGGATAACAATAGCCACACCGCCACCCCTTCCCTGGGCTCTTGGCTGATGATGCACCTGAAATCCTTCTGGGCACATCTCTACGAGGGGGACTCCTCCCTCTGGGCCCAGCCAGGTTTCAGTAATACATGCCAGGTCTGCCCTCTCGTCAAAAATTAAGTCCCGGACGAGGGGAGCCTTGTGAACAACAGACCTGGCATTTAGCAACAACAGCCTGAGACCAGGGTCCTGACTACTCGCGCCATCTGGCCTCGGAGTGGGACTCATAGGGCCGGAAGGAGGGATCTCTGTGATGTAGCGAGCCCTCCTTCCCCGGTAATGGCCAGCCCTAAAGTCCCCACCATATCTGCCCCTCCCTGTTACGACCGCAATGCTCCGACCCACTCCCGTGGCAGTAGTCCCCCCAACCACCCCGGTGACCCCCGCATTCCCCAGCAGGCCCTCCGAGTCAGGCATCTTCATTCACTCACACAAGCAATCCCCACGTTAAAGTTAAAACAGAAAAATACAACGATAATTGCAATAAAAGTGGGAGCATTCACTCGATTACAAGCATACACATACATATCCCATGCTAAGGCAGAAGGAAGGAGAGAAAAGAAAAGAAAGAATTTGTTTAAAAGAAGAAATAAAAATGCGCAGCTTTTAAATTAAGATTGCGAGTTCAAAGAGAGCCACATGGCTCTCAACAGATGGTTCTGCAGCTGATAGTAATGATGTTAAAGCAAAGGCTGAGTCACGGGGAAAAGCCGGGGGAAAGGAGCATCTGTGAGGGTTGTAATGATGGTAGTCACAATCACAGTCACAATCACAGTCAGTCCCATAAGGTGGCCAGTCTCTACTGACACCCGAACCACGTCCTCTAAAATAATCCTGGTTTACTAAAGAGACCGGGAGTTCAACAGGCTGGGCAATGTTGGTCAAAAGGTCCTGCGGGGGTTCAGTGCGAACACACAATGCTGCCATCATCTGTCCACCCGCAGCCCAGTCCCGGAGTCTTCTTTCTGGGGGTAAAACCACTCCAAGGAATTCCCAAAGGCTCACCACTAAGAGTAGATAGGGTGAAGAGATGGAGCAGGCGTTGGAATTGCCAGGAGACACCGTCGCTGTTCTCGGGATGGAACTTGCTTCCTCAGTAATAAATGGCCGAGGCAACGCGAGAACCACCGGAGTCCCCAAAGCCAATGGGGTCGTCAAGGTCTGTAAAGCCCAAGGGTGGTCTCCCCGGTTCCTCGTCCCCGCCGCAGGCAGACAGAGCAGGGAGGTGGGGCAGGCAATGAAGCCGCCAAAGAACACCGCCACCGAGCTGAGGCTCCTCTCCTCACCGCCGAACAGCTGAAACGGCCGAAACAGCACGGAGGCCGCCGGAGCTGCCAGAGTCCACACGGTCCGTGGTCGCAAAGTCCGTACGGTCCGGGGGTGGTCCCGGGGGTGATCCCGTGGTCACAAGGTGTTCTCACCGTAGGCAGACAAGGTAGGGAGGTGAAATGGGCGATGAAGCCGCCGAAGAACGGCGTCGTTGTTATTAGGCTGAGATTCCTCTCCTCACTGCCGAGTGGCCAAACCAGCATGGAAACCGCTAAAGGCGCTGGAACTTTTGCGGTCCGGGGTTGTCCCCAAAATGGTAACCCCTGCCGCTGGCTGATCTTTTCGGGCCCCCTGGATCTTAAGCATCCCGGGCGAGCCTCTCATATTAATTTTAAAGTTGTTGCTCGCGATTTTTTTTGGCATTTTCGTCGGATAGTTCACGACGAACGGAGCCTCGCAGCCATCTTTCTCTATGACCTAAAAGACTCCAAGATGAAATAATATCTGTACCTTTTTGCACAATGATTAATTTACTGTCTTTGTTTAGCTACAATACTAAACACAATTTCCAGGAAACAAGTTATCCTGCCAATAGATAAGTAAACTTCACTATAAAATCAAGACTTAAGAAAGATGAATGAATTTCTTAAACATTTACTCTATCGTACCGTACAAGATAAGAAGCACAGTAGTTCACTAGACAAATAATTTTAATGTTGTAGACTCAATGCTAGAGCAATTAGGATAACATCACAGAAGGCATAGGATTTTTTGATCTCCTTTTCCTAATTCAGATCATGATTCTGGTTTTGAGAGGTATGTCTGACGTTGGGTTTCACTGCTTGCCCCATTGCTACACTTTTCTACAAGCAGTTAGGAAATTCTCAACTTCAGAAAATGTGAAGGGATTCTAGCAAAAGGTGGGACAGAAATGGGAATGTTATATAGGGCAGTCAAATGATTTTAATGCTTCTTGCTTTTTTCCCTAATTAAAGCAGAAGTGGTAAAGCAAGCTCTCAAATGCTTTTAAATGGGGATACCCTTCTGTTGCACACAATAGGAAGAAAGGTTTTTGGGTCACTAGTTTTGCTTTGTCCAATCATTCTCATCAAAGTAATAGAGAAGCCGGTGTACTCCAAAGTCAGGAACTCTTATTTCAAAATGCTCTGAATTTAAACTTGAAATGCTCCATAGAAGCAGACAGTAATTATCTAGCTGTCCTCCAAAATGGGCCAATATGATTATGGAAGTTCATCCTCTGGAGTCATTCTATCTGTGACAAAGCAAATGATATATATTTATGATGTGGGACGTGTTTACCATAACATATACCAAGTAGATACTTTAGACTCCAAATAAATAGGAATCAACATCTAAATTTCTATGGACAGTATGAAGTATCCATATCCATTAAGAAAGTCATAGCATTGTGACTTAAACCCACTATGTGCTATCATATCTATTTTAGGATTATTACCAGGAGTGACATTTGTGAATATTGATTGCAGTATTGAGCTGTCATGATGCATGCCCTGACTCTTTATTGTTGTTGTTGTTGTTCCTGGTGATGTTACATATGTATACAAATGAGGCAGTGTTTCCAAAATGACATTGCAATGTTGCTTTCATTGCTGTCATGGAAACATTAGATTTGGTAGATGCCTGTGTGGAAGAAAATAATTTAAAGAATAGAGACCATCATGAATTGATGTCATAACTATACAGATATCACTGGATATATCTTCGTGTAAAAGCTCCAAATTTCTTCCAACAGCTTATTGAAAACAAAACATTCAATAAATGCAAAGAAAAATCCATATTTCAGAACTGTAAAAAATAAACTTGAACAATGAAGTAATATTTAAAACAAACAAGCAAACAGAAATTAAAGAATTAAGAATTAAGTTTCTTGATTTTACAGTCATCTGATAACTCTAACCACGCATATAGCTCTTAAAGGAAAAGCTTCTGAAGATATTTAGCTTAAACAATTATTTGAAATGCTGCTTTCTTTGAGATGTTTATGAGTTTCGACATTTCTGCCCTGCTGATAATGCAGTTGCTTTTTTTATTCTTATCTTTCAAACAAGGTGCCTGCTTGTATTCCGAGTCTTTTCTTAACTAGACAGCATATATCTGTTCCTTGGCAAAACATGATGTTCTCTGTTTTTTTTCCTTTCTCTTTCTTTTTGAGAAACATTCCTGCAGGAAAGATATTTGTTCTTTTATTAACCAATCAATATCATATTAAGCCAAATTCCTTTTTATCTTCCTCCCTTTCTGCCTTATCTCAGTTTATTGGTTACATGGACAATGGTTATCCACCTTAGGTTAAAAAGAAAGAAAATGATGAGAAATGGAGTGGTGTAAACATTATTCATTTTTTTAAATTGCTATCTTAAATTTAAGGTTATGCAAAACAAAATAAAATGGAAGTAAAGAACCAGAGGTTTTTTGACGATAGTACTAGGTAATTTGTTTCTAGTTTTTGTCTGACTACACATTGCTTCAAGCTATTATATGGAGAACTGTTATATGAAGAACCATTTATATGGAGAGATCCTTTTTAAAGAATGAACTGGGAAGGAGATCAAAACTCCCCATCCTGATTAAGTTATTAACTATCATCCTGAATGATAGTTAAAAGGTATGCCAATTCAGTTCAGCCTTCATCTGGGCAACTTTGCAAACCAGCCAGTGTGTTTCAGTTAATTACTACTACTTGATACCAAGATAAACTTTCCTATGGTACCTACATGACCAATGTCGTGGTTCATTGACTGCCAGGACAGCTGGCAGTCAAATCAGATGAGTCAGAGGAGATGGAGGGGGTGCCTGAGGAAGGCTCTGAGGAACAGGAGGTCTCAGAGCCAGATGCAGAGCAAGGCCTATCTACTCATGCTCAGACAGAGACACAACTGTTTTTGGGACATGAGCTGAGCGAGGGGGAAGAACAGCTGAAGCCTGTCCCAGATGTGCATATACACATAGAAGTGGGGAGAGGAGAGCAACACAGGACTGAAGGGCAGCTACCCAGGAAAAGAAGGAGACATTAACAAACCCCTGCCCTGGCTAGGTTATAAAGAGGAGGCATGTGGAGGTACGATCGTAAGAGACAATCATTCATGCTCCAGAAGAGTTCCCTCTGGTGGATTCCTTGCCAAGATTTCCTTGCCACTATCCAGATTAGTCAGAACTCTTTATGTTGGGATTAAAGTGCTAACTGAAGGCCCCTGAGGGGAACCCAGAGATTGCTACAGCTTGTGAATCACCTAAGGATATGTGACCTGGATCTTTGTCAATGAATGCCATATATTCCTGTTTTTCTATATAAAAAGGGGGTTTTCTGCATAAGTAAGCTGTTAAGAAGGGCTTGTGAAGGCTGGGTAAGAACACCATCCTTTGCCTATGACCTATTTGGAAGAACAAAGCTATTTGTGACAAATGAGCTCCCATGCTATTGGGAATCTCTTTTATAAAAAAAAAAATAGTATTCCATTATGCATTTAAAAAGCTGCAGAAAATTAAAAACTAATTGCATCAACTCAAACCTTGATTGTAATCTTGAATGGATCAATGTGCTTTTTCATCTATTTTATTATGGCTGCTGGCTGATGTATGTAGATCCAATGAAAAATACAGTAGAATATTTGGTCATCCCTCTAGGAACTTATAGCCTCGCCATTCTGGAAAGATATGCAAGAAGACGGGTTGATTTTGCTTTGTTTTTTGGCTTTTTGATCATTTTACACAATATTTCTTCTGCCAAAGCTAAGGAGGAGTCCAACCAATGGTGGTATTGGTCAAGAGCCAAGGTGGCGCAGTGGTTAAATGCAGCACTGCAGGCTACTGCTAGATCAGCAGGTCAGCGGTTCAAATCTCACCGGCTCAGGGTTGACTCAGCCTTCCATCCTTCCAAGGTGGGTAAAATGAGGACCCAGATTGTTGGGGGCAATATGCTGACTCTCTGTAAACCGCTTAGAGAGGCCTGAAAGGCCTATGAAGCGGTATATAAGTCTACTGCTATTGGTATTAAGCTGGTTCAGGTGAACTGGTAGTGGTGACCTCACCTGCCCACCTGTCCGGCTCTATGCTGTCCTATTTATCCATGTTTTCTAAGCCACACACATACATACAAGCCATGCACGAGAGCAAAATGCATGCATGGAAGGCCATGTGCGCAAGCATACATGTGCGCTCACAGTTTTGGTGTGCGGTGAACTGGTGGTAAAATTATGTGAAACCCACCTCTGAGTCCAACAATTAAGAGAGCATTTTTGGAGAAATTCAAAAGAAATCATGCACTCACCATGCATATTCACCCATGCATATTCACCCATAAATTTATTGGGAAACAAAATGCCTAGATGTCATTTGTGCCAATTCTAATAGTGGCCGCAGTCATACTTGTACTCCATTCCTATGGTGGGTCCTTTGTAAGGGATGAGTTTAAATTCCTTCCATTAGTAAAGAAAATGAATCTGTAGCAAAATCTTAAGTACCTACTTCACTGGCCAACTATCATCCTACCTAAATGTGGTTACCCACTTATATCAAATCAATCAACCCACCTTCTAGGCAGAATTTCCAAATGTTCTAGATGCCTTCTTCAACAAGGCTTCTAAACCAGGCTTCTTTGACATCCATTGATGATCAAACACATTGAAAGGGCATTCAAATTCCACCATGCTGAATCTCAAGAAACCCCATCTTAATAAAGACATTCTTCTGTTCAACCACGGAATTCCATTGAATTGTGAGCCGCCCTGAGTCCCCTTCAGGAAAAAGGGCGGCATATAAATGTAATAAATCCAATCCAATCCATTGGAGAGTGAAAGCTCCTGGTTTGGTCATGTTATGGTTGGCCATACTTTTGTTTCTTTCTGCCGTCTGTTATGTATAATAAATAAGGGCTTGAAGCAAACACAGAAAATATTCATACATCTTTTAATTAACAAGCAAACCAGCAAGAAAATTTGAAATTAAATGCTCTGTGATTTGAATGCAAATACACAACAAATATGCATGTATTATTCATCTAATTTTTTTTAAAAAAATGTTTTGTAAACAGCAACGGTAATGGAAGAGACCGAAAGAACCGTCCAAATGGTCTACAATATTTGTTTCACTGGCAAGTATTGGGAAAAAAACCCGATAACAATATACTCTTAAAAATGTGTGCTCTCTCTCTCTTTCTTAATTCCTATCATGTGCCATTAAATTCATCTGGAGTTGTTTATTCATTCCAATTATAACTATCTAATCAACCATAGACTCATAGTGGTACACAATAATAATCAACATTAAAACATCCAGACCACACAATCAACAATTAAAAATGCCCATGGTACAAAATATAGAAGGCAGAAAAATAACAAGAGTAAACTTTACCAATTAACAATAAACATGCACATGATAATTACTACTATTAATACAAAATAAGATGATAACATACAAACCACCAAACACTCTCTGAAAAAGATCTCTATTAGTACAACAGATGGATCAAGGCTTAATTCTAAGGAGAGTCTATTTTATAGGGCCAGACTGCAATATAAAAGCATTTGGGTTCAATTCCTTTCATTTCAGAAAGGTGGGGTATACATAGATGAACAAGCTATCTAGATGACCAGTAAAATGTTCCAGATATTCTGATCCTCTAGAAACTAAAGATTTCCATAAATACAATATGTTAGCTATTAGCACCGTGATGGCAAACCTATGGAATGCCTGCCACAGATGACGCGTGGATCCCTCTCTGTGGACATGTGAGCCATTGCCCCAGATCAGCTCCACCATGTATGCATGTGCGCCTCCCACTGGCCAGCTGATTTTTAGGTCCCTGCTGTGCATGCACAGGGGGCAGGGTACATGCAGGATAGATGTGCACATGCACAGGAGGAGCGGTCACATGTGGAGTGGATGAGGGAAGCGTGTGCATGCATGGAACAGTGAGAGCGTCGGGGAGTGTGATGCCCCTCGTGCCCCGTTTTTGCTTCCAGGAGGCTTCAGAGAGGATGCAAGTGGGTTGCACGTGCATGCATGGGGGAGCATGGGGTGTGACATGCACATGTGCAGGGGGTGGGGCTCACACAGCTGATGTTGGCTACACTTTGCATTATGGATGTAGGCACGCTTTTGGCACGTGACAACCAAAAATTAGTTAGCCATCACTGTATTATCATATCTTAACACCATGAACATATTAACATATAAATATGAATCAACTCAATAGAGTACAATGTAATGGTTTCACCTTGATAAACACAAACTTTAAAAAAAAATAGCAAACTTTTACAATTAAAAATATAGGAGAAGAAAGTTACCCCCCCATACTAAATGTAACCTGGTTTCAGATCGCTTAGCTTTAAAGAAACAAAAGCCTAGGATTTTTTTAATGCCCATTTCAACTAACAGATTTAAAGATAAAATACATATAGGGCAACATCATGGTTTCTCAAATCAGAGGATCCTGTATTAACTTGCCAGTCTTGAACAGAGTCCTTCCCCTGTTTGGGGCATATCAAAAGCAGCTGAAATTTTTTGGAAGAAAAACATTTTCAGTTTTGCTTCAGGCTATAATCAGTGGAAGACTCTATGATATCACTTCCATAATTTGTTCTTTCAGATGCAACAACCCTATTTGTAGTTTATTTATGTATTATTTCGTTTATTTATTAAATGTATAGGCCACTTCCCATATGTACATGACTCTGAGCAGCTCACAATGGAAACAGAATAAAAACGGTAAAAAAACAACCCACGTTCAAAACTGCAAAAATAACATAAAAATAGCAGCCAAGAAAACTCATAACAATACAAAGTAACCATGGTTTGGGCTTACCCATACTGTCAGAGCCCCAGGCTTGATGGCAAATCCAGGTTTTTAGTGCCTATGAAAACTAACAAGTTTAATTTCTTGAGGGAACATGTCCCATAGGTGATCACTATAGCAGAAAAGACTGGTTCCCCCAAGTCCCAACAAATAACACTGTCTCATAGATGAGATCTGGATATCCTAAAGCCAAAGCTATAGCAGCAGAGGGCACATTCTTATATACTGTATGTATTAGGCCAGTGATGGCTAACCTTTTTGGCACAGAGTGCCGAAAGCATGTGTGCGCATGTGAAAGTGCATGTGCTCACCCACAATGCAATGTGTGCATGACCCCATCATGGCCCAACCCCACGAATGTGTGTGTGACCCCCTGCATATGCCCTCTGTGCATGTGTGCACAGTCCCCCCATGCACCCCATCACCACATGCACACACAACCCCCCTGCCCCCCTCAGACATACACGGCAGAAACCCAAAAACCAGCTGACTTGTGGGAGGCGCACATGTATGTGTGGTGAGCTGAGTTGGGGCGACGGCTTGTGTGCTTGCAGAGAGGGCTCTGCATGCCATAGGTTCACCATTATGGTATTAGGCTATCTTTGTAATAATGCTTTCTTCCTAGAATCCTTATATATAGATAAATAGCAATTCCAGTACATAATTTACTCCCTCTCTTTAGGTGTTCATGGCACCAGCTTAGGACTTCTGGTCTGCAGAAATCCCTGATGGCCATTAGATATATTCCGTTTTTACACTCCTATTCATACTACTATTTTCAGGGGCCTTAATTTGCAATACAATGTATCTTTCCAGATTACTGAGTTCCTATGTTGTTTTTAAGCCAAAGCCTAGCTTGAGTTTTCATAAAAGTGCAGAGTTTCACATCTCTTTGAAGGGTATGCAGTATTTATCCTGTTTCTCCACTGCCCTAGGTCAAATATATAACCTGTTTTTCATCTTCCTCAATGAAATTAGTCTTGTTGCATTTGTCGTATTATTAATAACATGCCAACTATGAAGACACGCTATTAAAAGAATGAAAGGAATAACATGAGGGGAATTCTATTGAACTCTATTAGGAAAGATTATACAACGATTAAATTATGATTAAGAAAGTTGTATTATAATAACATCGCACCGGATTTTACAAATGGGCAACCACTATTTACTGAACCTAACAATAAAGTATAGGTATTGCCATTTTTTAAAATAATCACTAATGGGTTTTGCCACAATTGTTGATGCAGTCAGGAAAGGCAAGCTATACGACATGGGTGGCAAACTTGGGGCATCACATTGCCATCATGTGATGTTTCGTGACGTTTTTCCCCTTTGCGGAACTAGGTTGGCTGTGGCCTGCATGTGACACATCTGGCCACGGTTTGACCATTTGACACCCCTGCTATAAGAGATGCATTTACAGAATGTTAATTACTGCACACCACAGACACACAAACACAGAGAGAGAGAGAGAGAGAGAGAAAAAGAGAAGTTTGGTGTGAGACAGTTTTCAAAACTGTATTTAAATAATTTTTCAATGCATTACAAAGCTAGTTGTTGCTTTTGTTTCAAATTTATGACAGCATTTCTTTGATTCAACTGAGTATCTATCCATGATTAGAAATTTAAATTATATTTCATGTCAGTGATCCATTAAGCAAAAGAAAAAGTAACAAATAATATAGCACTCTGGGCATTTATTACATACTTCTAGATTATTTTTGCGGTCTATAAGACAAACTACCATGTCTTGAAAGAGGTTTTATTCTGCATCTTAATGACCACATTAGCAAAGCACCGGAGAGGAATTACTTCTCTTTTCAATCAAGGGCCAGATCTAAGGGTGGATTGGAAACTGTTGTGTTGTGGAATAACCTACATTGGATTTGGGTGCAAGTGGGGTGTGCTCTTCTTCATCCTTTCAGATTTAGAAATGTCATTTGATATCTTTGATAATGCTACCCTTTGGGGATACCTCTGAATGTTGGGGCACTTACCTGCAATCTTTTTTCCTGTGTGGGCAGTTTCAGTTGGTGATGGTACAATAAAAGATAAAGGTAAAGGTTCCCCTCGCACATATGTGCTAGTCGTTCTTGACTCTAGGGGATGGTGCTCATCTCCATTTCAAAGCCGAAGAGCCAGCGCTGTCCAAAGAAGTCTCCATAATCATGTGGCCAGCATGACTAAATGCCGAAGGTGCACAGAACACTGTTACCTTCCCACCAAAGGTGGTTCCTATTTTTCTACTTGCATTTTGATGTGCTTTCGAACTGCTAGGTTGGCAGAAGCTGGGACAAGTAACAGGAGCTCACTTTGTTACGCAGCGCTAAGGATTTGAACCTTTCTGATCGACAAGTTCAGCATCTTGGCCACTGAGCCACCATATCCCCTCTGATGGTAAAATAGGAGAGGTCTATAATAGCTCCTCTATTGTGAGTTGCCACAACAGTCTTCTCTTTTCCCTTTACTGTTTAACAGTGACACAAATCCACTGGGGGAGGTCATCTGTCAGTTGAAGGTGATAATATCCAGTCACACATCATCCTCTATCCTATGCTAGACTAATGATGTGAACTGACCAGATGTCTGTTTCTTTTTTCCATGTCGCAAGCACCAGAGTGCTTGTTTGGCAAAAGGATTTGCCAATGACATCATCAATGCCCAGGGGACATCCAATTGGGGGCTTCTTTTGTATCTCCCATGAAGTTGTCCACTGAAGTTATACCCATTAATCTACTTTGTGGTCACCCACTTTCAAATGGGTTGGTAGGCAGGAGCTGGAGCATATGATTAGAGCTCACCCCATCCCAGGGCAGCAACAGGTCTCGAATGCAAACTTACCAATTGCTAGCCCAGCATTCTAACCTTGGGAGCCATCTTGCTCCTTACTAGGTGTCTGGTGTCAGTACAGATATGTATGGATGGGGGAAAATAGACTCTAAAGATAGACTTAATCTATCTGTTCTAGGAGTGACTCCATGGTATAAAACTCCCTTTGAAGGAACAGGTCTGTGACTTGGAATCCTCTTAGACTGACAGCTAATAATGAATATGCAGGGAGAAACTTTGGTTAGGACAGACTTTGTCTAATCTTGGCTGGGGCATAAGTTGTGGCTCTTCCTGCAGAAGGATGTCCTGGCAACAATGTGTCCTGCTCCTGTTACTTCCTATTTACATTACTGAAATGTACCACATATGGCTTGTCTTTGACAACAGCTCAGAAGAAACAAGATGCTCGTTAATGGATGGAAGCCATTAACATCTAACATTGCTGCTATGTTGGTTGACATAGGACTGACTGTTTCAAGTAAATTCTAGGTATCCAGTGTGCACATACAGCATTCATGAGAGATCTAGAGGGATATGAGAAAGTTTTATTGGTGGTATGTGCCCTGTAGAGCAGTTTCCCACAAGAAATCAAGTGCTCTCTTGAGTGTACATATGTTTAGAAAACCCTCTGGGCATTAAAAACATGTCACCAGATACCTATTAATAGTAATATGTTAAAACTGTGTAGTATTTATTTATCTGAACTGACGATTTGTGTCATTTATTTATTGTTTTGCTGATAATTTGGTTTTATTGTGCTTTGCTCTGAGTATAAAAATGTATTCAGTACATAAATGCATCCTCTAGGAAAATACAAAATGATATTTTATGAGGCTTGATAAACCACCACATTTCAATAGATTTAGGTAAATTGTATTTGTGTGAACAAATGATTACACGTAGCCTTCTTTAAGCACTGAAATGAGTTGCTTGCATGTATGGAAAATTCTCTGAGGATGGCTTTACAAAATACACTTGACCCTTAATCTGCGCTGCTTATAGAATGTGCTTTGCGGTAAACAAATAAATCAGATTATCTTTTAGCATGGTCCAGTTCAATTAATATGCTAAGGCAGTGGATTTCCCACAAGACACTGAAAACCAAATAACCATAGCCCATTTTAGTTTAATCTAGCAAGTTGTATAAATATGGACATTATCAGGCATTTGTGAAATCAAATTGGTGCACACTTTAATTCAAAAATAAGAAGTATTTCACTTGCCAGGAACTCTTTTGATCCTGGGTATATTTTCAGCACCCTATATAATGGGTATGTTCACATCGTGCACATCTGTTCATTTAAGGAACATCCTCAAGTTGAATGAATCTATCTATCTATCTATCTATCTATCTATCTATCTATCTATCTATCTATCTATCTATCTATCTATCTATCTATCTTTCTATCTATCTATCTATCTATCTATCTATCTATCTATCTATCTATCTATCTATCTATCTATATCATCTATCTATAAGCCAAATGCCACTCACTCATCATGAAATCTCCAGAACCGTAAAGCCTATAAATTTGAAATTTGGCATGTATTGGCTTCTAGGTCCTCGCTAAGAAAGGATTTTTCAAAATGAGTATTTCTTACATAGTAGTTAACATGCTCTGATGCTAAAGAGTTTTACTCCCCTTCCCCACCTGAAAATAACTCTGTTCCAACTGCCAGTTGCCTCACATTCCATTACTTCAGTTCTAACTGGCAGACATTCCTTCACTCAGGAGCAGTCTGGAGCTCCTTACAGTACTAAATGTTGGTACCACACAAAAATGTCTATGCCTTCCACCTATGAAACTGCTTATGGATACAAGGTGGCGGGAGTGATATTCCCTTATGTGTTTCAATCTCCAACCACCTAACAGATTGAACAGGAGTGAACCAATTTTTCCTGTTTTGGCCGATTACATAGTTTTGTCATGAACCACGGATATCCAGCTAGTATACAATAAGGAAGAGACTTATTTCCAGTATACTGGGAGCCATTTGATTAGAAATATAAAGATCTTCTTGCAAAAGGTCCCAGAGTTAATCTATAGCCTATTTTTCTCGGCATAAGAACATAGACCAACAGAGTTGAAAACAACCTTGAAGGTCTTCTAGTCCAATTCTCTGCTCAAGCAGGAGCAGAAAGTCCTATGCCATTTCAGACAAGTGTTTGCCAAGTCTTTTCTTAAAAGCACGCAATGATGGGGCACCCACAACTTTTGAAGGGAAGGCATTCCACTGGTTATTGGTTCTCATTGTTAGGAAGTTGTTCCTTAGTTCTAGATTGCTTCTCTCCTTAATTAGTTGCCATCCTGTTTCTTGTCTTGGCTGTCTGGTGCTTTGGAAGATAAGTTGACCCCTTCATCTTTGTGGTAGCCCCTCAAATATTGGAACACTGCTACCATGAAAGCAAGAAGATGCTTACTTCCCTATGATCACCCAATAGGTACTGCAAAAATCCACATAATCACTAGATGGCACAAATAATAGCCATGCTCTTAATATACAATTAGGTAACAGTAATTGAATTGAACCACGATAATGCAATTTTCATGTCTATAATCAAAGCAGGCCTTAGCATGTTTGTTACTCTTTGCTAAGGGTAATTATTTTCATCAATAACACTTTGTTCTGCTTTGGCTGGAAAGAATAGCATCCAGGATATATTTTGTGTATTTTAAGTAGGAAGTTTGTGGCTACAGAATTACCATGGCAACTTTATTCTTTCCCCCCTCCCTACCCCCATTCAGCCAGACACATTAGAATGTTGTGCTCTTGAAGTGACAAGAGCTGAAGGGAATGTGAGGCACCCAGGTGACAGTGTCTCATTTGGAAATAGTCATTGTAGCATAGATGCACCCTGCTTCTCAGCTGACAGGAACAACCTGCCCTTGGAGTGACAGGATCAGAATGTTCAGAATAGAACATTGCTTCCTAGCATTAATGCCAAAGTGACAGCATGCCTTTTTAATAAGAGCAGATTAAGAACATTAAAAATGTGTGTGGGGTATGTATGTGTTGGGCTATGGTGGGGTGGGGTGGGGGTCATTGCTTGGCACAAGAAAAAAAACAATCTTGAATCCTGTGTTAATGTGGCATTTTTACCATATTCCGAAGTAGCAAATGTGCAACCTCACTGATGGCCATCTGCCAAACATAAGACAAGACAAAACACCCATGCCACTTTTTCTTCCTGCATTGGAAAGCTACTAGTTTCTGCAGATACATTTCATGATGCCAGCATGTATCCAATGGAACACAAAATCAGGCTTATGAGAAGTCAGTGAGATGCTGCTCTTCTAGACAAGAAAATGCCATCCATTTCCCTTGCTGTGGGAAGTTCTCATATAGTCCAATCAGAGGTGGTATTCAGCAGGTTCTGACCAGTTTTGGAGAACCGGTAGCAGAAATTTTGAGTAGTTCAGAGAACTGGTAAATGCCACCTCTAATTGGCCCTGCCCCCATCCATTATATGCCTCCCAAGTCCCAGCTGATCAGGAGGAAATGGGGATTTTGCAGTATCCTTCCCCTGGAGTGGGGAGGGATTGGAGATTTTACAGTATTCTTCTCCTGCCATGCCCACCAAGCCATACCCACCAAGTCATGCCATACCCACCAAGCCATGCCCAAAGAACCGGTAGTAAAAAAAAATTGAATCCCACCACTGATTCCAATTCTTTGTCCTCACTGGGAGAGCTAGAGGCTGTTCACAATCATCAAGAACAAATCACACAAGTCATGAAAAAATACAACAGTGCGGAAGTGGGTTCTTTTATATTAAATGTCAGGATAGCTTCATTAGATGAAATTTTTCTTTCTTTAAACAATCAACTTAAAAAAAAACTTTTTGAGAGAGTAAAGGCTGGTTGAAGACTTTAAAACACTGTTTGATAAGAGTCTGCATGAAATGTGTATTAGAAGATAAAAGGCCTCTGATCTTCCCCTCCACTTTTAGCAGCCCTCTGAACCTTTAACTGCCAACCAGTCTCAGAATAAACGTACAGTCCTAACACTTGGACGAGCATCTCACTTCTTCAAATACATTTTATTAGGTTATAGAGTATTATAAAATACAAAATACAAAAGCAAATAAGAGGACAGTGAAGGGGAAGGGAAATGTGGGGAAGAAAAGTGAGGAAGGGTAGGGAAAGAAAAAGAAACATTGACTTCTGACTCTATTTATTGCAGTAGAATGAGGCATTAACAACAAATCACAACCTTTTGTTTTATTATGATACTATGAACCAGTCATTTTTACAAAAGTCTATCAGTCAATCAGTGAAGCCCAAAATCGAAGTTTCATTCTTTTCTGCATCAAGCAAGAAATTCAGAAGCGGTTTCCATGTGGAAACAAAAGTATTTATGTTCTTTTCTTTGAGCAGAGTAGTCATTTTTCCAGAAACTGATGGAATTGGCTGAAATAGCAAAATAGACTAGCATCTCACTGAGTCCATCAAAGAGCAGGAATTTCCCACAGGATAAAGGGAAACTGGAGGTGAAATCTACATATCTGAGGGTGATCTTACTTTCCAGATTTCACACAGATCTCAGGATCAAAACCCAAATCAGGAACATCCCAAACTGCACATCTGCACAGGAAGAACACATGTTAAAACCAGCACATACACAAACCACACCCCTGAGCTCACACTGATCAATCCTGCCTATAAAACCAATTCCCTGGACCCCATTTCCTCAGTAGCTACCTCCACAACAAATCTCCTTATTCTTAGCAATAAAATGAATAAAATTTAAAATTATGTCTGGATTTCATTTTTTTTATTTGTTCTTGCACCACCTGGGCTCATGGAACCACCAGATTATTTTTCTAACATGGGAAATATGTTTTGTTTTGGCTCAACACAAGCATCCCTCCCCCCCCCAAAAAAAAAAACCCCAAATTGTTTTTGGATTAAAGCAATCATAGTTCAGCAGAAATGAAATTTAGAAATGGGGAGGGGATGTAATATGATTTTAATATGGAAAGACCTTCCCCTGAACTTTTCAGAAGCTTACTTGTTAGGTGTAAGTTGTTAGCTTAGTTGCCACCAACTCAGCCACCCACTCTTCCAAATGGGTGAAATGCTGCTGCCACTCTCCCAAGCCTATGATATAACAGTCCTACCTACCTTCCCTGTAAGTTCATTTTTCCTCTCTTTGGCACTGCCAATGGCAAGGCACATCCAACCATACCTATCATCTTTTTAGGCACTATCACTAATGATGCCCTTGTCTCTTGTTTCTCTTCCCACAATATTTCCGCCTGGAACATCCATGTCTTAGGCCAGTGATGCCGAACCTTTTTGGCACCGAGTGCCCAAACTGGAATATGTGCGTGTGAGTGCATGAGAACACTGGAGCTCTGGAAACCCAAAGACCAGCTGGCCAGCATGCACATGCACACAGTCCAGCTGTCTTCAGGTTTCTGGTGCTGCAGATGTGCGAAGATCAGCTGGCTGGTGCACATACATGCATCGGCAATCAAAAGAGCAGCTTGCGATGGTGTTCATGCCCACAAAGAGAGTTCTGTGTGTCACCTCTGGCACACATGCCATAGGTTCACCATCATGGTCTTAGGCCCATATGTAGACAAAACATCCATATCTTAGATCCATATCCTGGCCAACCATACATGTTCTAACCTTACAAAAATTGCTACAAATTAACTGTTCTGCATACAAAATGAGGCATGCAGAAAATATTTGTAAATTCCTCCTACCTATTTGAAAAATAAAGCAGCCAAAGTTTACGAACCAATCCCCATTTATAATAAATTCTTCATAGCCTAGTTCAGAGATGTTGTTTCAGCCTTCTCCAAATAGGTGGCCTTTATAGCATGCAACATTATTTATTTATATATTACTTTTCTTTCAAAATGTGCAGAACACTTTAAATAGGAACTTTCAGAGAGATTTCATTTATATGATATCATAAAAATACAACTGTCTGTTTTACTGACCAAATTTCTGTATTTTTTTGGTTGAGCCTATTTCATGAATATAACTGACTTTCTATTTGATCAGTGTCTACTCAAGCATGCGCTGTGCTATAACCTACCAAGAAAACAAAACCAAAATCATGCAGTGACTTAATATGCAATTATGCAATTTCAGAGTGGATTACAGGAAAGTGAAGGGATAAAAGGATATGGAGATAGGACATCATTCCTGCCACATGTTTAAGTCTTCACCAGTCACCTTTCACTAGCTACATGAAATTACTAGGTGATGTGATGTGATTTGGTGGCATTTAGACCCTTGGAATCTCCAGGATCTGATCAGCACCTAAATGGCATTATTTTTCTAAGCAAGGGTGGAGATGTTTTACTGAGTTCCACCTGAATGCTTGAGATATTCTATCCTAGTCCACCAAATGGGTCAAAATGTAATACCTTGTTATCCATATTCATGGAAAATTAAAATCTGATCTGCACACTTGATAGGTTCTTTCCCCAAAAAATTACCAAATAATACATCCAGGAATTGAATACTTGACAATAATGATAAAACAATGGACAAAAAGCATGTGTGTGTGTGTGTGTAGGTGCACACATACAGTTTAAAGAAGGCTGAAGGTAATCATTATATGGGTATAATAACATGGATTTCAATAAACTTTTAGAGTTTATACTAGGAAATTTGTCCTTAGTAAACTCTTGGTAAAGAGAAAGACAGAAGTTGGCTTCGTTCACTGAGAGGATCTCTGCTTGCTTTTTCCTTTCCATTTTTTTTTAAAAAAACATTTCTATCATTTCTATTGTATTTTAAAAAACTTTCTTAAGACTATTAATAAAGTCAATGACCAGTCATATGGCCAGGTTTCTCAATGGGTATCTGTAATTGATTTAATGAGCTTTGTCTACTCTGGATAAATGGTCTTCCAGTAACATACCAGACATATACTCCATGTTATATTTAGAGCCAGGTTGTGTAATTGTTGATGTCAGTGATATGCAGTGAGGTTTATGGCTGGTGAGGCAATCCTCTCCCCCGACACTCCACTGACTAAAGCACTTTCTTTCACCCGCCTGTGCTCGCGGCAGCTGCTGCGAGCTCAGGCGGGCAAAAGAAAGTGCTTTAGTCAGTGGGATGTCACGGGAGAGGAGACAATGCCTGAGCATTGCATTTATTAAAGAAAAAAAGGAAATTTGAAGGAAAAGAGGGAGCATGGGGTGGGGGTGGGGGGCATCAGAAATGGAGAAAGAGAGGAGAAATAGTGACGCTGCAGCTTTAAACAGAATGACAGAGTTGAAGCCTCTAAAATATGCACCCTCTACTATGAGGCAGGAGAACTGCATGCCTCAACTACTTCAGGATTTTTTAGGCTTTTAACCCTCGCTTAACTCTGCTCGAGAGCCTAAAAAGTCAGACTAGATGATGCATGCAGTTCTCCTGCCTCATAGTAGGGGGCGCTTTTTAGAGGCTTTTTTAAACAGGCAGTCATTCACGGTGTGGCAGCAGCTAGCTAGCCTAACCTCAGCACTCGCCTTTTCGCGTTTACATTTTTTTTCCTTTTCATGATTGACAGTGGTGAGGCTGTGCCTCCCCTGCCTCCCCTGACTGCACATCACTGGTTGATGTGTTATATGAGAACCAAGGAGACCTGGTGTAAGTAGATTTTCAACAATGGAAGCTCAGAGGATGACTTTGGGCTTGTCACTTTCTCCTTCACCTTAATTGACCTCACTTGGCTGTTGTGGTGGGGAAAACTGAGAAAGTATGTATGCTTTTACACTCTAAAAGAAAGACAGGCTATACATCTAACAATGAAATAAATCAGGGCTGTCAAACTCATGGCCTACAGGTCGGATGCATCACACACTGGGCATGCCCATGCCTGATTTAGCAAAGGGGAAAAGGTCATCATACATCACATGACAATGCCATGACGAGATGAGTTTACACCCCTGAAATAAAAAAAAACAGGTTCTTAATGAGATGAAAGGAAAACTTTGAGAAAGAGATCTCTTTTCCAAAGATATTAGTGATTATCTATCTATCTATCTATCTATCTATCTATCTATCTATCTATCTATCTATCATCTATCTATCTATCTATCTATCTATCTATCTATCTATCTATCTATCATCTATCTATCTATCTATCTATCTATCTATCTATCTATCTATCTATCTATCTATCTATCTATCTATCTCAGTGTTTCTCAACCTTGGCCACTTGAAGATGTCTGGACTTCAACTCCCAGAATTCCCCAGCCAGCGAATTCTGGGAGTTGAAGTCCGGACATCTTCAAGTGGCCAAGGTTAAGAAACACTGATCTATCTTCTTCTTCTTCTTCTTCTTCTTCTTCTTCTTCTTCTTCTTCTTCTTCTTCTTCTTCTTCTTCTTCTTCTTCTTCATCATCATCATCATCATCATCATCATCATCATCATCATCAAAGTTTCAGTTATTAATAATTGTCAGCAGCCGTGCTTCTGAAAAAACATTTGTCCTCCCATGAAAAGTTAAAGGTGCTACTGTTTGCCTTTTACACTCTCACATAGAAGCTATAATAAACGGATACATAAATAATAGTACCACATTAATATATTTGCTGCTTACATCATTCCATTGTGTGCTGTGTGAATATGAGGAGACTGCAATACATAGCAGTGTGTCAGTAGCTTATTTCTATTGGAAAAAAAAGAGAGAGAAAGAAAGAAAAAGGGTTATTATTTACCAAAACTTGAAAACTAATGACGTGTCAACAAAACAATATCATTGATGCATCTTGCTGGAAACCAACTTAAACAAAAATCATCTATCAAGTCTAAGCACCAAAGGACTGACACGGCAAAGAGAAACTACTTGCCAGAAGCAATAGCGCAGTTTTCATATGGAAATTAAATATATTTTTGTAGGGAGATATAGAAACAGCTTTCATCAGCTATTTTGTTTTTGGTTTATTCATATAAGAATATATCCTGGTGACTTTTACAGTAGAAGATTCTAGACTTAACCTGTTGAGAGTACAGTGTAGCTCAGATAAATATTTACAATATCACACCAAATGGAATGGGTAGGGCTACCAGATAGGGGCTGAAAAGTTTTGCGTTAAATAACATTATCTTTATCAATTGTGCATAGCCTGCAACTTAATGGTTTATTCTTATTTATTCTATGTTTAGTTTGATCACAGATGTAACCCTTAAGATAATACTGCAAACTTTTTCTCTTACTGCTACATAGATGCAGTACACATAGTGCGAATTCTTCAGCTAATTTACAAGTATGTTAACCTTGAGCTTTTAAATGTCCATTTAATAGAGCTGGTTTTAAAAATCTCCCAAATAGGTCTGCTTTCAATATGTCATATCAGTACAAAGCAACCAGGTTAAGAAATATGGGCCATGTTCTGTCTTGACAATTACTTTTGTATTTTTCCCAGTCTTTCTCCTCCCAGCTTATGGAATAGAAAATGTTTTTTTTTTCAAGAGGGAAAGAAACTAAAGACCCCAGGTATAGTGAGTTTAGTGACCTTAGAAAGAAAAGCATCTATTTAAAGCATCTTTTTAGCACAGTAGAATAAAATGATAACATTATAGCCTCATTTTTTTTACTTTTACATACCTAACATACTGTATACTAACAATTTCTATAACAATGACCTTAATAAATCAGTGAAACCAAAAATTATTGTTTAATTTTTTTCCATCTCATGCACAAAATCGAAGCAAAGAGAAACAAAGTTAGATGTATTCTTTTCTTTGACTACTAGTTCGATCAGCTTTTCCAGTCATTTATCTATTGTGGGGATTAGAGCACCTTTCCATTTTTGTGCATAAAGCATTCTTGTTCCTGCCAGCATATATAACCCCAAGGTTCCATTTTTTTTCCAAGTTCTTTGTCCATTAAGTCTAAAAAAAAAGAGTATCTGGTTTAATTTTTATATTCACTTTGAGAATCTTTATTAAAATGGGAATTTTAGCCCTGTAGTTCTTTGCTTTATTACAGGTCTATCAAAGATGGTAAAAAGTTCCTTCTTTGTATTTTGGAAATAGCACTTCAATAATTAGTTCTTCTTACCAGTCCTCTGCAGGACTGCAGAGAAGTTCACCCTACTGTCTATAATTTGTCCAACTCTGCCAGCACTTAATCAGGACATGGTATGAGCAGAGGTGGCATTCTGCTGGTTTAGACCAGTTCTCCCAAACCGGTAGCAGAAATTGCGTGTAGCCCCGCCCATCCACCCTGACTCTATAGCATCCCATTTAGGCTCTTTTTAAAGGCAAAACACATGCACAGAAGACAGACATGGCTGTAGAGCAAAGCCTGTGCACTCACATTTGCAAACTGGTAGGGAAGGTAAGTGAATACCACCCCTGGGCATGAAGTTATGAGAACACACAGCACAGAGGAGAGACCTTATGTCCCAGCTCCATGAAGATAAAGGAACTTCACATTGAACTGTCATTTCCACCAATGGTTCCATAAAAAGGAAAGAACCCTCAGCCAACAGTAGGTTAAATATATAATAGAACCAAGGCTTGATTCAATCAATGGAAAACCATCCTGTCCCAGAATTGCCTTTAGTTACTTGATTTTTTTTTAACCATACAATATTTAAATTGTGGAATGAGAATCATTCTTACAATATTGAATATGAAATTGATAAAGGAATGGCATTTGCAGATAAACTTTGAAAGCCGCTAATTCCCTTTTGGGGGAAGCGGTTCTCTAAGGCCAAAATACCAAGAAGAAACAAACCTCTTTTCTTTTTACAGAATGCATATTGATAAGAGTTTCTATAGTTTACTCAGAAATGCTATCTTTGCACATTTGTAGTGAAAGGAATGAATTATATTCTATATGACCTGCAGTCTAAATCCAATGCAAACCCTTTAGGGAACCTTGATGCTAATATGTGCATGTTAATAGATATATTCAATCAATTAGTTGGTGGGTGCTTTATTACACTATTAGAAAGCTTGAAAAACAAAATGTTTTCTTTTCCAGAAGCAAGCAGTCCTGAAGTAACACTATAAATGAAGTTCAGGCACAGATGGAACTGCAGTATTGCATTATAGTTATATTTCTCATTTCTTTTATTTTTCTCCCCTCTCTCTTTTCCTAGACTCAGAAATCAAATTTCAGCTGAAAAGTGCTTTTCCAAGCAAGATTCATTTTGAATTTCTTTGCCCCAATATGAAGCAATATACTGCCAATAGACAGAACAGCAAGAGGAAAACATAACTTCGGAAAGAAAATTTATTGTGCAGCACAAAAGTAAAAACTTGTTCCATAGGCCAGGTACAGCTTCTAAACTTTTCTCATAACAATTTAAAATCCAGGTGTTGATCTGAAAGAGACAAAGGATACTTATCAATGTTGTGATTATTTTGATTATGTTTACTCCACAAATTCCTTCTCTGTCATTTAGAGTAAATCCCATGTCTTGGTTATGGCCTCTGTGTAGATCTCTGTCTTGCCCTGTTTGAGTCATACCTGTAGTACTATAGAAGCTATTGTGTTCCTAATATAATGAAGAGGACTGACATACTTAAGAATGTCATGTTTTGGCATAGCTTATTATAGGAACATAGTAAGCAGCTTTGCACTGAGTCAGACTGGTGGACTATTCAGCGTCGAATTATTAACTTTAAACCACTGAAAATTTCAAGGATTGTCCCTGAGATCATCAGGAAATGGAACACTACTCCAGAGCACTGATCCTCCTTGAACTACAACTCCTTCTTACTGTTAATTATGAATGAAATTAGGGAATCTGTCTCTATTCGAAACTCTATTTGAAAACAAAGAACTAAATTTAAAGCCGTGAATATTTATATTACAAGTTAGTTCTATGCAAAGTTAGTTAGCATCACTTCTTAGAACATACATCCAACATTCATCACATAGTATTATTTCTGTTGGTTCTTTTTTAAAAAAAAATGTTTATCTGAGTCCTAAAATTGACAGGTAATTAGTAGTATTGTTTATGCACAATGTGATTGTGTGAGTGCATCTGTGCACTTGGCTATTTCAAACAGGATTAAAAAAGGAAACAGAATGATGTTTCATTAGTTTTATTACTAAGCAATGTACATTATCTGGCAATTTTGTAAAGATTAGGAGCAATAACAAGGATAGCAATAAAGAATGGTGATCCCAGATTAAAAAGCTAGTTCAAAAATAATAATATAAATTTAATAATATTTAAAAAACCAACCAAATGTTATTGTGAAATGCTATTCAGTATTAAAAACTGTATCATATATCAGTTTGGTGGCTTCTGTCCTATCTTTTAGGGAAACCATTATTAGAATACATTGATAAAGATAACAGCTAGAAGGAAACTTTGCCAGCAGAATTGTTGGCATTGAATCATCCAGTCTGCTGTACTTCATATCCAGCGGGAACAGAACAATATTTGTAACAGGCACTGATAAAGCTACATGTAGACCTAATTAATGTTATCATCCCTGTTCAGCCTGTAAAGGATTCTGTGGTGGATCTTTCTGTGAATGGGACTTCTTATAAGTAAAATATATTGAAAACTGGTAGAATAAAAAAACCATTGTCAAATACTGATTGCCCTTGTATGTCTATCATAAAATATTATGAACTACAGGAAAAAAAAACAATATTTGATATTGAGAACTATTGTTAGACATGTAGCAAAAAAAACAATATTTGGAGAATATTATTTAAATAATTGCCATATCCAAGTACAGAATATTTGACCTCATATTTTAAAAAGGAATTTTTTTTTGTGGGGAAAATAGTCAAAATATTAATCAATCTAGTAAAGACAAAAGAAACCCCTTTTTCTCATCTTTAGTAAGGGATACATTGTTAAAATGAAGCCTGGTTTAATTTTAATTCATCTTTCCCTTAAATTAAATCCATTCCGGTATATTCTAACCTTACTCCAGACTAAAATATGATCTTTCACCTTTACTTTTGCTGTTGACCTAATGAAATCCATCTATCTTCTATGGGGAAATTTAACAACTACATGTACTCCTGGCATGAAAGTGGTTAAACTTTGACTATGTAACTGACATAAAAAAAGATGTGTTCACTTTAGGCCCTGATGTCATGGCAGGAATGTCTATATATGTGGGGTTTAAAAAGTTAAGATGATGGTCATGAGCATTCAATTAAAGCAAGGCTCCTTTTTATATGCATTGTAAAATAGGATGAGACTTCAATTCTGTAGTCACAGCCATCATCAATCAATTAGAATAAAGCTGGATGGCAACTTCTAGGACTTTTAGTCCAACTCTCTATGCCATTTTAGACAAGTGACTGTCCAGTCTCTTCTTAAAAGAGACTTCCTAAGTTCTTAAAAACCTCCAATGATTAAGCACCCACAACTTCTGTCGGCAAGCTGTTCTACTGGTTAATAGTTCTCACCAGTGGTGGGATTCAAATTTTTTTTATTACCAGTTCTATGGGCATGGCTTGGTGGGCGTGGTGTGGCTTGGTGGGCATGGCTTGCTGGGCGTGGCAGGGAAAGGATACTGTAATATCGCCATTTCATCCCCCCTCCAGGGGAAGGTAACTGCAAAATCCCCATTTCCTCCCAATCAGTCGGGACTCGGGAAGCAGAGAATAGATGGGGGTGGGGGCAGTCAGAGGTGGTATTTACCAGTTCTTTGAACTACTCAAAATTTCTGCTACCAGTTCTCCAGAACTAGTCAGAACCTGCTGAATACCACATCTGATTCTCACTGTGAGGAAGTTTCTCCTCAATTCCAGGTTGCTTCTCTCCTTGATTAGTTTCCATCTATTGTTTCTTGTCCTGCCCTCTGGTGCTTTAGAAAATAAGTTGGCCCCTCAAACACTGAAATACTGCTATCATGTCACTCCTGGTCCTTCTTTTCTCTAGACTTGACTTGACTAGACCACCATCTTGATTCAAAAGGGAGATACTTCCCCTATCATCGCCACCTCATATTTTGTGGACACTTCTGCGAGCCTGCTAAACGTTGCAGTTTGCACAATCTGAGTGAATTTGCCATCCTGGTTTATAAGAATAGAGAGAGCATTTTTGTGGTTTCAATTTAACAGTCGAGATTATTATTAATTGGAAATAGCCTGTGCAAGTTCAGTCTTATTCTTGACTCATCTTCAGCTTAGAATTTAGATATGATTTATCATAATTATTACACTGGCTGCATTGCTATGAATCTTCCCAAATACAATGTGAATTACAGCAACATGGTTGAAACTAGCTAGTACCTGGGATAGATCAAGATAGAAATATTATGTGCTGTACAAAGATCCCTATTGAAAATTTCCTATGGACTAAACATTGACTCCGGTGATGCTATTTTATCTATTTTTTTGAAATGTCAGTTGTCTCAAGATTGTTCACATTTGCCATAATGTTAAGTATGGCCATCTTTCAATACAATAAATCTGGAACCCTGGTAATATTCACAATTGAAAGTCTGTCGTCTTTCAGATAGCTTGTGGAAGGGATATTTCAAATCGTGCCACTAGATGGCAGTGCACATGCAACTGTGAATGTTTTTAAGTGGTCTTGCAAACTATAAAACTTTAAAACTGACCAGAATTATCTCTCAATGGCAACTTGCCCTTAAAGGTTAGACAGAGGACACTATGGAATATTATGTAGAAACTGCAGTGTAATATACCAAAGAATGTAAAAATAAAAACACAAATACTCAGCTGCACAGTGTCAACATGTTGCACTGCCTTCTCTTCTGTAATGCCTTTCTGCTTTTTGAGCACACACTTAGATGCAAGATAAACAGATTGGACAGATTTTTCCAGGGCTATCACATTTCTGTTAACCCTGGTTTAGCTTTCTATGATAACGTATTTCTGATTTACCCATCAGCGGAAGAAAGCATTTTTTTGTGTACGGTGCTAAGCTAATGTTGCTGGAGAAATAAGCATATTTATTAGAACAGTTATATTTTTGAAATGAGAAACTGGAACATATTGGGGCAAACTCAGAGTCCACCCTCAAACTTCTTTAAGGCTTTCCTCTTAGCAGAGTGGGTTGCCTTGTAGAGGTCTCTTCCTTTCTTAAACAAATGGATCATAGATTATCTAAGACAGTCAAGGATTCAAATGAATTAAAATGAAGGAATGTTATTTAGTAGTACAGCTAAATCTTTGTCTAGAGGACATCTTAAGAGGAGCAGTGGTTAAAATGAAGTATTGCAGGCAAACTCTGCCCACAGCCTAGAGATCAATCCTGATGTGGTCCTTCAGAGGTTGATAAAATGAGAACCCAGATTGTTCAGGCAATATGCTGACATTTGTAAATTGCTCAAAAAGTGCTGTAAAGCACTATGAAGAAGTATATAAGTCTAATGCTATTGCTATTACTAAATTCAGTTTCTGGAATCTGCAAGTAAGTCTGGAAAAACTCCTGGTAGAAATATTGCTTCCAAGCACATAAGACCAAGGATGGGCAATCTATGTTTCTGTACATATTGTTAGCCACACTAGGTAAACCAGACCAGGGACTTAACCCTAAAGGAAAGCAAAAGCTATTTTTATTGAGATTTGCTATAATATCAAAATTTTACAATTAGATTCAGCTCTGGATCTACCTGTAACAGTCCTAATTCTTCAAAAAAATATCCATTGGAAAACAATAAGAATGAAAAGAAATGAACATAGAATGTTTTCAAAGTTTCAAAACTAGAACAGTGATGATAGCAGAAAAATTGTGTTGTCTTCTAAGCAGAATCTGACAAAATATTACAGTTCCATCTGAGCTGCTTTATCACAGGTGATATTGTAAGTGAGACAGACAAGCACAGTTGTATTTTATCAGCTACACAATTATAAAAATAAAAAAGGCAATGCTGGAATTACATGATGTTCTACGAGCTCAGCCTTGTGAGAAAAGATCTTATTACGCAAGAATAATAATTGTATAACATTTAAATAAACTATTTATTTATATTATTCTTCATTAAATTAATCTATCCAAAAGCATCATCTGAATTACCAACCAAGCAAAGGAAAAATGTGGAGCCATATTAAAAACCAGAAGATATAATCATTATAAATCTCAAGTAGTAACATTTATAACATAACATCTGGACTTGCCTGGAGCTTTAAAAAATTGCTGCCCTGGACTCCGGTCATTGCCAGCCGTTTCCCCTGTGAGTAGGAGCTTCAAAGAAAACTGCTATTTAGTCCAGTTGGAAACAGAAAGAGGGAAAATATGCTGCACCAATGTTTGCTTGTTTTGATACCTGCAAAAAGACTAGCCTTCTCACCAACCCATTTGCATAGGACTGCACTCTTTTCTGAGATCTGAAGCTTGTGGCTTAGATACAATAAAGTTGTTCTATTATGAACACATTACATTTGTTTCCTTGTTTGTTTTATGTAGGTAAGAGTATTGGAGTAGATGCCTTGGGAAGAGACTGCTCGCTTGTTCTGGCCTGATGTTAAAATTCAGGAAAATGGGACAGGGAACAGAGCATAGAAGATAGTCTAGAGTAGGGGTATCAAACTTACACTGTCACATTGTCATCATGTGATGTGTCAAAACATTTTCCCCTTAGCTGAAACAGAGGTGGGTGTGGCCAGTGCATGACACATGCGGCCCACGGGTTGCGAGTTTGACACCCTTTGGCCTAGAGTAAACACCGAAATAACCAGTGACATCAGAAGACATGTTGATAATCTGGAACAAAATTGTTGGATGGAAAGTGGAAAGTGGATAGTGGCTTATTTTCTTATCATGTTGCAGCCTGACCAAATCAATTAAGGTGACAGCAGTGGTAAACCTTCTAAATGAAAGACCTGCTTTGTAATGTTACAATAGTTGCAGATAAAACTTTTTATTAACTCGGATTTTAATCTTGGATGAAAATTGACATGTATCACAGAGACCCATCTGACAAAAGAATAGGGAAAGTCTTCTCTCCCAGGTTTGTCTGCCAGTTATGGTATTATAATATAAGATTGGAGGGGCAGACTCTGCTAATCTGAGTCCACATTGTTTTATTTTGGCTACCAGAAGAGAGTAGGGATAACAGCCTGTTTTATTTTAGGTGATTTGTTGTATTATCCTGAGATTCTAGAGTGGAGATATTTTAATTTCCATGCTTTGCCTACTCAGGAGCAATTTCAGACTTTGTAGTGATTATGAACTATTGATGTTGTTGGGAAAAATATCCATCTGGTTCAGTTCCAAGCCAAGAGAAAGACACTGGAAACATGGAGGCTAATTGGAAAGATGGTTTAATGAAACAGAACCACATGGGTTTGAGGTCCTGGGCAGCTGAACACATGAAGTTGAGAATGAGGGTCTTTTATACTTTCTCTTGGGCTTTGCACTTGAACTTCCTGTTCCTGTGCGAGCACATGTATTCTATTGGCTGTTGTAGAGGTCATAACTGGCTCTGTAGGCTGTCTGAGCTAAGTTTGGTTGAAGCCTGGAGGGTGATGCCATGTCCCCAGGACGTTGTGCAATGTTGTGAGCTCCGCCGCTAGATGGTTAATTCTATTATGTCCTGAGGGGGTCATGTCTTAATCTCATCATCCTGGATTGGGAGGTCTTTTTTTTTTTTGCCCAATCTTTCTCAGTGGGCATACAATATCTACTGGGGACTATTAAGAAAGACTTGGGGGCTGTTTTCTGTCTCCAAGAGCATGTTTCTCTATTTCTCCTTTAGGTAAATATAATATTCTACCTTTTTAATATTTCCTAAAATATTTCATTCTTCTGGGACAGGGTGGATTCCCACAATGTAATATCTAGTCAATCAATCAAAGAATAGAGCTGGAGGGGACCTAGTCCAACCTCCATGACCCTATACCATTTCAGATGGTCCTACACTTATTAGAAGTGTAGAAGTACCTATGATAGATTTGTTGTTCTATTGTTTTAGTTGTTACCCAATTTGAATGCCCATTAAAGTAGAACATTTTAAAATAAATAACACTTTTTTCAAAAGAAACACAAGAACACGTTTAGCCAATATCACTAAGTGATGAGTGTGCAATATTTGCCTCACAAATAGTTGGTTTAAAAGAAATGAGGCAACATTTTCTAATTTTGGCACCCCAAGCAGGTTTGCGTATGTGTTTATGGGAGATTGGATTTCAAATCAATATGGCCATTGCTGAGAATTCTGGTAACTTGGGAAATAAATAGTTTTCATTGTGCTGTGAACATAAAGTATGCCTCCTTATCTAAATGCATATCCAGTTTGATGTAGTGGTTAAGCACCAGGCTAAAAACTGGGAGACCAGGAATTGTAGTTCCACCCTTGGCATGAAAGCAGCTGGATTGTTTTGGGTCAGTCATACTCTCTCAGCCATAGGAAGAAGGCAATAGCAAAAAATTACCCCCCCCCAAAAAAAAAAAAACATTCCTAGAAAATTTTAGGGACCTGTTCAGTTCATCATCAGGAAAAGACACTCACATGCCTCTTCTATATATATGAAAATCCATGGATTTGGAAAGGCACCGGAAGATAAACCCTTGTAACAAAGAGGTGCATGTATTTGTACCAGACCTTTTACAGTATAAATCAGCAAGCTCCTAAGTTAGTACACTGAGCTCTCACTGAGAAATATCCAGCTGGATGGAATGCTTAATCACTGCTATCATTTCCATACATTCACACTTCCAGTACTAGATAATCAGTATTTACCTGATTCTCCAGAATTATCAAGTCTATAAAGTCTATAGCTTTAAAGATTGTGCTTTTTCCTAATGAACCTTTTAAATGCATGTAACTCTTACAGGGAAAGGGAAATATGAATCTGCTTTAGAGATTTCAAGAAGACTCCAGATACATATGTAGTTTCTCCTGATTCTTTATTTCTGAAGAACAATGCATATCTCATGAAGAATAATTGACCTGAACAAATGTATGTTGGTTGGTTGGATGGATGGATGGATGGATGGATGGATGGGAGGGAGGGAGGGAGGGAGGGAGGGAGAAAGGAAGGAAGGAAGGAAGGAAGGAATAGTTGCTAGGAATGGAAGAAAGGAAAAGCAGCAGGGCAAGCAGTCTTGCCAGGAAAGAAGTCCCTTATGTATGAATCTCCAAAGATGCCAATACTTTCCAACAGAAATGCCTTTTACATCATCTCTCTATTCTCTTATCTTCATCAGCATTTGCTGTTAGTCTCAGGGAATGTAAAATGACATTCCACCTTCCCATTCATTTGCAAATAATTGTTTTGTTTTCCTGTTGGCTCAATATATAAAATTGGTTCTCATAAGAAAGCAAACTCTAATATAGAGAGTTACCTCCCAATTCATTCCAAATAATAAATGAAGTAAAAACCAAAGAGTTTTCTTCATATGTTCCCTGCAGTAAGGTACAGTTGCTGTCAGATGTAAATCAATGTAGTTTACAATAGCAAAACAAACAGCAGTGATTCAAAAGGCTACCATCCTTACGCCCTTCATAAATCATCAGCTAACAGACAGGATCAACAGTGGCTTCCAGTAATAAAGAGAAAGGAAACATTCAATTTCACTGAAATCTAATAATGCAACTCAATATTTTATTAAAGACATATGGGCTGAGATAATAGGAACACAATCAAAAAGACCATACTTGTTAACTAAGAATTGTATATATGGATCAAATATAGTCTCTGCCTTCAGGTTTATTATTTAAGATATTGCTCAATTAATTATGTTTTATTAAGTCAATGCCAACTTTTAGTGATCACATAGACTTCCAGAATGTCATATCCTTTTGGGTCTCTGAATAGTGCACACATTGCTATGGTAAGCATGTCTAGCAAATTCATCCACCTTGCTGATGGTTCTTCTCTTCCTCTCTTTCCTTTGACCTTTCCCAGAATCATGGTCTTCTCTCTTTTTTATTATAAAGATTTTTTTTATTTTTGAATAAACACAAATAGACAAAATACACACACACACAAAAACCACAAAACCATCTTCCATTACAAATTGTAGAAAGTATGTCGATTGGTTACAAAAACTTCCGTGCATCCCTACCACAGTCACCACCTACAATTCATATCAAATCATATATTTTAAATCAAATATATTTATATACTGTATATTACTATCAACATACCTCAACCTTCATTTGACTATAATTGTTTTTATGACCTTTTATATGAAATATTCCAGATTTAAAGCAAAACCACATAATGGCATTCCATTAGCTCTTCCCAATATCATCCAGTAACATTACATCTTTATAACATGTTCTAAATAAAAAATGGTTACATTTAATAAACAGTTTCTAAACCTCCTTTCATAGTCACCATTTGCATATCAAATTTCCTCTTATCAAACCAAAACATATATATATGCATTATTATCATTATCAATCAATTATTTAACTGTATCCATTATCATTTCATTTTATACATAATGCTCTAAATTTAACTAAATTTGACTTAATTTTTTATTATAAGCTTTCATTACATCAACCTGTGTCTTTCCAGTAATAGTGCAGTCGCTTGCTATTTGTGGCATTAGTATTCTGGTTATTTCCTTAATACGTTTTGTATAGACTTCTCTTCACAACTTATTGCTTTGTATTCCTTTTATATCTTCTTTATATTCTTTAAAGGCTTAAAGAAAACAAAATTCTTAAATGGAGCAAAAAAAAAAAAAACACCACCATCCAATCCAGCATTATAAAAATAAGGAAAAAGATGTTAATCCATAGGTATTAAAAAAAAAGAATATGAAAAGTAGAAGAAGTGTTAGATACCCCCCCCCCTCACTGACAGTGGTTTCCACCTAGGTCCTCTGCTCCAGCGGAAATAGAGGTTTAATCCAATTGGTCAAAAGGTCTGACAGATCCCTTTAAAAGGGGGCTGCTGTCCGATCCTTCCTTACCGGATGTTTACCAGACTTGCAATAAAAAGCTGTTGTTACTGGAACCATGTGTGCCTCTCCTTTACCCGATCTAACATTGGGAACGAAGGTGGGATTGGAAGGCAACTAGGCAAACAAAAAGAGCAAAAGAGATCCTGCAAGTACATCCAGCCTGCAGTTTCCTGTGGGGCATCGAGCGAGCCATCGCTGAATGGTGAAATTGAATCAGGATGGCTATGCATGCCCCACCAACTCCGTATGATCCAGCCACCAAGCACTGTGAATCGTACATGCTACGATACGAGTGTTTCCTCGAGGCAAACGAGCTCATGGGCATTCCCGAAGGCTGTAAAAAGAACATGTTCCTTGGTTACTGTGGCCGGGAAGTGTTTGAAATGGCGAAAAACCTCTCAGAACCGATCCCGCTCCAAGTGGTGTCCTGGTCTGCACTACAACAGACGCTGAAGACCCACTATGTACTCAAGCCGCCCAAGAACGTTCGTCAGCATGAATTTAACATCCGAAACCAGATGGAGGGCGAATCAATCAATGACTATGTGGTGGCACTCTGGAAAGCTGCAGTGTACTGTGAGTTCCGAGACCTGGATGAGCTGATTCTGGACCGCATAATTTGCAGCATGTGAGACATTACCCTTCAGAGGAGGCTACTCACTAAATCTAACCTCTCTCTGCAGATCGCACTAGACAAGACTAGGTCATCTGAATAAGCCGCCAAATCAACGGAGATTCTACAGCGCCATAGTGCACCTCAAGACGCATGGAAATGTACCCACGTACATTGTGAGACTACCAAGCCTGAGGGCTCTGAGAGCAAGGAGGACAAAAGCTACCACATGCGCAGTAGCCACACCAAGCTGGTGCGAAAATTCTATTCTCAAGTTCCGCCTTGCACCAGCTGTGGAGGAGACTATGCCCAACTGTCCTGCTGATTTTGCAAAGCAACTTGCCAGCAGTGTGAGCGGAAGGGGCACATCATCAAGGTGTGCCACAGCGATTTCCCTACTGCCACCAGACTGCCCAAAAATACACAAAGCCGTCAACAGAGGCCAAAACCAGGGGTCTGTCAGAAGTACCCACGGCAGTCTGAAGGTGACAATAGGGTCGCCAATCATACTTCAGTTAGACAAGTCTGCTCTGGGCGCCCCAGAAAGCTGAAAGTCACTGTCCCAGTTAGACAAGTTCACTCCAGGCACCCTAAAAAGCTGAAAGTCACTGTCCTCATCGAGGACTCTCCATGCAAGATGGAGATTGACACCGGGTCATCACTGACCATAATGCCATGGTCAGTCCTCAAGCAAACGATTCCAAAGCTACAGAAGCGGCACCTACGAAACCCTGACATCTGCCTGTGCGATTACCAGGGAAACCAAGTCCCCATTGTGGGCCAAGGCATTTTCCGGGTGAACTACAAACACTTCTGTGAAAACCTCCCTGTGATGGTGGTCAGCACCAACCTTCAGAGCCTTTTGGGGCTTGATTGGTTTCAAGCTTTGGGAATGGAGGTGACCATAATCAACTCCGTGGTGGACGACAGCGGTGAAGCTATCTTTAAGGAGTTTGAGGACGTTTTTGGCACTGGTCTGGGTAAGTACAATTTCTTTTAGAACCCCAATTTCTTTTAGCTTGGACCCCACTATAGCTCCAATTAGGCTAAAGCCCATGAGAGTACCTTTCGCTCTCTGTCCCAAAATTGACAAAGAAATTGACAAGCTTGTGAGCCAGGGCATCCTAGAGCCAGTTGATCTCACATGCTGGGAGACTTCTATTGTGACACCCATCAAATCTGGTGGGTCTGTCCACATCTGTACAGAATATAAGTGCACAATAAATAAGTCATTACAACAAAGCGCCTACCTTGTACCCATTGTATAGCACCTACTACATTTGCTTGGCCCAGGAAAAGTCTTTGAAAAATTGGACATGGCGCAGGCATGCCAACAATTGCCAGTAGATGGCACTACCGCAGAGGCCCAAACCATTGTGATGCACAGGGGTGCATTCAAATGCCACCGCCTTCAATTCAGAGTTAGTATCGCCCCGGGACTGTTCCAAAGCCTCATGGAACTGCTTTTGCAGGGGATTCCAGGAGTTGTCCCATATTTCAATGTCATCTTGGTATCAGCTGCAGATGAGGTACAACTTTTAAAACGCGTATGAACAGTTTTGGCTAGAATTAGAGACAAAGGTCTCGGCGTTAAAAAAGAAAAATGTCAGATTAATGTAACAAAGGTTGAATTCCTTGGGTACCTGATTGATGGGTCTGGAATCCACCCGACCTCACAAAAAAATAAAGCTATTCAGGATGCCCCCACACCTCACAATCAGACTGAATTGCAGGCATTCCTCGGACTCCTTAATTTCTACAGTGTCTTTCTCAAACAGAAAGCCACCATTTCTGAACCAAGAATGTGAAGTGGTCCTGGGGCAAAGCCGAGACTGCCGTGTTTGCAGCAGTAAAACAACTCCTGTCAACGGATTCTTTCCTAGTCCAATACAGCCAGACCCTACCATTGGTGTTAACCCATGATGATTCATCTTTTGGTGTTGGTGCTGTCCTCAGCCACCACATGCCTAATGGCACCAAAGCCCCTATTGCATTTTACTCCAGAACCTTGTCCGCCGCAGAGCGGAACTACAGCCAATTGGACCGCAAGGCTTTGGCTGCAGTGGCCGGACTAAAAAGGTTCCATGAATATATTTATAGCCGGGATTTCGACCTGGTCTATTGTTCAGTGGTCCAAAGTCCTCTTTTCTGATGAGAGCATCTTTTTTTTTCATTTGGAAACTAGATTCCTCCAGATTATGGAGGAAGAATGGAGAGGCACACACTGCAGAATGCTTGAAGTCCAGTGTGAAGTTTCCACAGTCTGTGTTGATTTGGGGAGCCATGTCATCTGCTGGTGTTGGTCCACTGTGCTTCATTAAGTCCAGGGTCAATGCAGCCGTCTACCAGGAGATTTTGGAGCACTTCATGCTTCCTTCCAAAGACGAGCTTTATGGGGATGGTGACTTCATTTTCCAGCAGGACCTGGCACCGCCCACACTGCCAAAAGCACCAAAACCTGGTTCAATGACTGTGGGATTACTGTGCTTGATTGGCCAGCAAACTCACCTGACCTGAACCCCATAGAGAATCTATGGGGCATTGCCAAGAAAAAGATGAGAGACATGAGACCGAACAATGCAGAAGAGCTGAAGGCACTATTGAAGCATCCTGGTCTTCCATAACACCTCAGCAGTGCCACAGGCTGATAGCTTCTATGTCATGCCACATTGAGGCAGTAATTGCTGCAAAAGGGCCCCAAACCAAGTACTGAGTACATCTGCATGCTTATACTTTTCAGAGGTCTGATATTGTTCTATGTACAATCCTTGTTTTATTGATTGCATGTAATAGTCTTTTTATGTATTGACGGAGGGACGACGCGAAGCCAGGGTTTCAACTTAACAGAACTCTTTATTCAGTGCAGGCGATTCAAAGAACGAAAACTCGCGCCAAGGTATTTATACTATTTTTAAACCAATCACCGGCCAGGGACGAGACAGCAACAGCTGACGTCAGTCCCTCGGCCAATCAACAATAACATTACGTCGGCAACACCCTCTGGAGCTCTCAGCCACTCAGAGAGCCAGAGGGTGTTACTGACAGCAAGAATAATTAACCAATACTTAACACCCCTTCCCCCCAGTTCTGCGCATGCCCGAAACGGAGCATGCGTAGTCCTTAAGGTACGCAGGGCGGCGCCGGACCCGCCCAGATCTTCTCATTGCAGGGGAAGTCGTCGGCGGAGGAGGACCTCCTCGTGGTAGCTCCTCCCCGAAGGGAGTGTAGCTCCGAGGCACGCCCTTTCGGAAAGGCCCAGAAGGCGGGCTCAACTGTAACGGTAGGTGTAGCCGTGGGGGCGCGTCATTTGTCGTGGGGGGAATCCTCTGGGCAACTTCCTCGGATTGAGCTGTTGGGCTGGCGTCCCTTTGGGTGGCGCTTGGGTAAGCAGGGCCTGGTGTGGCGAAGGCCCTCGTTTGCGGACCGCCGGTTTGAGAACGCTGTTGTTGTTGAAGCAGGAGGGGGCCTGGTGTGGCAAAGGCCCATGGCTGTGGTCTCTCGGATTGAGGGCTTTGTGCTTGGTGCAGATTGAGGCCTGGAGTGGCGAAGGCTTCACATTGCAACCCCGGTGCTGCAGTGTTGTCGCTCAGGGGTTCGCGGCCACTAGCCTGCGACGGGAGACGCCTCCTCAATTGATCCAGGTGGCGTCTCCATTGGGATCCATCAGCCAATTGGACCCTGAAAGAACAGGGGCCGGTCAGGGCAACGATAGCACCAGGCACCCATTTTGGTTCCCCCGTAAAAGACCGAGCCCACACTAGATCCCCTAGCTTAAAGGACCGGGGAGGGAGGACCCCCAGATTGCTCGGCTGATCCCCTGAATAGAGCGGATGAAGCCTATCCAGGGGAGTCCGCAGACGCCTGCCCATCAACAGCTCCGCGGGGCTTTTGTTGGTAGTTGGGCAGGGGGTGGAATGTTGGCTTAGCAGGTAAGCCGCCACCCTTGCCTGCCAGTCGCCCCGGTCCATGCGGCTCAGTGCCTCCTTAGCTGAGCGGACCGCCCGTTCTGCCCGGCCATTGCTGGCCGGGTGATACGGGGCTATGGGCGCATGCCGGATCCCTTGCTCGGCCAAAAACTCCTGGAAAGTGGTGGATGTGAACTGGGGCCCATTGTCCGAGACCACCACGTCCGGCAACCCATGGGTTGCGAACATTTTCCGCAGGGCCCTGACCGTACTCTCGGCTGTGGTAGAGCCCATGAGGACTAGCTCCACCCACCGAGAGTAGGCATCCACCACTACTAGGAAATTCTGGCCGTGGAAAGGACCGGCGAAATCGATGTGGAGGCGAGACCATGGGCCTCTCGGAGCCTCCCACTCACGAGCAGGCCCGGCTGGGGGGTTGGGCCTGGATAATTGACAGGTCGTGCAGCGGCCTACATGGGCCGCTATCTCTGTGTCCAGCAAGGGCCACCAGACATAGCTACGGGCCAATGCCTTCATCCGTGCTATGCCCGGGTGGTCCTTGTGGAACAGATCCAGAACTAGTGGCCGGAGTGCGGTGGGGATCAGCACCCGATCCCCCCAGATGAGACATCCCCCGTGGAGGGAGATCTCCGCCTGGCGATGTTTAAAGGGCTGGAAGCCCTCTGCCACTTTGTCCGTTGGCCATCCTCTTAGAACCCAGGAAGAGACCTGGGACAAGATCGGATCGGCCTTTGTGTGGGCCGCTACGTCCGCGGCAGAGAGTGGGAACCCGGAGTCGGCAATGGATAGGACAGAGAGAGAGGGAACGGGGGCGGTGTCCGTCTCCGGGAGTGGGCAACGGCTGAGGGCATCTGCATGCCCTAACTGTTTGCCCGGACGGTACAGCAGCGTATAAGAATACGCTGCGAGGAACTCCGTCCAGCGAGTCATGCGGGGAGATAGGATGGAGGGGGTCGGCTTGTCCCCCGCCAAAAGCCCAAGGAGTGGCTTATGGTCGGTGACAAGGGTAAAGTGCCGACCGTAGAGGTAGTCGTGGAACCTCTTAATCCCGGACACTGCAGCCAGAGCCTCCTTGTCGATCTGACTGTAATTGCGCTCCGCCGAGGAGAGTGTCCGGGAATAAAAGGCCACAGGGGCTTCTGAGCCATTAGGGAGGATATGGCTCAGGACAGCCCCTACTCCGAATGGGGAGGCGTCACACGCCAACGTCAGAGGCATCCCATCATGATATTGAATGAGGACTGCCGATGACGTCAGTGTCTCTTTGACAGCCGCGAACGCATGCGCTTCGCGGCTTCCCCAGCGCCAGGCCGCGGATCGGTCGAGCAACCGATGCAGCGGCTCGGCTAGTGACGCCTTGTGAGGAATGAAGGGGGCGTAAAAATTGAGCAGCCCTAGGAACGCCTGTAGCTCCGCCCTGGAGGTGGGAGCAGGGGCGTTCTTAATGGCGGCAATTTTAGAGGGTGTAGGGTGAATGCCTTGGGCATCTATTAAGAAGCCCAAGAATTCTACCCTAGGGACAGCAAATGAGCATTTGCTGCTTTTTAATTTTAATCCCGCGCCCCTGAAACGACAGAGGACCTTCCTTAATACTTCGATGAGTTCTGAGCGGCTCGTAGCAGCGATCAGAACGTCATCGAAATATGGAACTACCCCCGGAAGTCCATGGAGCAGGCGCTCCATGAGACTTTGGAAGATCCCCGGGGCCACGGATACGCCGAATTGTAGGCGGCGACAACGAAAAGCCCCACGATGGGTGACGATGGTCTGGGCAGCCGCCGCATCGTCATCCACCGGGAGCTGTTGATAGGCTTGCGCCATATCCAGTTTGGCAAATATGCAACCCTGCCCCAGGGAATGGAGCAGGTGTTGCACTACAGGGACTGGATAGGGGTTTGCCTGAAGGGCCAAGTTGATCGTCGACTTGTAGTCGGCGCAGATTCTCACCGAGCCATCCGGCTTGACCGGAAGAACTATGGGTGTCTCCCATGGAGCATGATCGACTGGCTCGATGACACCCTGCGCCAACAATTTGTCAAGTTCGGCGTCAACCTTGGCCCTTAAGGCAAAAGGCACCCTGCGGGCTTTCAGCCTAATAGGAGCAATCTGAGGATCTAAGCTAAGGGAGATGGGGGTTCCCTTATAACACCCAAGCTGTCCATCAAACACATCAGAGAACTCCTGTAGGACGTCCTCAATTGTTGAAGTTTTTACTTGGTGTACCCCCCCAATGGACAGTCCCAGTGCCTCAAACCAGTCAAGGCCAAGAAGAGCCGGCAAATCATTTTTAACAATGATGATTGGCAGCTCTCCCTCAAACTTGCCATACCTAACGGGAATAGGAAAGGATCCCAGAACAGGGATCAACTTTCCTTGGTAATCCCTTAAGAGTACCCGGGAGGGGGCTAACTTATTTTGGGAAACTGTAGGGCAGAGATAGGAGAACATGTCCCATGACAATAACGATCGGGAGGAGCCAGAGTCCACCTCCATCTGGCAAGGCTGACCTGCCAGGTGGACATTGGCTGTAATTTTTCGGTTGCCTGAAGAGGCCTGATTGATGGAAGTCTCCACTTCCTGCGGTTCGGAAACAGTGTGGCAGTCATCTCCTCTGCGAGCTGGTTTCGTGGGCTGCTGGCGGCGCTGTTGCTGCTTGGTTCTCTCAGTAGCTTGGAAGAAGGCAGGGGCCGGCAAAGAGGCTCGGCACACTTGGGCGAGGTGCCCCTGCCTCTGACAACGGCGGCAGATTGCGTTTTTGAATTGGCAGGTTTGGCGGTCGTGGCGGCCTCCGCAGCTAAGGCAAGGCACCCTGGCGTTTTGCGGTGCGGCTGTAGATAGAGCAGGTGGCTTCCGCCGTGGTTGGGCACGGACTTGGTCGATGTTGTCTTGCTCCCGGACCTCACAAGGTGTAAAATCATCATAGTCAATGTCATGCACTTGTGAGGCCGGTGCCGGGTTAGTTGACAGCTGTAGCCTCTCCAAATCTGCTGTTGATTGCTCAGAGAGCTCAGCTGCTCTGGCGATCTCGACTGCCTGGAGAAGTGTAATGTCGTGATGGCGGAACATGCGGCTTCTTAAGTGTACATCCCGCACTCCGCACACAAACTGTTCGACTAGATTTTCTTCTAGGTTCGAAAAATCGCACTGGGCCGCCACAGTGCGCAGCGCTTCCAAAAATTGACTGATAGTCTCCCCCGGCTTCTGTACTCGTCTCCTGAACGCGAAGCTGCGGGCAATTTTGGACGGTGTTGGGGCATAGTGCCCCTTCAATTTCGCCATCAAGTTGTCCCAGCCCAATTTGTATGCGGGTCTGGGAGCAGCCATAGCTCGGGCTGAGGCAAACATTGAGGGTTCGCAGCATGATAAAAAGAAGCTGCACTTCTCCTCATCCGTTTGAGCCTGATTTTTGGTAGCGATTAAATAAGTTTCAAAGCGCTCCATGAATCCTTCCCAGGATTCACCGGCGGAGCCGAAAGGAGCGAAAGGCGGTAATGGATTCATATTGATTAAGCTCACTTGTGAGGAGCGGAGTGACTGAGATCGTGACAGGAAATTTTTCCCTCAGCGTTCGGTGCTGGCGCGGACAGCGACTTACAGCAGCTAGCTGAAATAATTTCTCTGTTCTTAACCTAGGCTTGCGTGGAATCGCCGGATCCCACCCTCGTCGCCAGTTTTATGTATTGACGGAGGGACGACGCGAAGCCAGGGTTTCAACTTAACAGAACTCTTTATTCAGTGCAGGCGATTCAAAGAACGAAAACTCGCGCCAAGGTATTTATACTATTTTTAAACCAATCACCGGCCAGGGACGAGACAGCAACAGCTGACGTCAGTCCCTCGGCCAATCAACAATAACATTACGTCGGCAACACCCTCTGGAGCTCTCAGCCACTCAGAGAGCCAGAGGGTGTTACTGACAGCAAGAATAATTAACCAATACTTAACACTAACAAGTCTAATTTTCTGAGATTGTGGATTTGGAGTTTTCATGAGCCGTAAGTCATAATCATCACGATTATGACAAATCACAGCTTGAACTATCTTGCTTTGCACGTAATGAGTCTATCTCATAGATTAGTTTCACCTTTTAAGTTGCATTACTGAAATAAATAAACTTTTGCATGATATTCTAATATTTCAAGTTTCACCTGTGAATAAAATCTCGCCCAGTGATGGAGCTAGGTTGTTTATCCTTTAACTTCTGAACAATTGGCTTTATCTAAAAAGAGAGAACTTTTCATTGGGTCTCAATGCCAGACAACTTCTCATGGAGAAATACATAAGCTATTTTTGGTTACACTAATACATTCCAATATAATTTAAACCTGATGGAGAAACTTTTCCATTTCTTTAGTTGGGTTTTCTTTATTTTCACCATGTAGCAAAGTCCTGTTAATATTCCCAGCAGCACTTTTTCAGACAGATACACCTCGAGTGAATAGCATTTGCCATTGCTTGCATTTAGCAGGAAAACAGATTGGTTATCTCAGTATTTTCACCTGACAATAAAGCTGTAAAGTAGATTTCATGTTTTATGAGAATATTTTATACATTAAGAGTCTCTGAGACTGGCATATTTTTTTTAAAGTAACACAGGTGCAAAAAGGGAGGTGCAAACAGATGGTATAAATTTAGTGAACCCCTCATGTTCCAGAACATTTCAACATTCAGATTTTATAGTGAATAACAAACAAGAATTGCATTGTAAAACTGTACTAATAAGCACACAAATATTATGAAATATGATGGTCGTAACACAGTATTGAACACTACATTGGTATCTAATTATGTTGGCATGTAAATACAATTTTCTGTGTCTCCGTATTTACTGATGATGAATTATCTGAAGTCATTCTCATCAACCACAATATCCTTCTATGCCATCTAAACAAAATTTGGAAATATTGCTCTAAAATTCATTTTGCCCTATATAGCACTTAGATGATATTGAGAGGCTGAAGATCTACATTTCACCTCTCTGATGCCAAAAGGTTCCACATTGCTATATGTTTTTCTACATCTCGTGTAGAAGGTCAGCTAACGATTTGGAATATGACCAATTAATATAACCAATATATGAAAGACAATCAGCAATACATCTTAATTGTCTTAGTTATTCCTGCAGAGACAGGGAAATTTTTTTGGAAAGTTTTGGATTCAGTATCAAAAACCATTTAAATCTTCATCCATAAAAAGGTGCATATATGCATGGATGGGACTGATAGATCAATTTGTAACTGCTTCTTTGTGAGTTGAGGTTTAAACATTTGAGATTATCACTACAAAGACACTTCTGTAAAACTTGTGTAAAACAACGAAGTCTGGGGATTATTATTATTTTTGCAAGAGGGATAATGGCATTATTTCAGATGAGGAATAATTGAGATCACTTTACAAACCACTGCTATGAAATTATGAGACTGCAATGGGAATTAGTCATACCCTACATACCCTACAAGGGATGGGTTTATAAATATACTTTCCACATTGCTTCTCAAATTTGATAGATCACTGGGAATTCTAGTACCATTATATATGTATATATTTTAACCAAGAAATATCCACACAGTTTTCTAATGATCTTCAGACATTTCTTTTTATCCAGTATATACAGTATAATCGGACATATTCAATTTGCAAGAATTTTGAAACAATGCCAAAATAGGCTGTCCTGCTTTGAAAAATTACCAAGGGATGTGACCATAACAAATCAATATTTACCTCCTTCCTTGAAAGGTTGTCAAGATTAATTAAACATTTTTTTTTTGAAATAATGAGTGATAGACAGCCATTATCAGATATTTCTATTCTGACCTTTTGTTTCCCTACTGGTTGTGGCTCATTGACCTAAGTGGTAAAATGCTGTTATGTTCTAATTGGCATTGCACCTTGAATGATCTTTTTAACTCAGTTTAAGATTATTCCTTGAGCCCACTTTTAGAACTAACAACAGGATGGTACATTTGTTTCAAATATATGATTTCATATCTGGGGAAAAGGAACTAGAGAAATAACATTGCTCTGAATAACAGAATATGTTCAAAACAAGAAAAAGAGAAAGAGAAACTCAAAATTGTGCCCTGAAGATTTATCTTGCCTTATCCCAATTCACATAATTACACAAACAGAGCAGAACCTGTATTTTTATAGCATATTTATATAATTCTGCATATTTATCTATATTGTGTCATAAATGGAAGATGATTAAATTTATCATTTGTCATTCCTATAATAGCATCAGGGATTCTGATCACAGAGATTATTTTTAGGGGGCAGTCTGGTCTCAATCTACTCCTCCAATTTCCATCTCCAATGTCCGAGACCATATTTGTTTCAGAGTTCAGTAACAAGAAGGGAAACCCACAGGGGCATTCCAATTATGTTCTGACAAATCTTGCCAAAGGACAATGACACTCCCAATATGCCAATACATTTGTGGGCTTCAAGAATTCCTAAAAAGAAATTGGGGGGAAGGAAAGATTAATCTATAATACAAAGTTAGAGAACAAATCAAGGATTGTCACTGTTTGGGAAATGATCAATATAAGGTTCAAGGGTAACCCTTCCTATAAACAGCTCAGATCAAAATATTTGTCCCAAGAGTCTGCCAGTGTCCCTTCTCTTCCCATTCCCATGCCTTATTCTAATTTGCAGTAACAGATAATATATATATGAAATATATGCTGAAACAACATTTTCATGGTTGTCTAATCTTTGCTTTTAGGTAATATCTCATATGCATTCTTTGGGTTCTTAGCACATCTGAGGAACCATATTAAGGGGCCTATTTTATAGGCAAGAATGTTCTCCCAAAATGGAAGGGTTTGCTGATTTATCATGGCAGACAGACAAAGTAAGCATCCATTTACTAGAAGGCTAAGTTTTTCACTACCTTCTCCACACACCTTTAAATACAAAAGTGAGCTGCATTTCTAAATATGCCTAAGAAGTGATTTGCTTTTTAGCATGCCAGGTTCTAAATGGTATTTTTTTTCTTTTTCTTTTTTTAAAAAACTTCTTTTAATGCTTTTGGATTTATTTATCTTCCCTTTAAGAGCTTCATAAATTATTTTAGATCTACATTTGCACTACATCTTCCCATGGACTTTTAATAATGTACAAGACTGGAACTGGGAAGAGGATTCCAAGCCTTTATCTTTCTTTCTTATACAAATTCCATCAATGAATTAGAAACATGTTTTGAATTGTCCCCTCACTGAAATACCCCAAACTTCACTTTTCTCACGGACTTTGGGGTATCAGATGTTTGATGACCAAACAAAGAATAGGATTAGAGAAAGATTACATAGTTTAGCTTATTATGTTTTCTTGAATTTTAAATTGTTACCCATCCAGAGGCAAGGATTTTAAATAGGCAGCCATACAAATGTGATAAATAAAATCATAAATATTTGCACAATTATTTTTAGCAAAGGAAATATTACAGTGTTCTGACTGAAAGTTTATTCAAGCTTTTGCCCCTGCCATATTCACTGTTTTTTTTTTAAAACATTGAATATGTAAATAACTACAAATAAAGAATACCCATCACTTTAACAATACAGAAAAAGGAAGGAAGGGAGGGAGGGAGGGAGGGAGGGAGGGAGGGAGGGAGGGAGGGAGGGAGGGAGGGAGGGAGGAAGGAAGGAAGGAAGGAAGAAAGGAAGGAAGGAAGATTGGTTCCCAGCATTCACTGCCAACTTCCCACAAAGAAGTTCAATGGGAAAGCTGGCAGGAAGGTGCTCCTTCACCCATTGCTTTTTCTGCCTGCCTGTGATCATTCTGCTTCTTTGCTTGGATAAGGAAGTATCTTTGAAACTGTGACCCAAGGGGCAAGGATTGTCTAGTCTAAAATAAATCTCACTTGTGAGATAAGAAGGATTAATTATTTAGGTCCCTAGAAAATAGAAACCCTGATAGATATCAAAACCTTTGATTCATTTAATAGTCTCAAATAGCCTGTCTTTCATTTAGAACAATTTAAAGACACTCTTCTTTGATAATATAACTGTTTACAGGTTTTGGATATATAAATGATAAAACCTACAATGCAAATCACTGAATCTTCAGTTTGAAGCTGAGAACTAACAAATGTAGGGTCTTGGACTAGATGACTTGCAAGGTCCCTTCCAACTCTGTTAATCTCATATGGATTGAGAGAGGGGGGAGGGAGGGAGGGAGGGAGGGAGGGAGGGAGAAAGGAAAGAAAGAAAGAAGGAAATATATCTTTCTATCTTTCTTTATAGATGATAGATAGAAAGATATATATGTATTGATAGATATATATATGCACACATACACACCTAAAAGAGGGGCAATTTGGGAGGATGGCATTCAGTGGCAAAATATGTGATTCAGCAATGGGTAAAAGATCCTATATTGCATTGTTTTCCTCCAATTCTCATTCAAGTTGAAAGACATTACATTTTTTTTTACAAAGGAGAATATCTCAGAGAATTCTTCAAGTTGTTATGGGTAAAATAAGGTGCTGTTGCATAATAATCGAGTTACATTGTGATCAAGGATTATATGAGAACAAAATGGCTTGAGGACATGCTTTCTTCAGGCTCTTCTCCTGGAGTATAAGGTTTGCCAAAAATGCTGAATCAAACTTTACAATGGAAACACACTTCACTTATAGATTGAAACAATTAAAATTACAATCCTTTTGTGTGAGCAGGGCACACTTTGAATTTGAGTGGTACTCAAACAGTGACTGGGAGCAGGAAATAAAACAAAAAGAAACCCAAATCTGAAGAGTTACAATGAAGAAGCATTTTAAAAAGGCTTCTATGATACATTTAGAAGGAGACTTCAGTTGCTAAACAACAGTATTTTGTAGGCTTCTGTGACCCTCAAATCCATTGGCCAATAAAAGTATTTCACGAGAAGAGTACTCCACTCCTCTGCTCACAATAGATTACCTTATGCCACCAGGCTTGAAATTTTGGGCTTGGACAACCTAATATTACATCGCCTATGGTGTGATCTAAGCGTAGTACATAAAATTGTCTGCTACAACATCCTACCTATTGCTTCCACAGTGATACATGAACAAACAACAGATACAAACTCAAGGTAAACCACTCCAAACTCTATTGAAAAAAAATATGACTTCAGCAACAGAATGGTCAGTGCCTGGAATGCACTACCTTAGTCTGTTGTTACATCCTCAAACCCCCATAACTTTAACCTTAATTTGTCTACCGTGGACCTACCTACCTACCATTCCTAAGATGTTTGTAGCAGGGCATGCATAAGTGCACCAGCGTGCCTACTGTTCCTGCCCTACTGCCCCTATTTATTCGTACCCATTTCCTGTGTTCATATCCATGTTTATACTTATACCTGTTATCTTGTACATGTTTGACAAACTAACTAACTAACTAACTAAAATAAAATAAAGGATAATATTTATAGCTCAGGATTGAAATGAGGGGTCCTTTGTTCTCTCTGAGGATGCTTGTTTTCTTGCAGACGTTTCATTATGCATACTAAGTAACATCTTCAGTGCCAGTGATGATGGTATCTAGTTTGGGTAATTAAATCTCTGCAATAAAACAACCAAACTTAGAGAGCACCAAGTATCCCTGAAAACAATTGAGCTCAATATGTATGTATGTGTAGGTGTGTGTTTGTACACACATATTGAGTATTCCACACACACCATCACAGATATACTTGGTTTCAAATACATTTCAAAGTTTTAAATACTTTGAAGCAGCCAAGTAATAGTAATCAACCTGCTGTTCCTTTAAGATGAAAATATGCTTTAAATATATTTTACTCTTTACATCAATGCCGCTTTGAAGCTACCTTACTGTAATTAGAAGATAAATTACCAAGTAACCCAATGTATAAAATTTTAAATATTGTTGTTCATCATCTGGTACCTTTTCTAATGTGCTACAACATTGCTGTCTGTATGATATGCTTGAACTGGCATATTATTTTTCTGCTATCCAACGTTACATGACCTTTAAAATAAAGTAAGCAAAAGCTTTGTTCTTGAAGAAAATTATGTGAAAGCAGTTAAAGACGTTCATAAGATAGATGGTAACTTCTTGTTAATCCCCACACAGAATGTAAAGTGATGACATCTGCATATAAAATACATTTATCCACCTCATTTATTGGAAAGTTTAAGCTAAAGTTTAAGCTAAAATGCAGGCCTTGTATGTTCATTTAAAGTTAAAGGACACCATATGAGATCATTTTATTTTTCAGTGCATTCAATCAAAGATCACAATTGAATGGAATATAAAGACCTACTTTAAGTGACTGAGTGAAATCCTTCCTCTACACTGAGTAGCCTGTTTCCATACTATGCCTCACAGTGATTTCCAAAGTCCCTCTTGTTGGAAGAAATATCCATCTGGGGAGAAAGACACTGGAAACATGGAGGCTGCTTGGAAGGATGGTTTAATGGTGAACAGGAACCGCATGGGTTTGAAGTCCTGGGTAGCTGACCACATGAAATGGAGTGTGAGTGTTATTTATACCCTCTCTTGGGCTTTGATCTTGAACTTCCTGTTCCTGTGGCAAAGGCATGTATCATATTAGTTGCAAACTCCCATGTGGAGTCATGTTTGTCTGAATTAAAATGGTTGGACCTTGGACTGATGTATTATTCCCAGGTGCCATGTGGTGAGTTTTGTTGTTAGATGCCTAGAGGGCTAATCCTATTATGTCCTGGGAGTCATGTCTTAATCCCATCAGCCTGGAGCTAAGGTCTTTTGTTTTGTAGATAGGCTGTCCCAGTCCGCAATGAGCACGAAATATCTGCTGGGGGCAGGGAGCTGCAAGGAGTCTTTAAAAACATGTTTCTCCTTTTCTCATCCAGGGAAATATAATATTCTGCTTTTTAAATATTTCCTATAATATTCAATTCTTCTATGAGGGGTGGGTGCTAACTTTCTTCATTCTGAAAAGTGATTAGCAGTTTGAAAAAGGAGAGGGGCTGCTGCGTGACAAATCCAATCTTCAAGGCCAGTGAAACACTTGAAACTGGTTATTCAGTTATTTGAGCTTTGCAAATTGATGTTTAAGAAAGAAAAACAAATGAGAGGCATGATGCTTTTTCTCCATGAAAGGATAGAACCTTCTCTGGGCATGAGCAAAGATGCTGGCAAAGTGAGACTGTACTTTTCTCAGTGTCTTTTTCCAAAGCAGAATGGTGCAGTAGAGATCTTTCTATGGACACCAGAACCCTTCCAGAATTGCTACTGAACTGTCATTTCACATCAACTTCATTCAACTGGGTTTTTCTCTTGGGCGCTTAAAAAAAAACCTGGCTTTATCTACTTTTCACAATGTAGCCCCAACTGTCTGCTCAAAATCAAGCAGAACTCTCAGTCTACAAATGATTAAATGATGATGATCAATAATTTTAAAAAGGCTTTTAAAGAATAGGCATTTAGGCATACCGTTATAGGCATACATACTTCACCTCAGTATGCAAACTTTCAAAAAGTGCTTTACTTTTGTAGCAGCAAGACTAAGCTCATAGGATAAAACAATACAGGTTTCAAACCACTTCTCCCACAATACCACTGGTTCAGTGACGTGCGGTGACGGTTACCGTTGGTGAGGCAAGACCGCAGCAGCGGCGAGAAGCAACGTCCCCGGCACTGTGTCCGACAGGCGTCTCGCATTTATGGCGGACATAAACGCGAGACGCCTGATGGACACAGTGGCGGGAGTGTTGCTTCTCGCCGCCATCGCGCTCCACCGCCTTGCCCCCCCCGCCTCCTCCAACAAACAATCCTGGCCTGCAGCCAGCCCAGCACCGAGCCTGGACTCACCGCTCTTCTCCTCCTCCTCTTCCTCGTCCCCGCTCGGTGCTGGGCTGGCTGCAGGCCGGGGCATCAGGATTGTTTGTCGGAGGAGGCGGGGGGGCAAGGCGGTGGAGCGCGATGGCGGCGAGAAGCATCTCAGATGGAGCCGGGACATCCGGAAGGCAAGCCGGCACTTCGGCATGCCTTTAAGTGCCAGCTTGCCTTCCGGGTGTCCTGGCTCCATCTGAGATGCTTCTCGCCGCCATCACGTTCCACCGCCTTGCCCCCCCGCCTCCTCATACGGACAATTCTGATGCCCCGGCCTGCAGTCAGCCCAGCACTGAGCCTGGATTCACCGCTCTCCTCCTCCTCCTCTTCCCCGCTTGGTGCTGGGCTTTAAAGGGGCTCTCCCCTCCCCAGCCAGCCAGCCCACCCAGCCAATTCCTCCCACCACCACCACTGTTTCCAACAGGCCAGGTGTCTCACGTTTATGGGAGACATAAATGCGAGATGCCTGGCCTGTTGAAACACAGTGGCGAGAACATCCCTGCCGCTTCCGTGCTCCGCCGCCTCACCCCCCTGCCTCCTCTGACCCCACCGCTGTGAAGAAAGAAAAAAAAACACACACACAAACCTCACAATAAAAAATTAATTTTTTTATTAAATTACAAATTACAAATTAAATTACAATAAATTTGAACCCCCCCTCCCTCCGTCTGATCCACCTTTTCCAGCTGTGGAAACTCTCTCAACTCTCCTCTTGTCCGCCCAACGTAAGCGTGCTCAACGTAAGCTCATAAGGCATGATTCGCTGCTCCCCGATCAGGAGGCGGGAGAATCAGTGCCTCTTTTGCATATGAAAGTTTTCGCTTGTTAACTCCTCCTTAACTTTTAAAAGGCGAACAATTCCTTAGGCAAAAGAGGCCCTGAGTTCGCTGGCCTCCTCCCATAGTTAACACTGAGAGCAGACACCAAGCCACTGTGACTTTGAATCTGGTAGCAACTACCCTGGCTTTAATTATTTTAAAAAAAAATATTTAAAATTCTTTCTTTCCCTCAGGAGACTGGTGAGGCCCCATCTCCCCTGCCTCTAGTGACTGCACGTCCCTGCACTGGTTAAATCCACATACCCGCTTCAGTTTGGATGGATAAGCTACCAGCCTCCAAGTGGGGGTTCATCTGGTTTTTTCCCTAAAACTCCCACAGCTTACACTGGTATCTAAAAGAATAAACATTACAAGAAAAGGAAGAAAGAAATTTAATAGTACTACTACTACTTAGCTCTGTATCATGTAAACTGTATTTAAAAGAAAATACAACCACCCAACATTATAACTGCAAACATGGATGGTTTCGGGAGGTAAATTTATGTTGTTTCCCAGAGTACAATGTACAATAACTGGCAAGTTGGTTATGTTAAATAAAAGCAAGAGACCTCAGTGTGATGTTGGTTGGTTAACCACAAATGTTCCCACTATTGCTGTAAATATGGATGAGGAAAAATATTATAAGAAAATAATATTCGCCATCACACATTTTATTTGTCAAGTAAAATAAAGACTATTAGGACAACTATTTTCAGTGATGGTATAAAGTATCTTCCCTTGGGCAGCAGGTTGGACTAGATAACCTTGGGGATCCCTTTCAGCCTTACAATTCTCTGTCTATGTCTCTGCCCCCTTTTTGAGCAGTTCTATTAGCTGGAGGATTTTATACATACACAGAAGCATCTTTCAATGTTATATTAGATACTAGGAGTCCAAAACAGAAGCTCTCTGTATGTACAATGCTCTTCTTGTTATTGGAAGTTGGACAACATTTTCAGACAAGACAAAGCACCTTGAAGAGAATAATCCCATTAGTCTTTGACTCCAAAACATAAAATCCATTTCCTACATGCCCCAAAGCAACTTTTCAAGCCATAGTAGCCACTTCCTGTAGGCCAAATATGAAGATATGTCCTGATGCAATATCACAAGTGTGATGTTGAGAAAGTAAAGCTTTTTGCTGCAAGTTATAATGAGATTTGAAATCTCTAAATAGGATTCAAGTTACACATGGTGTTTTCTTGTGTATGGTTGGTAGTTATGAAATTGAAAGAATCAGGGGAAGCAATCTAGTTTAATCCTGAAGTGCACTTTTGGAAGCACAAATTCCCAGGCTGGTTCCTGGAATCTCCAGATAAGATTGGAGTGTCTTCTATGCAAGTCTGCAGAAAATCAGCTTTGTCTATAACAAGCTAGTCTTGGGATGAAGCACTTCTTTTGCTGAAAATAGTGCTTATTAAATGCTAATGATATTTTTTTTCCAAAGTATAACCTGAAGATTTGCAAGAGCATTAAAAGATACTTAGTAGACTATGCAAAGCCATCAAAAGAGGTCCTTCATAATGTGCAGGAACACTACGGTATCACCTGTCATAGAATCAAAGACGGTATCTTTGTTCCAGACCCATGTTTCTACTTTAGAAAGTGTTTTTGACATACATAGTCATAACAAGTTTTTCTTTTTCACAACTACCTTAAACAATGAAAATTATAGGTGAACACAAGTAAACATCCTCACAAAAAGTTTATTGGAAGATAAATTTGAACCTATAGAAAATATATATTTAGTACTGGACTGAACTCCTAGATAAATCTATTTAGTATTGGACATAGATGTTTATGTGTATACATACAAATTTATTTCCTCCCTATTAAAAATCATTTATTTTAACTTAAGTTTAAACAATGACCATTAACCAAATTTTAAGTTGAATCATATTTGTTTAATTTTTCAGGGATTGCCAAATATTAATTGAAAGAGTGACATTTTGATATCATTTTTTGTTATAAATGGAATAGTTAGATAGAACATACATCAGGAGTGGGGGGAAAGTGTCTTAAATCTGTGTCTAATGTCCAAGCACTTAGGAAGCCAAAGGCAGAATGGACTTTTAGATCAATGCTATTGATGAGTTAGAACAAGTGAACCTTTTGTTTGCAATTACTTAATCATCAATCAATAGGTATAATGTCTTTTCCAACCCTTTTTGTATCTTTCGCCCTTCATCGCTGTGACATTTTCACTGTGGTGCAAATGTTTCCAGACTGCCTGTAGACAGTTCACTTTAATAGACGTTGGTGGTACTACTGGTCTAGTATAAATGGAAGTGCCAATATTGGTCCCCACAGCAGTTGCTTTTTTTTCATGTATCAGTGATCTCACAGGGGAAGTTCCTCTTCCTAACATGAAAGTTAATGCTCTGTAGGACTTCTTCAATTCAAATATACAAGCTTAACAGCATGAGGCTGTTCCGCTCTTAAAAGGACTAGTCTAAAAGGATCAATAAGCAGGTTTCTAATACAGTTTGTCAAATATTGAGAAGACAATGATATAACTGCACCAGAATGGTAGAATTACTGCAAATAGCATGATAGATTCACACACAAGTACACACTCACACAACTCACTGAGCAGTTGGAGCTAATGGGTTCATTTCTTATGTTTACTAGAAATAAATGAAGGTCATGTTTCTTGTTGCTGCTGTTAGCACTAAAGAAAATGTATGTTTAAACCAGTATTTACTGTATCTTCATTTTATAGTTTCTACTAAACATTCTACCAAACTCATCTCCACACACATGGTTGAAATGCTTTCATTACTATGATAAGTTTACAATAATCAAGGATGCTGATTTATGTGATGTATTGTTTCCAGGTGAAAAAAGAAATTGAGAAGTAATATGAAAAGTATTAATATTCAAACTAGAGCTGCCTTTTGCAATTGATTTGTGGTGATATTTTCAGCACCAAGGTTGTTTCAGAGATGTTCTATATTATGTTATTTAACCTCATTGTTTAAATATATAATAACTCAAAGTGGTGAGCAAACCTAACAAACAGCAAACCTGTTTTCTCCAGAAAAATAATCCTGTGAGGTGGGTTGGGCTAAGAGAGAGTGCTGGCTGGTGGAATTCTGGGAGTTGAACTCTAAACTCTTAAAGTTGCTCAGGTTGGACACCTTTGCACTACACCAAAGTAGCTCTCTGAATGTGGCTGCAAGACTACTGTTTTTTTTTTTTGTTTTTTTTTAGTGACACTGAGAGGAAAGGATTTACTCCTTTCACCTCACTGCTCCAACATCAGTGGATGTCTCACCAACATAAACAGAGCTGAGATTTACCAGGTTAGCCTAAGGAAAAAAAATAGAACATTTCTAATATGGTATCAATGCAACAAGAAGCAAGACAAAAAGGGTCATTGTCTTAGCAAGGACCTTCTTGTGTTTGACAGGAAGAGGGTTGCATTGGGGTTTGTTCTTTGTTTAAAACTAAGGTTAAAGGAATGTATTTATTTATTCAGTGTCATTGTTCACCTTCTTACAGGCCTGCCAAAGACAGGTTAGAAAGGGAAAAAAGACTTCTCTAAGGAAGTTGATTTATCTACTGATCTAATTCAGGAGAAGAAAACACAAATAAAATTGCCAGTCAGGTTTGGTCTAAAAGGTAAAGGTCAGTGACGTGCAGTCAGGTGAGACAGGGGAGGCACAACCTCACCACTCCCATCATGAAAAGAAAAACAAATGTAAAAGGAAACAGCTGTTCTAGTTGCTGCCTCACCATGGATGACTCTGCTTAACTGTTTAAAAAAGCCTCTAAAGAAGCGCCCTCTACTATGAGGCAGGAGAACGGTGTGCCTCATCATCTAGTCTGACTTTAGGCTTTTTATGATTATTCGAGCAGAGTTAAGCAAGGGTTAAAACACTAAAAATTCCTGACATAGGTGAGGCACGCCATTCTCCTGCCTCATAGTAGAGGGTGCTCGTTCTTCCTGTGACTCAACGGCATCATAGCTACCCCTCTTCCCTTTTTCTTCCCTTCTTGCTTGCAATACAGTGACAATAAAGGGGGAGCACAGAGATGTACCTTCATCTCTTCACTGATTTCCCTTTTTACAGGATGAGCCAGCTTCCTGCTTCTTTTATTTTCTGGAGGTCTCACTTCTTTCTCCATTTCTGCCATTTTTAATTTTATTTTATTGTTTGGTGTGTGTGTGTGTGCGTGTCACGCACGCATGTGTGTATGTATCTACTTTGGTTGATCTCTGGTATTATTTGGGAAAAAGCTTTTGGGGGAAGGTTGTGGAGAGGAAGAGAGGGAGGACGGGGGTGGCCTTTCTCACTGATTTGTTTCCCTCTCTTTTCTCTCTCTCATTCTCTCCCTTCAGCTCGCTTTCTTTTCTCTCTCCCTCTCCCCCTTCTCTCTCTAATTTGTTTCACTCTCTTTTTCCTCTCTCCCATTCCCTCCTTCCAGCTCTCTTTCATTTCTCTCTCTCTCTCTTTCTCCCCTTTTCTCTTTTATCTCTTTCTTGTGCGTGCAAGCAAAATACCCCAGGATCATGGCAGCGGGGACATCAACTCCTTCCACTGTGCTGTGGAGAAGAGCCACGCTGTGCAGGAGACTCCTCAGCGCTAGACTCAGGTCAGTGCGAGCCGCGGTCCCCTTCATGTTGGCTCCGGAATAACAGAGATGGCAAAAAATGCATCTGAAAATAAGTTTATTTATAATTTTGGATAACGTATTATATTGTCAAACTCAAAAGGTTTTTGATACTTAATTGTCATTATCATCATCATCATCATCATCATCATCGTCATCATCTCTCTCTCTCTCTCTCTCTCTCTCTCTCCTCCCCCCCTTGGAGGGACTGTCATCCCTTGTGGAAAACACAACAAGGAACTCCTCGACTCCTTGCTCCCCCCCAAAAAAATCTCTTTTTTTGTTGTTGTCGGCCACTGGTGGTTACCACATATGGTCCTCAGCGACACGCTCTTGCCCTCCACCCCTTCGAAATGCGCAAGGACGGTTTGTGATGACGTCAGTGCCTCACCAGCTATAAACCTCACTGCACGTCACTGGTAAAGGTTCCCCTCGCACATATGTGCTAGTCATTCCCGACTCTAGGGGGCAGTACTCATCTTCATTTCAAAGCTGAAGAGCCAGCACTGTCCAAAAATGCCTCTGTGGTCATGTGGCCGGCATGACTAAATGCTGAAGGCACATGGAACACTGTTACCTTCCCACCAAAGGTGGTTCCTATTTTTCTACTTGCATTTTTATATACTTTCAAACTTCTAGATTCGAAAGTATATAAACGGACCTCACTTTGTTATGTGCCACTAGGGATTCGAACCACTGAACTGCTGCCATTTCTGATTGACAATGGTGGGCATACTGGTGGCAGCTGGGAGCAGCAGCTACTGTACTGGAATGGTGCTTTGGAGGGCCCACCTACCCACTCTTGTTCCTTACCTCTATTTGAGCTAATCGAGCCATTTGTGCACACACGTGCAGCGTACAGCACCTGAGCAGCTGGAGCATCACAGGGTGGTGGGTGCACATGTGCGTGCAGTGCACGTGCCTGTGATGGATGCCCGGCCCCATTGCAGTGTACCAATTGCAACGGGATCCAGAACCCACCACTGATATATAATCCCCCCAGCATGCCTAGCTGAATGTACCAAGTTCATTCCCACCCCCTCCCTATATGTAGGAACCCAAAAGCTCCTATGTTTTTACCTCTGTGTTGGGTCTCTGCTGGTAACACTGCAATCCTTCACATGTAGCCATTTAAAGTAGATGACTTCCTGCTATGAACAAATCCACAGAGTCCCTCTGAAGTACTCTTTCTAAGCTACAACTATGTGTGCCAAATCCTTCTTAAAAGGAACTTAAACTCTCTACCAGGGAAAGTGCTGGAATTGAAATATCTCTACTGTTACAAAAGCATTACCTTGATGCAATGGAAAAGGCAGCCAATAAATCCAGGGCATATTTGTGAGGGAGTGAAGTTGGGGAATGCTGTCTGCTCTTTTTAAAAGTAGCTGCAGTCATGCAGAGAAGCTCCTCCAGGCATTCATCCAGTCCCTTAGAACTATTCTTGGAGGCATCCAAGCTTATGTCCTCTCAGTCTTGTATGCTCAAGAAAAGGGAAGAAGAAGAAAAACATTTTGAATCAGACACAACTGGGGCCCAGTCAGGTCATTCCTTAGAAATTGCCACCCAAGTTTCATACTCGTATTTTTGCAATACAATATAACAATATAGACACTGATCATCAACCAGCGATATAAACACTATTAAACTATTAAAACATTATTTGCAGCAGAGATGATTTCTGTAAAAAAAAAAAAGTAAAAGAGAATGGGAAGAGATTCAGACAGAGGTTGCAAAGGAGCTCCAAACTACAACAGAAGTGGATGAACTAACTCTGAAAAAGATGATTCTAAATTAGGTGCCACAAGGATTGACTTTTCTAAATGTTTGTTGTGGCCCACCAGTGGCCAGCGGAACTGGCAGCAGAGTTGGACAGTGAGGAGGTTGGGGAGGAACATTGGCCAATCCTGGAGGCTGTGGAAGGCTTGGATGAGGGCTTTGCATCAGAGGCAGAGATGGAGCCAAGGCTGTCTGGCAGTTGTAGCTGCCTTTGGAGCTAGACAGCAGTGAGGCAGAGAAACAGATGGAGCTTGTTCCCAGTGTGTGCACGTTCAGAGCTGCCAGAAGAAAAGAACAGCTAAGAAATCAGTGTCAAATTGGGAGTAAAGCAACAGGAGGACGGTGAATGGCCCCTCCCATAGGAAATAAAGGAGGAGCAAAAGGGGAGTGGGCTTTTGCAGGAAACAATTCATTTGTTTGCTTGTTTGTTCATTTCAGGAGTTTGAAGATCTGTCCATGAATCTCAGAGACACTGTGGCAAGTCTTTCCTTGCATAGTGCTCCGTTTGGAAAATATTTATATGGCAGCTTTCCAAGCTAGATCAGGTCTGTGGTCATAACTTCACCTTTGAAAGACTGCTTACCAGGCCTTTGCTGAATGTGAATGAGAGGAATTCACAGTCATTTAATAAAAGGGGTTTTGTCAGGACCAGGAATCTGCTTTGTGTATTGTTCTAGGTCAGAACAATGTTTGGCCTGATTGTGGTTTATAAATGTTTAACATGGGATATAAAGGGAGAATCTGCTCTTCAAAAAAGGCAATCTTTCACAACTTAAAAAAAATAGAAAATGCCTACAAGAGACTCAGACATAAGTATATTTCATTTACAAAAATCTGAGTGAAGAATGTATTTCAGCTATTTTTTAAAATGAATTCATTTCATTTATTTTTTTAAATGGAGATGTTTTGTATATTAATTCCCAACTAAAACCAGAACTTCTACTAACTGGTGAACATGGCATATTTGCTAGGGCAAAAATTTAATTACCTAGGGCTAAAACTATCAAATTGGGAATTTATCCCCAAATAAAAATATTTTTTTAAAAGCAACTTATAGAGAAAGTTTTTCTTATGAAATTGATATTTGAAAGGGGATTATAATGGAGTAGTGTTTGAACAATTATATAAAAGATCAAATAAGAATATAAAAATTATTAAAGATAAAATATCATTAAAAAATTGGAAAGAAATTTAAATTTAATGGCTGTATACAAACAGAAAAATGACAACTAATAATGAAATTAAAAAAAAATCAAACAAACCCCACCTCAATAGCTAAGGCTTTCAAAAAGAAATTAACAGTTAAAAAAAAACAGAGTAAAGGCACTGATTTAAGAATACTTTGTGATACAAATTAACTTCCATCATATATTACTACATGATATTTAAAAATAAGGCCAAAGAGAAAACACAGGTTGTTTTGGATGAAATAAAAAGAAATTGCCAGAAAAAATAGGTACTTCACATCAAATTAAGCTTTTACAGCAATAGCTATCAATATGAATAATAGAAGAAATAGAATACAAATGAACTATACAAACAAAAGAACTTTGAATTTATTAACGAACCAGGCAAATGGCTAATGTATAAACTAAGAAAAGAAAGAGAAAATGATTTTCAAACTTCGACAGGGAAATGCCTATTAACAGACAATGTGGTTATACAAAAAAAAAACCTTTCATCATGGTATTATTGTAATGACATATTTCTTTGGTAAAAATAAATGAATATTTTTTTTTTAAATCTAAACTTACAAAGGCTTATAGAGAAGCAAAGACAAGTGATGAATGGATTCATAACAATAAGGGAAGTTTCTGACTCTGTAAAGACAAAAAAAATTAAATAGGAAAAGTGCCATGACCATGGATTATGGGGGTTTATACAAATGCTTTGAGGATGAACTTTTACAATCCCTGCAAAATTTAATGAATTCTATCCCATAGGGAGGAAGATGCCAGAGAGTTGGAAAGAGGCTAATATGTCATTAATACCTAAAAGAGACAAGATCTAATTCTAACAAGAAATTATAGACCAATATTAATAATAAATAATAATGATTATAAGTTGTCCACATTTATTTTAGCAGATAGACTGAAAATATTTTTGCAAGATTTTATTAATGAAGATCAATATGAATTTTTCTCTAAGAGATAGTTAAAAGATGGTGTTTCTGACTGTCCTAGGCATCTGTCCCCTGGAAAGATATTTGGAACAAGTTAATGAAAAAAAGTGGCAAAATTTTCTTGGATACAGAGAAACCTTTTATCAAATTTAAATTGGCCCTTTTGTTTGAAGTTTTGGAAAATATGAGAGAAAATATTAGAAAGAATTTTATAAAAAGTTTATACCTCACAAAAAGCATGCAATGTTCTTAATGGATATCTAACAAAAAACATACCAAATACAGAAAAGAACAAGACAAGTTTACCACTAGCTCCACTTCTGATTATTTTGATTTTTGAATTTAAGAATTGGCAAGATAAGAGGATAATGGGTGCAAACCAGAGGTAGTATTCCCGCATTCAGAGGTAGTATCCAAGGGAAGGATTTTACAGTATCCTTTCCCTGGAGTAGGGAGGGAATGGAGATTTTACAGTATCTTTCCCCTGCCACACCCACCAAGCCATGCCCTCAGAAGTGATTAGATTAGATTAGATTAGATTTGTTTTATTTATATGCCGCCCTTTTCCGGGAGGGACTCAGGGCGGCGAACAACTCAAAGAGGGGAAAAGGGAACATAGAGCACAATACAAGTAATTAAAATAGCCAAGAATCACAAAACTACACAGGTCGAGAGGGGAGGGGAACTCATCAACCCCAGGCCTGCTGGCACAGCCAGGTTTTGATGGCTTTCCGGAAGGCCTGGAGAGAAGTGAGGGTCCAAATCTCGGCGGGGAGTTCGTTCCACAGGGCCGGAACTGCCACAGAGAAGGCCCTCCCCCGGGTAGTAGCCAGATGGCATTGGCTGGTAGACGGAACCCGGAGGAGGCCGACCCTGTGTGATCTAATGGGTCTTTGGGAGGTAATTGGCAGCAGGCGGTCTCTCAAGTACCCAGGTCCAATACCATGAAGGGCTTTATAAGTTACGACTAGCACTTTGAAGCGTATCCGGAGACCGATCGGTAGCCAGTGCAGCTCGCGGAGGATAGGTGTAACGTGGGTGTACCGAGGTGCACACACAATCGCTCAGGCGGCTGCATTCTGGATGAGTTGAAGTCTCCGAATACTCTTCAAGGGCTGCCCCATGTAGAGTGCACTGCAGTAGTCCAGTCTTGAGGTCATGAGAGCATGAGTGACTGTTGTGAGTGCCTCCTGGTTCAGGTAGGGACGCAACTGGTGCACCAGGTGAACCTGGGCAAATGCCCCCCTGGTCACAGCCGACAAATGATGTTCTAAGGTCAGCTGTGGGTCCAGGAGGACTCCCAAGTTGCGAGCCCTGTATGAGGGGCGTAAATTTTCACCCCCCAGCCTGAGTGATGGAATACCAACCAAATTCTTGGGAGGGAAACACAACAGCCACTTGGTCTTGTCTGGATTGAGCACAAGCTTGTTAACCCCCATCCAGACCCTGACAGCCTCCAGGCACTGGCACATCATGTCAACCGCTTCACTGAGTTGGCACGGGGTGGACAGATACAACTGAGTATCGTCCGCGTATTGATGGTATTTTATCCCATGCCGTCGAATGATCTCACCCAGTGGCTTCATGTAGATATTAAAAAGGGGGGGGATAGGACCGAACCCTGAGGAACCCCATATTTCAGGGGCCTAGGGGTCGACCTCTTCCCCCTGACTAACACCGACTGTGACCTGACCGAGAAATGGTATTAAATGGTATTAAAAATTTTGAGGTTCTGACCAGTTCTGGAGAACCGGTAGTAGAAATACCACCTCTGTCTAGCCCCACACCCTCTATTCTCTACCTCCCAAGTCCCCGGGATGGAATAGGGATTTTGCAATAACCTTCCCCTGGAGTGGGGAGGGAATGGAGATTTTACAGTATCTTTCCCCTGCCACACCCACCAAGCCATGCCCACAGAACTGGTATTAAAAAATTTGAATCCGACCACTGGTGCAAGCATTAAAAAAGAGACTTATGAATTGAGAGCCTTTGCGGATGATTTGGTTATGGTTTTAGAAGATCTTTTGAGGGATTGAATTATTAATGAAAGAAGTTTTTAAAAAGTGGTGTATTAGCTGATTTTAACCCTGTGAAGAAAACAAAAGTTCCTGAAAGAGTGGGAACATGTTAGCAAGATAGAAACATTGAAGGAATATGTGCTAATTGGTTAATCTTGCAGTGCCTGGTTATCAGTACACTTTAACCAAACTTCTGTGGCAATGTAATTGATATGTGTTTTTTTTTAAATTAAGACTACAACACTTTCTTGAGGATAGTACCAGAAGAAGGGCAAGGAATAACTCAATATTTGCTAACTATGAATACCAATGTTTACATGATATCTATCATTTTCTCCTCCTTTCCTGGAATGCATAAATATGAGTGAATCCTTTTCTCGGTAGAACTAGCTCCTATTATTTTCTGGAGGAAATTGCTCCAGCATGCATTGAATAGATAATTACTGCAGTGAATCTTTTGGGTCCTGAATTTGGTTCTGCAATACATAGAAAACAAAGATGTTAACAAAAATATGAAGATGCCAAATCAAAGACAACTGATGAATGAAATGGGCTGGATGATTGAGAAAAAGGTAAAATATTTTCGTATTAACTTCAATTGAGTATTATTTCAAAATAACATTTAAACACAAATTATATATTACTTCAAAATAGTTATGTTAAGACTTGGAACAAAATGAAAAAGATGGGAAATACAATTATAAATTTAGGGATGAGTCTCTGTGATTAAGATGAATATTTTGCCTAAATCATTATTTCTGTTTCAGACAACGTCTATTTTGAAAAATGATGTACTCTTTGATTTGCTTTGTTTTTTAACTTTTTTCTCTCTTAAAATAGTTTGATAATATTTATCTTTGATTAAAATTTTAATAAAGTTCTAAGCACAAAATAAGCAATGTCAATTCAAGTGAACAGAAACTAACTAAATAAAACATTACTTACAGCGATTTAAAACATTGCTGTAATAAGGTTAGAAATTACTTTCTCACTTTTTGCACAGTTTCTGCTTGTTGAATTTTTTTACAAGGTCTTAATTTAAAATATGTGATTATTATTTTGTGTGTGTGTGTGTGAATCTTGTTGATATATAATTTTATTTATTAAAAACAATATTGTGTTGCAATATTTTGGGGGAGGGCTTATTTTCAGGGGAGGGCTTATTTTAGCGCATGCACTCAAAAGCCCAATTGGGCTTATTATCTGGGAGATCTTATTTTCAGGAAAATAGAGTATACACACACACACACACACACACACACACACACACACGATTGCAAACAGCAGAGTATCACATCACAACCAAGTGGCATCTCTTGCCAAAGGTTTAAGTAGCCTTTTCTCAGAAGCTTGATGAAGATATTAAAGCTTCAAGTTTTGCAAGTTAAGAATTGCTCTATATCCCAACATAAATGCATTTTTCCTTTCCTCCAGATAGGATATTACACAAAGCTGAGGCACTGTAAATATTTTCTACAGTCTAACTTTTAGATAATTTTAAACATATAAGTATGTTAATGTTATGGGATAAGTTTAATATTTGTGTAACAATTCTAGTTCTTAGTTTTCCTTCCTATTTCAAAAAAAGGGCTTACAATATATGAGTATCATTCCCCCCCCCCCTCTAAGTTATAAAAATCAACAGCTGGCCTTGTTGTAGCTAGTCATCTTCTAACAAGTAAAACGTTTTTCCCCTGTTGTTTTCAACCCTGAGGGTCTTCTGAACTATGTAGATAAGATTCTCTGGTACTTATGAATCAGCAAATCCTATTGCAGTGTAAGATGTCTAATCCATTTTAACCACCCTTTTCTTGAACTGAAGCCAATAGTCTATCTTCAACAATCATTAGCTAACTGGCTCCTTTTTAGAGCTATCTCAGTTCATCATTTGGATTGCCAAACCTCTTCCTGGAGGCCTGCTGGATGTTTCTAATATCTGCTACCTATTCTCTTTTGGAAACTATTCCCTATAAGAATCTGAACTATTATCTGTTTTTATCTCCTTATCAACAAGTGAGCATATTTTTATTTTGCATTTTGTATACATGAATACAGTGATGTACATAGAGACCATCAGAAGTCACTGCTAAGAGGAGGCTGATGATATAATCTAACCATTTTCTGACATTACATGTTCATTCTGCATACGTTCTGCATCACAGTTGAATGCCAAGTTAAAATCGGCCCATGTCATCAGTCTTGAATTAGGTTCAAATCTTGAACATTAAGAGGAACAGTACCTTGATGCTGATCTACAGCTTTCAGCAGACCAAACCAACACAATCAAAACTGGGTCAAACCAGCAGCTGCTATTGAGCAACATCTACAGAATTCCAAGACACCCAAACTTGCATTAAATTAATATTTCTTCTCAAGGAAAAAAAAACATTTCTTAGTGGCTGAATTCAAGACAGATGTTCAGGAATAAACACACTCAGAATGAGCATGCAATTATCTCTTTTTACAGAATACCACAGCAGTATGTGTTGAATTAGGTTGTAAAGAGATTTTATTGAGCTGTTTGAAGATACTGGATTCTTTCAGCATTTCTGAGCCAGCTTTCTCATCAAGTTTACTGATCCCTGTGAAGGCAATGTTGTGCATGTGGGGAGCATGGGAAATGTTGCACCTGTTCCCTCCAGGACTGGTTGTGCCCGTTTAAATATTTTAGGGGAGGACTTATTTTGGGAGGAGGGCTTATTTTAGTGCATGCACTCAAAAGCCCGATTGGGCTTATTATCCAGGGAGGTCTTATTTTCAGGGAAACAGGAAACAGGGTATTGTTACAAATAAACTTTTTGTTTTTTTCCATTTGCTTTTATGGAATGCTAGAGGTTTGTGCAATGCTGTAATTTTAATGGATTTTTATTGGCATCAGGAAGGATAGCATAGTTGGTTAACAATCTTGGCCCCTTCTGCATATAGAGGGCAGCTTAACTTCTTCTGGGCAGGCATCAGAAAAATAAAAACTGACTTCTTTTTGGAATGAAGTAGCTTTGCTCCTGTGACCACCTGAGAGCAGGTTGGCACAACTGCTTGGTAAACTCAAAAGACAAGATTAGTTTTTTTAAAAAAAAAGAATAACTGGTGATATTCTGTGTGGTATTGTAACCTTGCTGCTTCTACCTCTATTTTTATAGCAGTACTGTAGAAGTTTGAGTCAGTACTTGTAAATGTTAGCCTGATGTTAGTTTACTCATTATATAAAGATATCAATCTTCCCCATTTGTATAGAATTTCAAAGCAAAATCCGCTTGAGCCCATATTTAGAATGCTGAGGGTTAAGTTAGATAAGATAGATAAGATAATCTTTATTGTCATTTTTTTTTTACTGTGGGCACACTGGCACACTTAAAAATGAAATTCTGTTGACTGCTCTCAAAATTGAAGACATACATAACACATATATAGACATGTGGGACTGAACATGCATTGTCACACTTTTGATGTATATGCCATGATTTCTTTATCAACCATATAAGGTGTAGATCTTACATTTTAATGCCATGTTATGTGTTTTGTTATTTTGATGTGAAGTCCTGTTTGCTGCTAATTAACTCCTGTCCATAAGAAAGGGCAAAGGTAGGGATTATAGTTAGCCACTTTAAAGAAGCTGAGAGTTGAGAAAGTAAATGAAGCGCCAGGTAAAATTATCCTTGTCACTCTGAAGACCTCCGTTAGATTAAAAAAAAAAACTTTAAGGATGTGGTAAACCTCATCAGCCAGTTAAAATCAATACTAGAGAACTCACTCTATTATTCAGTATTATTACTATTCTGGAAATAAGGGACTGAATACAATATTGTATATTTCAAACTCATCATTGGTTTGCCATGAGAACAGTTTGAGAAAAGCCTATTAGAGGAATATTGAAGGCCCTCCTCCTCCTCCTCCTCCTCCTCCTCCTCCTCCTCCTCCTTTCAATAAATGACTGTTTTTGGAAGGGCAAAGAAGCAGACAAATCCACAGCCTATAGAAATCCTATAGGTTTGTAGTTATATTTGCTTCAAGATATCTTTTTTCTGGTTAATAACCGCAATAAAAATGTATGATGAACAGAAAAATCAATAAAACTGAAGTGCTTTAGAAAGTTTGTTTTCTTTGCCTTAACCAAGTAAGGCCAAAAATAAAGAAGGAAAATGACTTCACCTTTCTATTATTTGAGAAACAGCAGGAAAGCTGAAGTGTGGCATCTTGGAAGTGAATTTGAAGAGACTTAAGCGGTTTTAAGATTATACCCTCTTACCCACTGTACTTACTTACACTTACTTAGAGTTGTGTTACAATCACATTTTTTTAAAAAAAGGTTGTCCTTCTTCTCACATATACTTAACAAGAAAGATATCCCATGCCTCAGATTCCATTAAATATTTTTTATCTTCACAGCCATAAAACATTAAAGAAAAAAAAATAAATGCATATTTTTGGTCAAGATACCCACAATATAAAATATTGAAGAGGTTATTTGTTTCCTTGTAATTGTTCTGAGAAGCAGCACTCCATTCTTTGACATACTTGAAGGAAAGCTATTCTGAGCTCTCTCCCAAGAGTGTATAACTTTGTGACTAAGCCGGTATCATGTTCATGCAGGGTCATAAACAAAACTAGTGGCAACACTAGATGTTGATTTCAACAGAGCAAAGTGAATTAATGGCACTAACGTAATCTTCTATCACCTGGCATATGTTCACACATTCAGAAATGCATTTGTGCCCCCATGTGTGTTTACAGTTTTTTTATCTTTTGCTGCACAATATTGTAAGCATTGTCAGCATTTCAGAAACATCATTTTTTTAAATTATTATTCTAGATATCCTCTTTGGCTAGCATCTATCCAATAGTCTCTGGAATGTGTACTTTAACATGTGAAACATTTTTGTTGTAATGAACATCATTGAATATTTTGGTCATCATAAATATAAATAAATCTCAGCTATTAATTCTTTTCTGATATAATTTGATTTGAGACTTTTTTCATTGTACAAAAGGATAAACAGTAATCAGAGTTCACTGCTTAGGCAATTCCTCCCCATGGTAAAAAAAAAAAAAAAAACAGTCATGAGGCTTTTTGTCACTTGTATGCAGACATAGTTCAAACTTAACTATTTTTTTTCTGTCATGGCCTCACAAATTTCCCATTGTTTTCTCAGCTAAGCAGGTTTAAAAATGAGAAAACAGTTTTAAAAGAGTTTTACGGGACTGGAGGCTAAAACATACAAAAAAGGGTGGCAAGAATTGGGTATGCCTGATTTAATGAAAAGAAGGACTAGGAGCAGTGGTGGGCTGCTTCATGGTTGAACCCTTAGCTGTGATTCCGGTCACCTGCCATTGTGCTATGCTTTCCATATATAATTAACTTTCTGGCTCGTTTCCCCCACCCACGCTGCCCAGCTGAGTTCCTCACCACCCCTGCTGTACTCACCAAAGTGCCGGAGTTGATTAGCGGCATGTTTGAAGCTCTGTTTCAGTCCCAAAGGGGCCCATGTGAGCAAATTGAGCATGCCGGTATACATGCGCTCACAACCAATGAAGTCACTGTGAATATAATTGTGGCCCATTCTGACTAGGAGAAACATGACAGCAGTGTTCCGTTATCTAAGGAGTTGTCCCAAAGAAGGAGGGGGTCAACCTATTCTCCAAGGCACCTGAAAGCAGGATAAGAAACAATGGATGGAAACTAATCAAGGAGAGAAGCAAACTAGAACTAAGGAGAAATTTTTTGATAGTTAGAACAATTCATCAGTGGAACAATTTGCCCCCCAAATTTGTAGAGGTTTTTAACAAGCGATGTGTGAAATAGTATAGGTTTCTTGCTTGAGCAGGAGGTTGGACTAGAAGATCTCCAAGGTCCCTTCCAACTCTGTTATTCTGTCATTATTTCAGATACGGATGATGCTAGATACATTTCAGACTTGTTTATTTAATTAAAATAAACAACATGAGATTTAATAGGGAAAGTCATGTGTGGAACCTGATGGTACATGTCAACAAACAATATTATTGTCCAATATTTGTCTACTCCTGATTTAGCAACAGTAAACTTATTTCATTATATTAGAGAAAGGGCAAACTTGCATTACTCAACATAAAAGGTGGATGTATTGTTCAATGGCAGGACAGAAATTGTGCACCTGCTAGTTCCAGGATCAACCTAGCAATTTCATGCAGAACTCAAGCTCTAGAATCATTGCCAGTTCAGGACAACCATATTGAACTAGCCAGATGGACTCATGATCTGATTCAGCACAGAACAATTTTCTATATTTCTGCACAACAGTGTTGAATGGATTTCCCAGGAAGGATATGGCTAAAAGAGAAGAGCCAACCAATTGTACAGGCCATCCTTAACTTACAACCATAATTGAGTCCAACATTTCTGTTGCTAAGTGAGACATTTCTTAATAGAGCTTTGCCCCATTTTGTGACCTTTCTTGCCACAGCTGTTAAATGAAGCACTGCAGTTGTTAAGTTAGTAACACAGTTCTTAAATGAATGTGGCTTCCCCATTGACTTTGTCGGTTAGAAGTTTGTAAAATGTGATCACATGATCCTAGAATACTGTAACAATCATAAATATGAGTCACTTGAAAAGTTTCTGAATTTTGATCATGTACTGCAAATGTCATGTGTGAAAAACAATCATAAGCCACTTTTTTCAGTGCCATTGTAACTGCAAATGATCACTAAATGAACTGTTGTAAGTTGGGGACTAACTATGTAAGAACAATTGTCCTTAAAAAATAAACTGTAATACTATTAGACAGATATAGAAGTTCACTTCACCAGTGTGTTTTTAAGTCCACATCTACAGCACATATCAGAAAGAGTAATGCTGTTAATGTTTATACATCATTCTTCATACAATCAATGAAACCCTGGGAGAATCTCATTTTGCCAGATGCTCTGAACAAAAATCAGTGTCATCCCCTATAGAGGCAGTAGAAGAAGCTGGACCATGAAGTTGCCATGAGTATGATTCATTAGAATGCATGATGGGCAACCTCCTGGTAGTGATCTGTTAAGCTAGAAAATGACCAATGACAACATTAACAATTATTGGATTTTTGTTTTTGTAAGAGACACTCATCTAAATAAAACCCGACAGCTAATAAGAGTGTTTTCTGACCCTTAGATTTAGTTTGTCAGAATTTCATATCCTTGTCCCTTGAAATGATAAGTAGTCAGCAGAGAGCATCATAATTATGCTGATGAGATTTTTACACCAGCTGCCAGTAATTTAAGGCACACACATTCTTCGCACTGCAGGTTTAAGCAAACACATTACCTTTGCAGGAGGATGTAGCTTCTGTAGTATGCTAAGCACTTGTTTACACAATCTTTTTTATTTAAGGCAACTGAGTTTAGCAGATTTTTTTTACCCACACTGCCTTTCTTTATACAGGTTTTGACCTGTGCCCTTATGAACAGCAACCTGTGAAGGAAATTGTTCAAGTGAACTCTGCTTAATATAGGAATGTATTTGAGTAGGGCAAGGATGATTCTTTGGTAACTAAGGTCCATTCCTTACATTTGGCATAAGTGCAACTGTCAGTCCTGTCCCAGTTTAGGCTTGAGGAAAGAAAGACCCTCAACTCCATTCATACACAAAATGTATTCTTTTACTAGAGCCAAGTGGATACAGCATAAGCAAAGCTACATCTGAATATTTCCATGTAAACTCTGTGATTTTCCCTTGTCCCACTTAGTCATTTGGTCAATGTTCAATAGTATTCAAGTGAGGTGTTTTGGTAACAGTCCTAAAAATTTGGTGCCTCTTTGGTGGGTGTATGAATTCCATTCTCACACCTGTGACCTTGGATCCCTCAACCATTGTCTCTAGTTGGCACTTCTGGTTCATGTCATCCCTCTCCCAGCCTTCCCCGCATTCCCTCCTCTGCCCTTTTATGGCAGGATGCCATCAATGTAAGTGAAACTGAAGCAGTATGATGGCAGATCTGATAGTAGCACTATAAGGGTGATCATAAAAATAGCTGTAGGTCACATATTGGTTCTTCTGGGGGAGGGAAGATTGGTACTTTTAAAAAGTTTTTAAAACTTACGTATAGCTTATGCTTAATACCATACCAGCAACATACATAAAAGGCTGACATACAAAAAATGACTCTGACCTACTCAACATTTTAGCAGACCAAAATTACCTAATCGAGGTAACCTAGATTACAATTAGCAACTCTTCCTGATTGCTAGTCAGAGTAAAATCTAAAATCTTTAGAATTATGGAAAATATCTGCATATTCAGTTTAGGAATGTCAGAATATGGGATCCTCCCTCCAATAAGTTAGAGTAATTGGACTGTTTTAAAGAAAAAGAGACAAAAATGGCAAATACTATATAACTATCCTGACTATTTAAGACATATAAGGTTAAATGTCATTTTGTTAGAGAAATTCCCTTATGAGTGAATTTGGTAATCTATTAAATATATTACAAATGACTCTCATTAAGGAAATCTCGCTCCCATTTGAATATCTCTGAAAATAATCTGAAAGTCCACTGACATTTTCCATTGGGAAGTTAAAAAGGCTATATTATGATCACTTTTCTTAATTTGATTTTCTCTAGAAATGACGGGCAAACACCTTAAGAAGTCTTGGCCAACATGTTTATTTGGGATTATGGATATTGTAAAGTAAAATATCTGAAAGGGGATAACCTTGAAAAAATGAAACACTTTTTAAATTTCCATATTTACATTTTACATTTACATATTACTAATAAACAATGAATATGTTCCTTAGTCAGCTTCTGTGTTGTTTCCAAATACCTGCTTGTGAGGAAAAATTGTTTGTACATATTATTTATGCAAATGTGTGTGTGTGAACACACATACTATTTTTCCTCACAAGCATTTGAAAAGAACGTAAAAGTTAAATGGGAAACATATTCATTCTTTTTCACAATGTAAATTAAGTACATTTTGTTGTCTTGAAATGTTCTACATTATTAGAGCAATTTACATTTAGACCTTGATAAGAAAAGGTCTAGAATATAGAAAGAAGAAAAAAACATCTTAAAAATTGATGACAGATAACTACCGTACCTTTATAGTCTATTTCTGAACTGCAAGTTAGGAGATAAGTTAGGTGCTCTGCAAACAAGCCAAAGAATATTTTTTTAACAGATCAAGTCAACCACTGGTTCATCATCCAAATAAATATTGTTCCTCTGAGGGTATCTGTTAATAATGTACAAGATTCAGTGAACTGGCAAGACTTGAAAACTACCCCTAGTCTCAGTGCTCTTCAAACATATTGGTTGAGCCAAATCATATATTTCCCAAAGCTCTGTGTGAAACTTTGGAAATAAAAACAGAACATATTTCAGAACCCATGTGGCACAGTGGCTATGATGTTGATAGACTAGAACAGAAGAGATCCACATTCAATTCTACTGTCAGATATGAATGTTCACTGGAGGATAAGGGCCAGTCACTTTACCTCAGGAAACTTGTTTGAGAAAAAAAAGGAAGGATTGCTATATATTTCACTCTAGTATGCTCTTTTAGGAAGGACTCACTGGAGAAGAGCCTAATGCTGGGAAACATTAAGGGCAAAAGAAGAAGGAGATGACAGAGAATGAGATGCCTGGATGGAGTTGTTGAAGCAGTCACTGTGAGCTTAAATGGACTCCGGGGTATGGTAGAGGACAAGAAAGTCTGGAGGAATGTTGTCCATGGGGTCGTGATGGGTCAGACACAACTTCACAACTAACTAACAACAACAACGTTTTTTTTTAAATAAAAGAGCTGATGGGAACAAGACAGAGACCAGTTTTTTATTATGAGAAAAGTGATTCATTGTACAAATACGTACACTAGATATTTATTTGCTAAAAACCGGGATTTCATCTTTATGACACTTTAAATTTTATCCATTTAAGGTGTTGGCTTTTCTACCTTATTTTAGCATCTTCTACTTAGAATTCAGTTTTTAACCTGGAAACTTTATTTCTATTAACATCTTTCTCCCTGAATATATTCTTCATGTCCCCCTTCCTGTTTGTTTGTTTGTTTGTTTTTTGTGTTTGCTTATTATTTTATTTATAAATTTTATGATTGTACCCTTGGATATGACTGCGAGACGCTAACAATGGTTAAAAATAATATTACAATTAAAATAAGATTATAACTATTTTTACTACTTGATTATTTTTGTCAACAATTTTCAAGCTATTTTATTGTTTTGCAATTTAGCTCTTACACTTTTGTTCCTTTTATCATCTTTTATGTCCCCCCCTCACACACACACACTGCTTTCCTTTTCTCAAGACTAATTTATTCTTCTTCTTCCTACTCCTTCCTTCAGGTTTGGTTGGCCCTCACAATAAAACAGCAATTACTCTGCTTTTGTCAATATCAATCCTTTTTTTCCCCCTATCTCTCTCAGCCTTCACCCCTTCTTTCAATAGTATACACAGGAACTTTTCCAGAAGAATGCCAGAGTTTTCTTTTGTTGCTGTCTTTCTTGTTCCTGCTTTTCATAGATTTTACAAGTGTAGTTTTGTGGGAGTTTCTAATAGATGTCTAATGGTTTTGAGAAGACTCAGACACAGTTGTCCACTGATAGCCACCTTGAACTTCTGGAGGAAGGAAAAATGTAAATTAAATAAATGAATAAGAGATATTTGTTGCAATTCTGCTCTTTGTTAATTTACAAAGCCAGAATTTTTTCCTGCAGTTTTCCAATATTGTTTTAATTATATCATCAAGGAGACAAAACAATGGCTGCAGCAACACCCAACATACAAAGATACCAACAATTAATGACATATATTTTAATTCTGTTTTTAAAACTTATCTTCTTCCAGAATAATGATAACATTATTCCAAAGGTCAGGTATCTATTTGATTTTCCTCCAGCTGTTTAAAGACACACAAAACATGGGAAATCACCCTATTTTCTCAAAGCACCATGATGACCTTAATCCATGTTCCTCCTTTTATGTATGATAGGAAAATAAAATATAGAAACTGAAACCCTAAACACACCATTCACATGTATGCATGCACAGACATAGTTTTCAGAAAGAGAATTGTGGATTCAGTCTTGGGATCCAGGACTATCTCTTTGCTTCATAGAAGTAATTCCATCTCCCATCCATGTTATGAATAAAAGTTGCAATTGAAAGCAAACTCTGCTTTCAAGTTTTATGGTGCTTTGTTATGATCAACAGTAGATTAAAACACTAGAGTTTTTCTCCAAATACTTCAAGAATTTGAAGTAGGGGGCATGTATCTTACTTTGGGTCTCTGGTCAATAGGGTGGTTGTTGTTTTCACTAAACAAAGCCACTACACATAGTAGTATAAGGATCTTTTTTCTTGTAATGATCATTAGACCACACAGTATTTCTCTATCTAAGAGAGAGAAAACAAGAATATGAAGATAACATGTTCATGAAGAAAGAGGAAACAAGAACAAGAACTTGGGATATTGCAGGTATATGTGATGCTTCCTTACCCTTCCAAATTCTGTGAAGAATTCATACCCCCCTTTCACATTTGATTTGCTTTAAATTTGCCCCCCACCATCAGAAACAGCTGAATTCAAAATAGAAGGAATAATTTGCTAACAAATTTTGAATAGAGTCTAGGCACGCCCTAATAATTTAGAAAAAAGTATTCAGTTGTTTCTGCAGAGATGATGTCTTTGAATTGATTTAGAAAAAATAATGTAATTTAAATGTGTTCCTTATACAGTCTAAAGTGTAAAATCATAAAACAATGCTAGGTAACTAAGCACAATAAAAATATATGTAAACTGAGGAGTTGTTGAGAAAGGCACAGCAACCTATTTTACAAGTTTGCAGCTAGAATCTCAGCCAGTTTACTGCTCCTTATTCTGTGGTACTCTTTGATGTGAAAGGAAAGTACCACAACAGTACCACTGGCCCTATATACAATGTTATGCAATTTTCTGTCACTATTAACTGATGTCCAGAAGGTGTATATACACATTCACATTACAAGAAACACCCAATAAAAATATATTTTCTTCTTTTTTTCTTCCTGCTATCAGATGATACCTCTTCCCCTCAGGTTCTTTCCAATTGTGGAATAACAGAATAACAGAGTTGAAAGGTACCTTGGTCAATCAGGAAATCCTACACCTTTTCACACAAGTTATCCAATCTCTTCTTAAAAACTCCAATGTTGCAGCACCCACAACCTCTGGAGGCAAGACTGCCACTGGTTAATTGTTTTAACTGTCAGGAAATTTCTCTTCAGTTCTAGGTTGCTTCTCTTGATTAGTTTCCATCCATTTCTTTTTGTTTGCCTTTAGGTGCTTTTGATAATAGGGTGACCCCTCCTCTTCTTTGTAGCAGCTCCTTAAAGATCAATAACTCTTCAAGATTCAACCAAGTTATCAGTTACCTTATTATTACATTTTTTAAAACAAGTTATTTGAGTTTGCTACCTAATAACATTCAGATCTTTCATGTGGATTATACTTTAATTCATGAAGTTGCAGGATTTCAAGAGAACTAGATCTTGTACTGGGAATCTAATATGAACAGGTATGTGGTTTAGATTTACTTTACAGTGCACCTGCAGACATGTGAATTAACTACCCAGCTTTCATGTCTTCTGCCATTAGGATCATGGTTCCTGATAGTAGCTGCTGCTATCCCCATCCCCTTTTATAAACCATTTCCAATTTTATTTCATTTCTAGCACAATCTGTTCTGTTTACCTTACATTCTCCATTTTCTCTCTAGTTCCATCTAGGGATGGATTGTCCAGTTAACGACAAGGACAATTGTTTTTCTTCTCTTTTTTATACCCCTGTTACATGAACGTAATATTCTTGATAACAGATAATCAATAATTGTGGCGGTAATTAAAAAAAAACATTATACTATAGAATGGGGGTAGGCAACTTTTTTCAAACTCAGTGCAATCTCTATCTTTGGAACAGGGCACCAGAGATTTCACAATAGAAATTCTTCCACAAAGAAATAATTAGCACTGGAGCAGAACTTCATATACAATATACAATATTAAATATACAATATACTAAGAAGAGTTAATCTGACTATTCCTAAATACAATAGTAGTTTTTTCCCCTGATAGTAAGAATTACAATATGATTGCATTTCTCCACCAAGTCTAATATTTGTCGGCATGACAGGAGAGGTTATTGTGAAATAATGTAACAATTTTACCCTAGATTGCACATTCCTGGGAATCAAACAGTCTTAATGCAACTATATACATGATCAATAGAAGGCATAAACAATTATGTTCCCCAAAATAGTTTAAGATTTGATTCCAACTTCAAACTATTAGCCTCTAAGAAGCCCAAACTAGATATGGTCTATATACATTCAAGTTAATTAATATAACATTAACATCTATCTTTTTTTTTAACCTAACTCCAATCTTTGGAGACATTACCAAATATATTTTCTTCACTACAGCTGTGCAGCAATTACTGAAAAATGGAATTCACAAGAATCTATGATCTCCAATATCACTTTCCTAGGGGCATATTATCACCTATCAGCAGGTCTTCCCATAACTTTGTTCTCCATTGTCACCTACGGTATTGAAGTCAAAGTAATTCTCAAAATCTCTGTTGCATTTCGTCTATTTTTACCTCAGGCTACATTATGATTGGCTGAGTGCCTGGACAATGATGTCCAACTAGAAATATCTCTGAGGAACATTATCAGTAGTAAAAGTGAAATTGTGTTCCCATTGCAAGAGACCTCTTAACTGCTGTCAAGAGGCAATTTTTCATGCATAGAGTTTGAACGAAGAATTACTAATGGATCTCTGATTCATAAATAGAAGACTAAAAATGAAAGCAAGTTTTATATTTCTCATTTCTTCTGATAGATATGTAAACGTTGAAGATTGACATTCTTATAAAATATATATATTGCAGTCTTTAGGGTGCAAGAAAGCTAGTTCCAGCCCAAAGTACTTTTTTTTTAATTTTAGGAAAAGGAAAACTTGATTTTCCATTGAGATAGGGTGGTTTTCTCTTAGTGCCAATATCTTCTTTTTTCTAAGGCATGTCAGCATTCTACACATTGTGAATGACACTAGGAGGAAACAAAGCACAAATAAATAGAACATTTCAACAATACAAATTTAGATCAAAGAATGGGAACAGAGAATGGCATTTTCTAATTAACAATCATGAATGTAGATGTTTACAAAAATGATATTGTTTACAGTGATAGAAGACAAAAAGTGATATCCTGTATAATTGGCAGTTATTTCCATAATAGAATTATAGGACTGGAAGGGACCTTGGAAGACTTCTAGTCAACGCCCTACCTAAGGCAGGGGACCTTATTGCATCCTGGACAATTGGTTGTCCAATCTTTTCTTGAAGACCTCTCACAATGGAGCACTCACAACTCTGGGAGGCAAGCTTTTCCTTTGCTTAATTGTTCTTACTGTCAGGAATTTTTTCCTTAGTTCCAGATTGGATCTCTCACCCATTGCTTCTTGTCCTATCCTCAGGTCATCATAATATTTCTGTTTGTTGGATCCATTAATTGTTCAATATATGGTTTAGGCTCTATCTCCTTATCATCTTTGTTGTGGTTCTCTGCACTCTTTCTAGGGTCCCAGGATCTTCTTTGTACTGTGGCAACGAGAACTGGATACAGTATTCCAAGTTTGGCCTCATTAGCTACCATATTTTTCAGACTATAAGATGCACCATTAGTATAAGATGCACCATGATTTTAAAGAAGTAAATTTAAAAAAAAAGTTTTTGCAGTCTGCAAGTCTTTCAAATCCTCTGCACGCCTCGTTTTTTGAGGGAAAATAGGTCATGCAGAGGTTTGGGAGGCCTGTAGAGTGCTCCTGGGGGCTGGGTGGGGGATGAGCAAAAATGGCCTGTTTATTGCTCGTTTTTGCCTTCCCCAGGCCCCAGAGCACTTAGCAAGCCTCCCAAACCTTCTGCACATCCATTTTTGCAAAGGGGGGTTTTACAGACTGAAGGAAGGACGCGACCACAGAGTGAACACAACTGCTTCTTTATTAACAGGTAGAGTATGACAGCGATTCCGATAAGCGCGGTGCGCGCCAAACTATTTATACAAACGAGGCAGCCAATAGGAACCCGGGACTTGGGCAGCAACAGCTGTCAAAGTCCCTGGTCCAATCCAATCTATCGTTCGGCCGGCAACAGCCTCCTCCGCGTCCCGACCAATCAGGACGGAGGAGGCTGTTGCTGACCTCCACAATGGTGCTGAACTAATTTTAACCACTGAGCCCATTTGCATGGCTCATGAATACTTAATACCCCTTCCCCCCAGTTCTGCGCATGCTCCGCGGGTGGAGCATGCGTAGTCTTGTAAATAGGCGGGGCGGTGCCGGACCCGCCCCAACCTTCGCAGTTCCACCAGAGTCGTCGGCGGAGGAGGACCTCCTTGTCGTAGCTCCTCCCAGAAGGGGGTGTAGCTCCAAGGCACGCCTTCTCGAGAAGGCCCAGAAGGCGGGCTCAACGGCAATGGTAAGCTGGGGCGTGGAGGCGTGTTCAGAGTAGTGGAGTCTCATCCGGGAGGAGTGTCACTGGGAAGAGGTGTAGCTACAGGTGGGGCCTGTTCTGCGGCGGCTTGAGTGTTCAGTTGGCGTCCCCTGCAGGGGGCGCTCGGGTAGGCCGGGCCTGGTGTGGTGAAAGCCCGTGGAGTCGACTCTTCGGATGGAGCTTCTGGTGATTGATAGGAGAGGCCTGGTGTGGCAAAGGCCTCAAACTGCAACCCCGGAAGGGCGGTGTTGCCTTCAGCTGGCCCCGGGCTGTTGGCCGGTGGCGGGAGGCGCCTCCTTAGTTGATCCAGGTGGCGCCTCCATTGGGATCCATCAGCCAATCCGACCCTGAAAGAACAGGGGCCTGTCAGGGCGGTTACAGTGGCCGGAACCCATTTCGTTGGTCCAGAAAATGCTCGGGCCCATACTGTGTCCCCCAATTTAAAGGAACGGGGAGGGGTAACCCCCAGGCTGCTCGGCTGATCCCCTGAATACAACGGGTGTAGCCGATCCAGGGGAGTCCGCAGACGCCGGCCCATCAAGAGCTCCGAGGGGCTTCGGTTGGTTGTAGGGCAGGGAGTGGAATGTTGGCTTAGCAGGTAAGCCGCCACTTTCTCCTGCCAGTCGCCCCGGTCCATGCGGCCCAGGGCCTCCTTTGCTGAGCGGACCGCCCGCTCCGCCCGGCCATTGCTGGCCGGGTGGTACGGGGCTATGGGCGCATGCCGGATCCCTTGCTCGGCCAGAAACTCTTGAAACGTGGTGGACATGAATTGAGGCCCATTGTCCGAAACAACGAGGTCCGGCAACCCATGTGTTGCGAATAGCCTTCTCAAGGCCCGGACCATGCTCTCAGCTGTGGTGGAGCCCATCAGGACCAGCTCCACCCAGCGGGAGTATGCGTCCACCACTATCAAGAAATTCTGGCCGTGGAAGGGACCAGCGAAATCCAAGTGGAGGCGGGACCACGGGCCTCTCGGAGCCTCCCACTCGCGAGCAGGCCCGGCGGGGGGATTGGGCCTTGACTGTTGACACGGGGTGCAGCGGCCTACATAGGCCGCTATCTCTGAATCCAATAGGGGCCACCAGACATAGCTACGGGCTAATGCCTTCATTCGTGCTATGCCGGGGTGATCCCTATGGAGCAGGGACAGTACTTGTGGCCGAAGAGCTGTAGGGATCACCACTCGATCCCCCCAAACGAGGCACCCCCCGTGGAGGGAGAGCTCCGCTTGTCGAGTTTTAAAGGGCCGGAAGCCCTCTGCCACCTTCTCAGTTGGCCATCCCCTCAAGACCCAGGAAGCGACCTGGGAGAGGATCGGATCGGCCTTAGTGCAGGCCGCGACATCCGCGGCCGAAATGGGGAAGCCGGAAGACGCGATGGAAAGGATGGAGAGACTGGGCACCTGGGCGGTATCGGTCTCCGGCAGGGGGCAGCGGCTCAGGGCATCAGCGTGCCCTAGCTGCTTGCCCGGACGGTACTGCAGCGTGTACGAGTACGCTGCAAGGAACTCCGTCCATCTCGTCATGCGGGGGGAGAGGATGGGGGGGGTCGGCTTGTCACCTGCCAGAAGCCCAAGGAGTGGCTTGTGGTCGGTGACAAGAGTGAAAGGCCGACCATAGAGGTAGTCATGGAACCTCTTAATCCCGGACACTGCAGCCAGAGCCTCCTTGTCGATCTGGCTGTAATTTCGCTCCGCCGAGGAGAGTGTCCGGGAATAATAGGCCACAGGGGCCTCCAAGCCATTCGGGAGGACATGGCTCAGGACGGCCCCGACTCCATAGGGGGAGGCGTCACACGCTAACGTCAGTGGCATCCTGTCATTGTACTGAATCAGGACTGCCGCTGACGTCAGAGTCTCTTTGACAGCCGCAAACGCATGCGCTTCACGGCTCCCCCAGCGCCAGGCCGCGGATCGGTCGAGCAACCGATGCAGCGGCTCGGCTAGTGACGCCTTGTGCGGTATAAAAGGGGCGTAGAAATTCAGGAGGCCTAGGAACGCCTGCAGCTCCGCCTTGGAGGTGGGTGCCAGGGCGTTCCTAATGGCTGCCACTTTTGAAGGCGTGGGGTGGATGCCTTGGGCGTCAATCATGAAGCCCAAGAATTCCACCTGGGAAACAGCAAACGAACATTTGCTGCGTTTAAGTTTTAGGCCCGCGCCCCTGAAACGACTGAGGACCTTCCGCAGTACTTCGATGAGTTCTGAGCGGCTGGTAGCAGCGATCAGAACATCGTCGAAATACGGAACAACGCCCGGCAGCCCATGGAGCAACCGCTCCATGAGGCTTTGGAAGATCCCCGGGGCCACGGAAACGCCGAATTGGAGGCGGTGACAACGGAAAGCCCCGCGATGGGTGACGATGGTTTGGGCTGCCGCCGCATCGTCATCCACCGGGAGCTGTTGATAGGCCTGCGCCATATCCAGTTTGGCAAATGTGCAACCCTGCCCCAGGGAGTGGAGCAGGTGTTGCACTACAGGGACTGGATAGGGGTTTGCCTGAAGGGCCAAGTTGATCGTCGACTTGTAGTCGGCGCAGATCCTCACCGACCCGTCTGGTTTGATGGGGAGGACAATGGGTGTCTCCCAAGGAGAATGATCAACGGGTTCGATGACTCCCTGCGCCAACAATTTGTCCAGTTCGGCGTCAACCTTGGCCCTTAAGGCAAAGGGCACCCTACGGGCTTTCAGCCTAATGGGAGCAACCTGAGGGTCTAAACTTAAAGAGATAGGGGTGCCCTTATAACAACCCAACTGGCCATCGAAGACGTCGGCAAACTCCCTTAAAATGTCTTCGATAGAAGAGGGGACAACCCGGTGGACCCCTCCTATGGACAATCCCAGGGCCGGAAACCAATCCAGGCCCAGAAGGGCCGGTAGGTCGTCCCTAACGATCAGAATGGGCAGTTTCCCCTGGAATGGCCCATAGCACACAGAGATAGGGAAGGATCCCAATGTAGGAATCAACCTCCCTTGATAATCCCTCAGGGAAACCTCAGAGGGCAACAAACGGCTCTGGGGCACTTTAGGACAGAGTTTAGAGAAAAGGGACCAAGGCAGGAGGGACCGTGAAGAGCCAGAGTCCACCTCCATCCGGCACCGCTGACCTTCCAGCTGGACGGAGGCGGAGACTTTCCGGGCTCCTGCACCGGCTTGGTTCGTCGCACTGTCAGAATTACTCGGCTGAGTGGTGGAATAGCAATCTTCAGCCCGCCTCGGGGGCCGCTGCTGCTGACGGCGCGGCTGCGCCAGGCCACGGCTGGAAGACTGCAGGAATGAGGGTGCTGGCAGTAGGGCCCTGCAGACCTTTGCAATGTGGCCTTCCCCTTTGCATCTGAGGCAAACGGCATTGATGAATGGACAGGCCGGGCGTTTGTGACGGCCTCCGCATCCCCGGCAGGGAGCCGTGGATGCCGGTTGCGCCGCTGGCTGAGGTTTCGGCTTCCGTTTAGGCTGAGTTCTCATTTGAGCCACCACATCTTCCTCTGGGTCATCAAACGGCAAATCGTCCTCAACCATATGGGCTTGGGTTGACGTTTCTGGAGGTGGTCTATCAGGCGCTGACAGTTGCAGCCTCTCAATATCGGCCGTGGACTGCTCTGACAGTTCTGCTGCCCTGGCAGTCTCCACGGCCTGAAGCAGGGTGATGCGGTGGTTCCGGAACATGCGGCTCCGCAGGTTGACATCGCGGACCCCGCACACGAACTGTTCCACTAAGTTCTCCTCTAAATTTGAAAATTCACACTGGGCGGCCACCATCCGCAGAGCTTCTAAAAATTGGCTTATTGACTCGTTTTGTTTCTGGACCCGCCGGCGGAAAGCAAAACGACGTGCGATGACAGAGGGGGTGGGAGCGTAGTGGTTTTTAAGTCTAGCCATAAGCTCGTCCCACCCCAGCTTGTACGCCGGCCGTGGGGCGGCCAGGGCTCTGGCTGACGCAAACATTGATGGTTCGCAGCAGGAGAGGAAGAAACTGCACTTTTCTTCCTCGGTTTGAGCTTGATTCTTTGAAGCAATCAAATAACACTCAAACCTCTCCATAAAACCCTCCCATGATTCTCCGGCAGAACCATAGGGGGCAAAGGGAGGCAGAGCGGACGTCATGTTGACCGTAGTGAAGGGAGAGACGAGGAGAAGAGACACCCCCAAAAAAAATTTTTCCCTTCTTCCAGGCAGTATCCGTTGCCGATCTACACGGAGGCAGCTAACTGCTTGTCTCTCTCTTTTCACTCTAGCGTCGCGGAACCGCGAATCCCACCTTCGTCGCCAGTTTTACAGACTGAAGGAAGGACGCGACCACAGAGTGAACACAACTGCTTCTTTATTAACAGGTAGAGTATGACAGCGATTCCGATAAGCGCGGTGCGCGCCAAACTATTTATACAAACGAGGCAGCCAATAGGAACCCGGGACTTGGGCAGCAACAGCTGTCAAAGTCCCTGGTCCAATCCAATCTATCGTTCGGCCGGCAACAGCCTCCTCCGCGTCCCGACCAATCAGGACGGAGGAGGCTGTTGCTGACCTCCACAATGGTGCTGAACTAATTTTAACCACTGAGCCCATTTGCATGGCTCATGAATACTTAATAGGGGGCAGGGTTTTGGTAGGACAAAAATGCTGTATTCAGTGTATAGGACACACCCAGATTTTCACTCTCTTTTTTGGGGGGAGGGGGGGTAAAAGATGCATCTTATAGTCTGAAAAATATGGTAGTTATAGAGTGGTACTCTTACTTCTCATGATCTTGATCCTATATCTCTGTTGATGCAGTCCAATAAAGAATCTTCAGGCACCCCACTTCATGCTTCCCTCTCCGTTAAGGACTATATGCTGAATGCAGTTGGTCAGCCAACTGTGAATCCATCTGGTGGGGGTACTGTCCAAGTCACATTGTTCTAAGTTACATTTCTTAATCTTACCAAGAAATAGGCTGTGGCCTACTTTGTCTACTTTGTGTTACTGAAATCCAAGTAAACTATATCCACATTTCCTTGGTTCACTAATTTAGTCAATTTACCAAAGAAGGCAATAAGGTTAGTCTGGTATGATTTTTAATGATCATACCAGGCAATCATTTTGCTGCTTCCAGTGATTCCAGTGATTGTTCATTTCTAGCAGTTCCCAAATCTTCTGTTTGATTATATTTTCAAGGATTTTTGCAGATGCTGATGTCAAGCTGATTGTTCTCTAGTTTCCTATATACACATTTTCCTCTTCTTGACGATTGGAATCACATCAGCTCTTTTCCAATCCCCTGGCAGTTCTCATGTGCTGCAGGAACTCTGAAAGATTTTGTTCAGTGGTTCTAAGATCACATCTGCCAGCTCATTCAGTAACTCCCTGATGATGATGATGATGATGATGATGATGATGATGATGATGATGATAATGATGTTATCCATTGAGTCATGTCCAATTCTATGAGCCAGGTCTTTCCACATCTTCCAATCTTGCATTACTTCTTTGAATTGTTTTATGCTTTGATGGTATGCAGCTACCATAATCTTTGGCAGCGTAGTTTCCTTTTATTTCTAACTCTTCCATACTTAATTGCTTTTTCCAGTCCATGCCCCAAAATGACTGTCCAAAATAAGCAAACTCCCTCATATCAGTAATTAATAAAAATTCTAAAGAATAGAAGACCAGGAACTGATCCCCGTGGAACCTTAATCAAAGTCACTTTCCTATTAGATGAAGAACTATCATGGAGTACTCCTTGAATATAAAGTTTGAACCAGACACTGTATGTAGCTGTGAAATTGTCACACAATCCACCCCACACTGTAAATATGTCATGAGGTACTTTGTCAAATTCTCAGGATATGTAAAACACTAACATTCTTATGTGAAATTTGAATGCGTACCTCTTGCCATGGGAAGAGGCTAAGTAACTAGCAAACAGATCCACAATTGTGATCAGGACCCAAGCTTGTCTAACTCTATAAAAGTGGAAGCCAATATTTTTTTCACTCTTTGAAACAAGTACTTGCAAACGTCCTTTGTGTATAATTCCATTTGCACTCTATGCTGCAGATCACTTTGTACTCTGCAAGAACAATAACTTATGCAACAATGCTTTTCATTCTTTGCAACAATTTCTTCTTAAAGGGGGAAAGGAAAAAAAACACAACAATGTTAGTTCTTAATCCAGTCCACTCAAAAATTGAAATCCAATTCAATCAGAATGTAATATAGATATTTATTTTGGTTCTCATGCCTCAATATGTAACAGTCTACCACAAGACTGGAGCTGAAAGGAGTAATTTGGCAGCAACCACAGGTTTTTTATTTCAGAATTGTGAGCTAATTTCCAAGGCCCCAGAAGTATTGTGACACATGCCAGAGGTAATGATCTAGGAAAATTGAAAAGTGTGATACTTATTAGGCAAATAAAGAAAGATATCTTTGCTCTGCATGAGTCATTACCAAAATGTTTGATAATGTACTTAGGCATCATCCAGTGACAGACTTTTAGCAAGGGACAATTAGAGGAATACAAATAGTGGAACAAACAGAGCTCATAATTGGATAAAAATAGGGATAGGTTCATTCTTGAGGAGAAACAATGAAAGTAAATCTGGCATGTTACAATTTCAACAGCATGGATCAAAGTTTTATTTGGATGTTGATGTGGATGAGAACTTAAATTGATCCTGAAATTTGCTCTGAATGTTAAACACTAAAAAGAGAGTTGGGGTTGTTCTTGTTTTCTAGTCCATTTATTCTTACATTTTTGTCCTTCATGGTTTCCACCCAAATCACCTCCTCGGAAGGTCTGTAAGCAAAGTAATTTCTCACTACCATTTATATAGTGTTTCTCTTCAGAGGAGCTCCTGGTAATGTGCACCAAAGGATTAATTATCTTGTTTATCTCCATACAAATCGCTGTGAGGTTAAGGCTAAAAAAGCAAAGTGACTTATCCAAAGTTATTCAGTGAATACCATGTCAACCTGCTCTCTTGCTGCCCCCATCCAATTTAGGAATATATCCAGTAAGCTATGCTGAATACGAGATCATTCAAGCACTTTCTCAAGGAAAGTTTCCTGTTCCTCCCATATTTCACATATGGATACAGGTAAATCAGAGACTTTTCCTCCAACACTACCACCGCATTCAGAATCAAATATAGATCATTTTAACCTAAAAAGAAAAATAAAGCATGCCAGGAAATTAGCAGACCAATTCTCAAATAAAGCTTGTCTGCCTGGAATCCACACTGTACAGTATATCAGACATTAATACAACTGAGCGGGTCCAGAGGTATTTCACAAGGAGAGTACTCTACTCCTCTGCTCACAATATAATATCTTATGCCACCAGGCTCAAACTTTTGGGTTTGGACAACCTGAAACTGTGTCGCCTATGGTCTGACCTAAGTGTAGTACACAAAATTGTCTGCTACAATGTCCAACCTGTCAATGATTACTTCAGTTTCAATCTCAATAATACATTGGCAAACAATAGATGCAAACTCAAGGTGAACCACTTCAAACTTGATTGCAGAAAAATATGACTTCAGCAACAGAGTGGTCAATGCCTGGAATGTTCTACCTAACTCCGTTATTACATCTTCAAACCCCCATAGCTTCAACCTTAAACTGTCTACCATGGACCTCACCCCATTCCTAGGGGGCGTGCATAAGCGCACCAGCATGCCTACCACCCCTGTCCTACTGTTCATTTATTTGTACTCATTTCCTTTGTTCATGGCCATGTTTATATTTATGCTGTTATCTTGTACATGTTTGACTAAACAAATAAACAAATAAATTTAAAGATGGATTTGGTGTAGCTTGGATACTGAAACAGAGCTAAATGTTGGCATTGGTTTCAATATGAAGAACCAGTAATATGGTTAATCCAGAATGGGAAGATTGTACTTTTGAGAATAGATTGGATGAAGAATGATATGAAAGTAGTCAAGTTGTATCTCCCAAACTTTTCACAACTCCATCCCCAAATTCCACTCTGTTTCAAAGAAAGAAAAATATGAAGACCCACTTCATTCACTCACCTCCAAGATCCCAATAAAATCTGATTATATGAGCAGCCAAGGGATGCTAGCTGAATAATTTGAGACTCAAGAAGCCTTAACAGCTATCCAAAACAA